>NC_067398.1:597385008-597743342 GCF_016432865.1 Antechinus flavipes | reverse complement strand
ATTAATTTTGTTTGTACAAAAACTTTTTTTTAACTTAATATAATCAAAATTATCTATTTAGTTTTTGATAAAGAGTTCTAATTCTTCTTTGGTAACAAATTTCTTCGTTCTTCACAAGTCTGAGAAGTAAACTATCCTATGTTCTTCTAATTTGCTTGTAACATTCTTTATATCTAAATCATGAACCCATTTCAACCTTAATTTAGTATATGGTATTAAGTATGGGTTAATGCCTAGTTTCTGCCATACTAGTTTCTAATTTTCCCAGCAGTTTTTGTCAAATAGTGAGTTCTTATCCCCAAAACCGGAGTCTTTGGGTTTGTCAAGACACTATATTGCTATAGTTATTGAATATTTTGTCCTGTGAATCTGACCTATTCCACTGATCAACTACTCTATTCCTTAGCCAGTACCAAATGGTTTTGATGATCCCTGCTTTATAATATAGCATTAGGTCTAACACAGACCACCTTCACTGGCATTTTTTTTCCCATTAATTCCCTTGAAATTCTTGAACTTTTGTTCTTCCAGATAAACTTTGTTATTATTTTTTCTAGATCTGCAAAACAGTTTCTTGGGGATATGATTGCTATGGCACTAAACAAGTAGATTTAAATAGTAGCGTCATTTTTATTATATTCGCTCAGCCTACCCATGAGCACTTGATTTTTTTTTTCCAATTGATTAGATCTGACTTCATTTCCATGGAAAGTGTTGTGTAATTGTGTTCATATAGATCCTGAGTTTCCCTTGGCAGATAGATTCCCAAATATTTTATACTATCAACATTTATTTTGAATGGAATTTCTCTTTGTATCTCTTGCTGTTGGATTTTGTTAGTGATCTATAAAAATTCTGATGATTTATTTTGTATCCTACAACTTTGCCAAAGTCATGGATTATTTCTAACATTTTTTTTGTTGTTGTTGACTCTCTAGGGTTCTCTAAATATACCATCATATCATCTGCAAAGAATGATAATTTGGTTTCCTCATTACCTACTCTAATTCCTTTAATCGCTTTTTCTTCTCTTATTGCCAAAGCTGGAATTTCTAAGCCAATATTGAATAGTAAAGGTGATAGTGGGTAACCTTGTTTCACCCTTGATCTTATTGGGAATATTTCCAGTTTATCCCCATAACATATGATCTTGTCTTTCTCTATTTTATGCAAGTAAGCATCGATAAATATACAATTTCCCCTAATAACTGCTTTGGCTGCATCTCACAAGTTTTTGTATGTTGTCTCATTTTGTCATTCTCTTGGATAAAGTTATTGACTGTGTCTATGATTTGTTGTTTCATCTGTTCATTCTTTAGGATTAGATTATTTAGTTTCCAATTAATTTTGGTCTATTTTCCCCTGGCCTTTTATTCCATGTAATTTTTATTGCATCACGATCTGAAAAAAATACATTTGCTATTTCTGCTTTTCTGCATTTGATTCTAAGGTTCTTATACCCTAATACATGGTCAATTTTTGTATAGGTTCAATGAATCATCAAGAAAAAAGTATATTCCTTTCTGTATCCATTCAACTTTCTCCAAATATCTAGCATACATAACTTTTCTGAAATTCTATTTATCTCTTTAACTTCTTTCTTATTTATTTTGTGGTTCAATTCATCTCTAGTTCTGAGAGAGCAAGGTTGAGATCGTTGTATAGTATAGGTTTAGTATAGGTTTGCTGTCTATTTCTTTTTGCATCTCTCTTAATTTCTCCTTTAGGAATGTGCATGTTATACCACTTGGGGCATATATGTTTAGTATTGATATTGCTTCATAATCTATGGTACCCTTTAGCAAAATATAGTTTCCTTCCTTATCTCTTTTAATTAGATCATTTTTTTGCAATTTGCTTAATAAATTCTGCTCCAGCTTTTTTATCTTTACTCTGTATGTATCACTAAGCTTTAAATGTGTTTTTTGTAAACAAGATATTGTAATGTTCTGGCTTTTAATCCAATCAGTTATCTTCTTCCTTTTTGTGGGAGAGTTCATCCCATTTACATTCATGATTAAAATAATTAATTCTGTATTTATTGCCATCTAATTTGCCCCAAGTTATGCTTTTCTCTTTCTTTCCTCCCTTTTTTCCTCCCCAGGATTTTGCTTCTGACCACCACCTCCCTCAAACAGCCCTTCTCCTCCCCCTTTCTTACAAATTTCCCCTACTACTTGTGGTTTACCTTCTATTAGCCTTCTCTTTTCTTTTCCCCTTTCTTCTCTGACTTCTTTATAAGGTTATACAGGTTTCTTTGTGAAACCAAATATGACTGATATTCCCTTTTTGAGCTAAATCTGATGAGAGTAAGATTTGCACAATGGTCATCCCCCTCCCTTCTTTCCCTCATTTATATTGTCTTCTTTGCCACTTTGTGAGATTTTATTTTTCTCATTTTACCTCCATTTCCCTCTTTTTCCAGTACAATCCCCTTTCTACCTCTAGTTTCTTTTTCATATTATTACAATAAAATCAAATTGTACCGCACTCTCTAAGCATACCCTAACAGAAATATAGCCCTCAAGAGTTCTTTGCATTTTACCTTTTTATGCTTCTCTTGAGTTCTGTATTTGGAGATCATTTTTCTTTTTTGTTCAGCTTTGGTCTTTCATCAGAAATAAATGAAATTCACATGTATCATTGAATGTCCATCTTCTTTCCCAAAAGATATGTTCAATTTAGCTGGATAGTTTATTTTTGGCTGTCATCCAACTTCTTTTGTCTTTCAGAATATCAGACTCCAGGCCTTTCCATCCTTTAAGGTAGAAACTGCTAGGTCCTGGGTAATCTTTATTGTGGCTCCTCAGTATTTGAATTGTTGGTGTTGGTGGTGGTGTTTTTTCCCCTGTCTGCTTGCAATATTTTTTTCTTGTTTCTGAGAGTTCTGAAATTTTGCCACGATATTCCTTGGAGTTTTCATTTTGGGGTCTCTTTCAGGTAATGATTGGTGAATTCTTTCAATGGCTATATTACCCTCTGATTTTAGGACATCAAGGCAGTTTTCCTATAATTTCCTGAAAGATACTGTCTAGGCTCTTTTTTTTTTTTTTCATCATGGCTTTCAGGAAGTCCAATAATCCTTGGAATCTCTCTCCTAAATCTATTTTCCAGGTCAGTTGTTTTTCCTAGGAGGTATTTCATATTTTCTTTTTTTAATTTTTTTGTTATGTTTGACTGATTCTTTAAGTGTTTTTGAGCCATTCACTTCCATTTGTTCAATTCTAATTTTTAGTGTATTTTTTTCTTCAGATACCTTTTTAGTTTCTGTTGTATTCAGCTAATTGAATTGTTTTATTCATTGGATTTTTTTTCTATTTCACAAATTCTGTTTTTCAATGAATTGTCATCTTTCTCATATCTATTTTGTAAGGAGTTACATGCTTTTACTATTTCATCAAATCTTTTTTTTTTTTGCTGAAGCAATTGTGGTTAAGTGAACTACCCACGATTACACAGCTAGGAAGTGTTAAGTGTCTGAGTTCAGTTTTGAACTCAGTTCCTCCTGACTTCAGGACTGGTGCTTTATCTACTCTACCACCTAGCTGCCCCCCATCAAATCTATTTCTAAAAAGTTTTCTTCAGATAATTCCTATTTTTCCTTTTTCATACCCTCTTGAAAAGATCTCATTTCCTTTCCCCATTTTTCTTCTAACTCTTTTTTAAGATCCTTTTTGAAATCTTCCAAGAAAGCCTTGTGAAATGGGAACCAGCATATATCTCCCTTTGAGGCTTCATCTGGAGTTGGTTTGCTTTTAGGAACCTCTGGGTTTTAGATCTGTTTTCTCTCTTCATAAAAGTTGCCTGTGGTCAGAGGTTTTTTTTTGTTTTTTGTTTTTTTTTTTTGCTTTTTTTATTCGTTTTTTAAGGATTAAGATCTGCTCTTAAGGTAAAGGGGTACTTTAGTTTGCCTTGAGGCCAATGTTTCTGAATGACTTCTAGTGCTGGGTAATTTTGGCTTGGTCTTAATCTTCTGGGGCTCAATGGCTCACAATTGCCTTCTGTATCATCTTTTAGGGGTTTTACAGCAAATCTGTTAAACTATTCACTGGCCATCTGGACAGAGTTGCTTAAGAGCATTACATAAAATTTCCAGCTGTTTGGAAGGTGCAATGCTCTGTCTCCCCACTCCAACTCCTTTTCCATGGATCCCTATTCTCTGATCTGGGCTTGGCAGACTCTCCCCCTGCCTAATTGAAACAGACATGTTCTACAATTCTTCCAAAGTATCTTCTTCTGGAAATGTGTTGTACTCTAAATATTTGTGAGTTCTGTCACTCCAAAACCAGTTCAACCACTAGTGATTTGAGAGAAGGTCAGAGGAGGTCACAGAAAGCCATGTCTGTTCCACACCATCTTGGCTCTGCTCCACATTCACTCTCTTATGTTCATTTGAATTGGTTTTCTTCTCATAAATCTTTAGGTCTCTTGAAACCCCTAATCAAAACCAATCTATTTTAAAATGGACTAGTTTGTTTAAAGACTGTCATAAAGGCTTGCCATTTGCATTGGCATGCCAAGTTTTGAGTCATTGCTTTGCAAGGTAATGTAGTTATTTTTAAAATGCTCATGTGGATTTTTCAATTAAAAATTAAGTTAATAAAATGGAATCTGATTCTTATAGTAGATCTACTATAATTGATAGTAGGTTTCTAAGGCAGAAACTAACTTTTTATTCTTTTTGTATCTTTAGCAGTTAGTACAATGTAGAGGGCTAAAACTATTGAATTCAAGGCACTGAGGTCAGGACTGCTGAGTGCTTGAGGCTAACTACTGATTGGATGATACTCTATGGGCATATGCTTGGAAAACAGTCCTTTCCACTATCCATACTGGCTCAATGATTGGGGTATAGAGGATTGTAGGAGGGACTAGGGGGTGTAGTAAAGCTAGCCAGGGACATACTCTTGACAGTAGACAAGGGAGAAGGCGGTCACTGGAGAATCTGCTTCCATCCTGTTCAATCCCACATCTGGGGACCAAGAATAAAGTTGGACTTTTGCTTATCCTGATTCCTGCTGATTCTGGGGTGTCCTAGGTGCTAGCGAGGTCATTACAGTACAATGCCCACTCCACAATAAATGCTTAATAAATGTTGATTGGCTAACTGATTGATTGCATGTTTTCCAGCTGTATAGTAACTAGTTACATATAGACAAGGAAAGAAGGAAGGAAAGAAGGAAAGAAGGAAGGAAGGGAGGGAGGGAGGGAGAGAGGAAGAATTGAGGAAGGGAGGGAGGAAAGAAAGAAGGAAGAGAAGAATTGAGAAAGTGAGAGAGGGAGGGAGGAAGAGATAGAGAGAGGGAGAAACAGTGACTTGTTGAAACATAAGTTATCATGAAGAGGAGAGTAGTTTCTGTTCTTAAGTCAGTTTCACCATAAATGCTTCTTAAAATCAGTCCATTTACTGGAGAGCAATCTGGAATTATGCCCAAAAAATTATCAAAATGTGCATATCCTTTGATCCAGCAGTGTTTCTATTGGGCTTATATCCCAAAGAAATACTAAAGAAGGGAAAGGGACCTGTATGTGCCAAAATGTTTGTAGCAGCCCTGTTTGTAGTGGCTAGAAACTGGAAAATGAATGGATGCCCATCAATTGGAGAATGGCTGGGTAAATTGTGGTATATGAATGTTATGGAATATTATTGTTCTGTAAGAAATGACCAGCAGGATGAATACAGAGAGGCTTGGAGAGACCTTCATGAACTGATGCTAAGTGAAATGAGCAGAACCAGGAGATCATTATACACTTCGACAACGATATTGTATGAGGACATATTTTGATGGAAGTGGATTTCTTTGACAAAGAGACCTGAGTTTCAATTGATAAATGACGGACAAAAGCAGCTACACCCAAAGAAAGAACACTGGGAAACGAATGTGAACTATCTGCATTTTTGTTTTTCTTCCCGGATTATTTATACCTTCTGAATCCAATTCTCCCTACGCAACAAGAGAACTGTTCGGTTCTGCAAACATATATTGTATCTAGGATATACTGCAACATATCCAACATATAAAGGACTGCTTGCCATCTAGGGGAGGGGGTGGAGGGAGGGAGGGGAAAAAAATCGGAACAGAAATGAGTGTCAATATAATGTAATTATTAAATAAAAAAACTTAAAAATAAAAAAAAATTAAAAAAAAATCAGTCCATTTATATCTTCATTTTTTTTAACTTTTCAAATAATAGTTTTTTATTTTCAAAATCTACGCATAGTTTCCAACATTCATCTTTGAAAATCATTATGTTCCAAATTTTATCTCTCTTTCTACCACCCCTTCCCCTAGACAGCATGTCATCCAAGATATGTTAAACATACAATTCTTCTAAACATATTTTCACATTTATCATGATGCATAAGAAAAACCAGATCAAAAAGGGGAAAAAATGAGAAAGAAAAAAACAGAAGCAAACAACAGCAAAAAGGTGAAAATATTATTTTATGATCCATATTCAGTCCCTATAGTCCTCTTTCTGGCATATTTTCGTTTTAGAAGATTTTTGAGATGAGAAGGAACTTCTCTGTTAGGCATCCTTACAATATGTTGAAATTTAAGGAAAGTTTGAAAGAGTGTTAGACTCAATGGCATATGGTTTTCAGGGAATGACTTCAGATTTTGAAAAATAAGAAAATATTAAATTAGAAATGATGAAATGATATGTCAGGAATGTCATTTACACTGTTAAATTATTATACTATCAAGAGTAATGAACTTTCACATTTTAATCCCAATTTGAGTAATTTTATGTGTTCATTGGCATATCTAGATTGATAGGCTCACATTTTTGTAGTGATGTATAGGGTTTTTTTTCTTTAAAAAAAGACTCCAGTCTTAATTACTGTAATTCTTATTCCTATCTAATTATAACCAGAATAGATATCTATGAAGTAGTATTTGAGTTCTTTAATGAAACAGTGTACAACACTGTAGCTTAAGCTTTAATTTTCTGCAAGCTTATCCATCTTTATTGCAATATTTTATATACATGAGAGAAATTATTACCTTAATATTACTATCTTAAACATTGGCTACAGGCCACAATCAAGCAATGTGTGTGTGCGTATGTGTGTGTGTGTCTGTGTGTGTCTGTGTGTGTGTGTGTGTGTAATTTGGTACTCCAAAATATATCTGAAATAACGAACGGGTTACATGCCAGATACCTCAGCTAGAAAACATAGAACAATTTCTTCCCTTCTTTCAGTTTCATACCAGGTGCTGAGTAATTGGACCCCAAGGAAAGAGAAATCACAATACTGAGAATAAGAAGTCTCTGCTCTAAGTCCTGATTCTATTTTAATTATGGATGTTGAGTTGCAAAGGATTTGCAACACATGAGAGCCAGGAATGAAAAAAGATTGAATAATACTCAGCATGAGCATTGTACCACTCCATATGGGAAGCAGTAGAAAAGAAAAATCATCATTTGAATGATTTAAAATTAGATTTATTAAATGACTTTGGTAATAATTGTATACCATCAGGTGTGTGAATTGACAAAACTTCTTAATGGAGATTTTCATCATTAATTTTTTTTAATTATATAAAATTTTAATCCCTGATTCTACATAATTTGTCCAATTAAAGAAAAATTCTGCCCTTCATTATCTACATTCTTCTTTCATTTGGAAACTACACACACATACACACACACACATACACAGAGCAAATTTTAACAATTTAGCTTTATAAAAATTCTGATACACTCATACAAAAGTATGTTTATAGGCATCCATATAGGTATGCATGTATGCATGCATATTTAGAAAAGGCCATAGTCTTATTCTGATCTTTCCAGTTCTTATCAAAGGATTTCATAGACTCAACTAGATTTGAATTTACTGAAGTAAAATGGATCTTGCATTTCAGGAGTTGGGCTAATTCTACTAATTTCAAAATGATGCTGATGAAGTTAACTAACATTTCTGAGCTCACTATGCCATAAACAGATAGTTTTAGCTCTATCAAATGACCTCATATTCTTCATTTGATTTTGCCCAATACTTTGAAAATTGCTATTGGTATAAACAAGAATCAAAAGAAAATGAATAAATTGATAAATAGAAATATATAAATACTCCTAGAGTAATAATTCATGATTACATGTTTCATTTTCAATAAACTGAAAAATGGAAATAGAACTCACAATGTCCCAATAAATCTCCAAAAGCAAGCCTTGCAATCATGTTATGAAGCAAAACAAAAATAAAAGTCTCAAATTAAATGAGATAAATTAGGAAAATAGATCATGTTTAAATAGTGTATATATTATGAACCACTATGAATAGTAAATATAATACAATTATCCTTTCCACATCAGGACATGACAACCCTGCAATCTGAAAAATTCATATAAAATGTTTTGTTCCTCTCTTTACACCCAAGAAGAAGTCAGAATATTTTCTTTTTTTTTTAATGGAATTTTTATAGTTAAGGTTTAAGCATCTGGTCATAGGGTTAAGGATTGAATATTTGGTCTATATTATGTCCTGGCCTCATGTGTCCCTTATTTATTTTGTTTTCTTTGGCTTCCCCAAAATGCCCCCCAAAATTTCCATTTCATTTCTTATGTGGACTCTCAATATATCAAACCATAAAAGGAAAAGTTGCAATGTTGAAAGTATAACTATTTACCAATTGATCTAATGTCTAAATTCACAAAGAAAAAAAGTGAATTGCAAAAAAACAAAGATAGTAAAAGAATATAATGGCTTTTGACATTCTTTCAGAACTGATTCAATCCAGGTTTTATGGTCTTATATTTGTTTATAGAAGAATCTCATGATTCTTTTTATTAATTCTATGTTTAAATATTACCTTATTGACTTCAATTCAATTTTCTTCTCTCTTCTTTTTGATCCCTAACTAAATGCTTATTGATTTTGCTATTTTCCCAGAACTATCATTCTGACCCCCTTTTTTAATCTATCCCCATTACTATCTATCCCCAGCATAGTACCTGTTATCTAGTAGGATTTTAATAATGGTTTATTATTGGTACTGATTTTGATTATATACAGGCATAAGTAGAAAGCAGAGAAAATGGCAAGCTACTGTACTCATGGCAACAGAGCAGGGGATGAAATAAGAATAGAAGAGAACATATATGGCAAATCTGCTATAACAATTCAATTGAGCCCCAAAAGCCTTTTGTGACAATAGGAAAGCAGACCTAATTTTTGAAAAGTGAGCACTGTTGATGAAACTGCTATTCCCACATTTCTGCCAAGCAGAAGCAGTACTAGCTATCTTCCCCTGGCAGCAAGGACACGTAATTGCTGAGATGAACCTAAAAATGGATCAAAAATTGCTGTCTATCTCTGCTGTTGTGTGCTTCTTTCCCTAAGCTCTTATCAACCAAACATCAATCATTAAAAACGGGACTTTTCCAGCCAATCCTAGTAAATATTTCAAAGAGTTCCAAGGACTTAATCTGCTATGAGAAGTGTTTTCTGCCACTATGCTTACTTCTTAGAGGAGAAGATGACCATTACCAGAAGAATGCATGTTACACTCTCCAGAAGGTTTGATTATTGAATTACTAGTAGAATAATATATACTGATATGAAAGTCAACTTTTTTTTTTTTGTCTTTTCCTACCTCCTGGAATAAATTTCATAGGCTAATGATATGTTTCATTTATTTGTTCATACTTAAGAGGTTTTTTTTTTTTGTTTTGTTTGTTTTGTTTTTTGGTGGTTTAAGTATTTCTTGTGTGGTAGAGTAAAGGAATAAAATATTATTTTAATCTTATATTTACTATTTTGAATATTAAATAACTTGTCTTAAAAGAACCCACTTAATCTTGCTTCCAGAGATTAGTTATAGATCCTAGCTAAGCTTTATTTGAGAAATTTTATGATGGATTTTGGAGTGGAGGCCTAATGAGGTGCAATGAAAGATTAATTTCTTATCTTTGCAGCCAGGATGCCCCACAGCTGAACCTGTTTCAAGCGAGCTCAGATTCAGGATCACATTATGGCAAAAGGCTCCTCTTCCCTCCAATTGCAGATAAACACATTTCACTGATAACAGGGAAAACATAATTGCTTATTCTACTTCCACAACATGTGTAACTAGTCTACTCACAACATAGTCACATAATAATAATAATAATAATAAAATTAGTATTTATAGAGTGTTATGTGGCAGATATTATGCTAAGTAATTTACAAAAATTATCTCTTTTAATCCTCACAACAACCCCATGAGGTGGATGCTATTATTGTTCCAATTTTATAGAGGAAATTGAGGCAAAAGTTAAATAATTTACACAGTTACACAGTATCTGAAACTGGATTTGAATTTAGGTTTTCTTGACTCTAGGTACAGTACTCTATCAACTATACCATTTCCTGTACCATTTCCTGCCTTAATTCAACATCCATCAACTACTTCCCTAGAATCTATTAGCCTTCTAACTGGTCACTCTACTTCCACTAATCTAGCTCCAATCCATTTTCCACATGGATGCCAAATTGATATCCCTATAAGACAAATTAACCCAAGCAATTCCCTTGTTCAGAAAGCTTTTGTGGCTCCTATTGCCTGGAGGATAAAATATAAATTCCTCAGCTTTGCATTTAAAGCCCTTCATAATATTTCCAACTGAATATACATTATATACATTCTATATTCCAAGTAAACTTGTCCAACTTTCTATTCCTTCTATAAAACATTCTGGCTCATACAAACATTTCTTTGCATAAATTAACACATGGAACCTTCTCCAAATAACTTTTGCTTATAAGAACCACTATTTTTTTCAAGGGTCATCTCAAGGGCTATCATCTAAAAACTTTCCTACTACCTCAACCATCAATTAATTATTATTTTCTGGGTATTTTGCATTTATTCATTAGAATATTTTTGAGTGTACCCTTAAATTTAAATTACTTATTGGTAGTGAATGATTTGTTTTTGTTTTCATATTCTCAGCACTAAACATAGTGCCTGTCATAGAAAGAACTTAATAAAGGCTTATTTAATTGACTTTATTAGTATTCTACTTGTACTCAGACTTTTAATATAATTGCCTTTTCTGCTCTGTAGAGGGCCAGTATTGAATAAGGCCATGTACAGAAAGAGTCCAGTTCAAGTATTAACTAAGAACTGCTCTCTGTACGGGCAAACAGTTCAAAGCATTGACTAACCACCTCCCTTAACAATGGATAAAAGACATGAAATAAATTCAGCATAATCTTGATGGAGGATAAATTCAGGATAATGCTTGTGACAGGAATAAGGCTTCACAACTATGTTATTTACAACTCTTTTGACAAATACCCTGTTATTGATAGTTTCAACTATTTACTACTCTGTTTTGGAAAATATCTTGTTTTTGCTAGTTAAGTGGAACTGAAATGTCTAAGTAATTATCCCTGGAATGTATATGACTGTAGAAGGCTGGAATGATTGCAAAGGGCTAGAACTCCGAAAAGGTGTACTTGAATTTAAGACAGCAGAGTGCTTAAGGCTAAGTATCTACTCAATGTGAAATAATGGTTCTATAAACATATACTTAGATGATTTGGTGATGTGATGGCTCTCCTCACTATTGGTGCCTGCTGAATGTCTTCCTCTCTGAGGGAGAGAATCAGAGTCTCTGCCACAGCTCACTCAGCAGGGAAGACTTCAGGCGCCAGACTTCAAAGTCCAGGATCCATCTTTCACAAGCCATGTGGCAGCTTGCTTGCCTCTTTCACTTCTCCTCCTAAAGACCAAGGACTTTGAGTGATCCTGACTCTGACTGATTCCAAGGCCCTCCAGAGAGCTAGTCTGGACATTATATATGGCATTACCTTCAACACTAGCTTAAAGAGTATATAAATTTTAGCTCTCAGATTAATAAAGTTTGCAAAGCATATCTTCAGCCAGGCCTCTGATATTCACTTCAGATTCACATTCTTGGTATTCTCTGGAGATGGATTCCAACAAAAGTCCAGTATGACTAATATTTTTGAAACCGAGGAGAGAAAAATTCAATAGTAATCTAACTTGGTGTGTTCTATTGGCAAAAACCAATCATGGTACAAGTTCTTTAAAAATACACTGAAAGATAAATATTCTTATTTTCAATAGCTGTTTCTACAAAATCCAATGGACATCTAAGGTAAAAAAAAGACTCCATGGCTGTCTGAAACTTTCAGGCATACCCCAAGGGTTTTCTGGAAAAACCATAATGATGTTTCCTAGCCTCTGGAGGATTTTTTTTTTTTTTTTTTTTTTTTTTTTTGCTGAGGCAATTGGGGTTAAGTGACTTTCCCAGGATCACACAACTAGAAATTAAATATTTGAGGACAGATTTGAACTCGGTTTCTCCTGACTTCAAGGTTGGTATTCTATCCACTACACCATCTAGCTATGCCCTTTTGTTCACTTTTATATCAATAAATAAAGTGCTTCATTTTTAAGAGATTTTATTTTAATACCTTAGATCTCAAAAATATTGTTGTATAATATGGATTATCAAAGAGGCATTCAAAATGTATCAATCTCTTCATTACTTATTTAGAATTTTATTTTTTGCAGTTACATGTAGAAATTATTTTTAACATTCATTTTTAAAACTTGAAGTTCTAAATTCTCTCCCTTCCTTTCTCCCTACTTCCCCTCATTGAGAAGGCAAACAATTTGATATAGGTTATATATGTCCACTCATGCAAAATATTTCCAGTTTAGCTATGTTGTGAATAAAAACATAAACCAAAAATAAAAACAAAAAAATGAAGCAAAAAAGTATGTTACAATCTGTATTCTAATATTTTCAGTTCTTTCTGTAGGGATGGGTAGCATTTTTTATCATAATTCCTTCAGAGTTGTCCTATATCATTACAATGCTAAAAATAGCTAAGTCATTCTAAGATGATCATTTTACCATCTTGCTGTTATTTTATACACATTACCTTTCATTTTTTTATCAGCCATGGAATTCTTTCCAAGACTTTCCAGGAAGATTTTTGAGAGCATCCTGTTCATCATTCTTTATTGGAAAATAGTATTACATCATAATTACATACCAAAATTTGTTCAGTTTTTGACCTACTAATAGGCAGTTTCTAAATCTTTGCCCTCAGAAAAAAGCTGATATAAATATTTTTTAACTTATATGTCCTTTTCCTTTTGGTGTTTTTATGTCTTTTGGAATATAGATCTAGTAATAGTATTGCTAGGTCAAAGGATATTCATGGTCCCCTCCCCCAACCCCCCCCCCCAATCTATTTCCCACCATGTATTTCTGTTCTCTTTCTTCTTTCATCCTATCCCACCTCAAAAGCATTTTCTTCTATCTATCCCCTCCCCATTTTGCCCTCCCTTCTATCATTCCCCCTTCACTTTTCTTCTTCCCCTCCTACTTTTCTTTAAGGGTAAAAAAAATTTTCTATCTAATTGAATATCTATGTTATTTAGTCAATTTTTTTTCAGATTAAGATTCACTCATTCTCCATTCACCTCTCCCTTCTTCCTCTCCACTAAATGCTTTTCTTGCCTCTTTTAGGTAAGATACTTTATCCCATTCTATCCCGTTAAAGCTTTTTTCTTCCAGTACATTCATCTCTCAATCCTTGATTGTATTTTTTATGTAGCATCCCTTCATATTTAACTCACACCTGTTATTTCTGTTTGTAAACATTCCTTTCTAACTGCACCAATAAGGAGAAAGTTCTTATGAGTTCCAAGTATCATCTTCCTTTGTATGAATATAAACAGATTAACTTTATTAACTCCCTTATTGTTTCCCTTTTTGGTTTAAATGTTTGTGTTTCTTTTGCATCTTGTATTTAAAAGTCAAATTTTCTTTTCAGCACCGGTCCTTTCCTAAAGAATTTTTGAAAATTCTTTATTTCATTAAATGTTAATTTTTTCCCCTGAAGAACTGTACACAATTTTTATGAGTGTGTGATTTATGATTGTAATACCAGCTCCTTTGTCCTTCAGACTATCATATTCCAGCCCTTCAGTCCTTTACAGTAGAAAGATGCTGAATCTTGTGTTATGCTGACTGTGGCTCCCTGATACTTGAATGTCCTTTATGGTCACTTACAATATTTTCTTCTTGATGTAACAATTCTAGAATTTAGCTATTCCTGGTAGAATTCCTGGTAATCTTCATTTTAGAATCTCTTTCAGAAGATGATTAGTGAGTGGGGCAGGAGTCAAGATGAAAAAAATGGAAAAAAAATACAAGAAGCTGCCTAAGTTCTTCCCAGTTTCTCTCAGAAACAATGTTAAATCAAGCCATTGAATAGATTCTGAAGTGACATAACCTACAAAGAAAAAGAATGAAAAAAATTTCCCAGCTTAAGATAGCTTGGAAAGACTTCAGGAACAGTCCATCTCATTTGGGTGAAAAGGAAATACAATCCTGCACAGATAGAATCTGGGCAGATCAGCAGAAGACTCTTCACCAAAGCACAACCCATCCATCCTAAACAGATGAGTGGCTTTGTGTGCCAATGATAGAGCCTGCAAGCCACCACACAGAAGGCAAATTGCCAGCCCTAGAAACCAGCCAGCAACAGGCACTACTAGATCAGTCTACCCCAGCACCATGAGTAATTTACCCAACACCTAAAACTACAGATCTCAAAGAGAGTAACCCCACCCATGTTCTCCATCAAAAGAAGCTTAGAACTGTGTCCTCTATACCCTAGGAGCAGAACCCAACTTTGAAATCCAAGAAATGAGGAATAAACAAACAAAAATAAAAGAACTTTGACTAGAACAAGCTAATATACTGATCAGAAATGTCAAAACACCAACTTAGAAGAGGACAAAATGCTTACATGTGAAAACTCAAAAAGGCGATATGAGCAGGTCTGAAGCACAAATAGCCTTGGAAGAGGTCAAAAAAGTTTTTACAAGTTAAATAAGAAAGGTGGAAGAAAAATTGGGTTAAGAAATGAGAGGAGGCAAGAGAGAATAAACATTTTATAAAAGGAAGGATAAAAAATGACTAAAGAAAACAATTCCTTAAAAAATACAAATAGCATGGGAAGCTATGTGGTGCAGTGGATAGAACACCATCTCTGGAGTCAATAGGACTGATATAGATGAGTTAGTTCTCTGGAGGGCCTCAGGATTAGCCAGAGTTCAGATAAATCAAAGTCCTTGGTTTTTATGGGGAGAAGTGAAGGAGACAGACTGCCACGGGACTTGCCAAAGCTATATTCTGGATACATCTCCTCCTTGTCGTGCAATCAAGTGACTATCTTCTCTCTCCCAGCCATCCAGTCCTTGCTTACAATTATCTCAACACCATACATTCAACAAGCACCAATGCATACATGATTTGAGCATAAAAGATAATACCATAAAAAAATTAGGGGAAGAAAAGATAATTGACTTAAGAGATTTTTAGAGAAGGGAGGAATTTATGACTAAAGAAGAACTAGAGAATATTATGAAAGTCAAAATGGACAACTTTGATTACATTAAATTAAAAAGTTTTTGAAATCAAAACTAACAGGAACAAGAAAAAAAGGAAAGTATAAAGCTGGGGAAAAAATCTTTGCAGCTAGTATTTCTGATAAAGATCTCATTTCTAAAATATATAAAGAACTGTGTCAAATTTATTATAAGACTCATCATTCCCCAATCGATAAATGGTCAAAGAATATGAACAGACAATTTTCAAATGATAAAATTAAAGCAATTTATAGTTATATGAAAAAATGCTCTAAATGACTATTGATCAGAGAAATGCAAATTTAAACAACTCTGAGGTACCATCTCACCCCTCTCAGATTGTCTAACATGACAGGAAAGGATAATCATAAATATTAGAGAGGATGTGGGAAAACTGGGACACTAATGCATTTTTAGTGGAGTTGTGAAATCATCCACTCTGGAGAGCAATGTGGAACTATGCTCAAGGGGCTATAAAACTGTGCATAACCTTTGATCCAGCAATGCCATTGCTGTATCCCAAGTACATAATAAAGAAGGGAATAGGATACACATGTACAAAAATGTTTGTAGCAGCTCTTTTTGTGTTAAGAAATACTTGGAAAAGAAGTGGATACCTATCAGCTAGGGAATGGTTGCACAAGCAACAATGGTTGTACATGAAGGTAATGAAATATTATTGTTCTGCAAAAAAAAAAAAGATGAATTAGCTGATTATAGAAAGGCTTGGAAAGAATTACATGAACTGATGCTGAGCAAAACAAGCAGAACCAGGAATACATAGTACATGATAAAAGCAAGAATGTGCAAAGATCAACTATGAAAGGCTTGGTTCTTCTCAGTAGTTCAGTGATCCAAAGCAATCTTTGGATAGAAAATATCATCTGCATCCAGAAAAAGAACTTAGGAGACTTAATGTAAATCAACATAGGCTATGATCATTTCTTTTTTTTTTCTTTTTTTATGTTTCCCGTCATTTTTCCCTTTTGCTCTGATTTTTCTCTCTCAACATAACTCATAAAACAATGTGTATTAGGAATAAATAAACTTTAAAAAAGAGTCTGCACAGCATCTTTTAAGAAATTATCAAGGAAAACTTCTCTAATATTCTAGAAATAGAGTAAAGCAGTAATTGAAAGAGTTCACCAACTCTAAGGAATATTAAAGTCAAATTCCAGAGTTATCAGTTCAAGGAGAAAATAGTGCAAGCAGCCAGGAAAAAAACAATTCAAATACTAAGAAGTATAGTCAGGATTAATCAGGACTTTGTAGTTTCTACATTAAAAGCTCTGGAAGCAATTGCTGCCACTGCTGATTCAGTGGCTCCCAAAGGCTACCCCTGGTTTGCTGGTGCTGCGTCTATACTGTAGTATATTTTCTATACTATTATACTGTAGTATATATTTCACCCAGGTGAAATAGACCTTTCCTGCTAATCTTCTAAGTTGTCTTTGGCTATAAAATTATCTCTCCATCCTTTTGAGGATTTTTCTGCTCCAGGAATTGTTTTAGGACATTAAAAAAATGTTTGGAGGACTTTGGGAGAGAGCTCAGGAAAGTCTGAGTTCCACCTCTCTAGAGCATCCTTTTCAAAATAATTTTAATCTAATTCCTTTGGTTCAAAATTTGCATGGATTTGGGTTAACTAAGAATTTTACCTTTAGCTTCCAATAGGAACACTAATTTTTGAGCATGTGTGAAAAAGTGATTTATGATAGAATTTAATATATGTGAAGTATTCCTGTGATCTTAAATGATTCAAGTCATGGACAAAGTGCATTTACATTGTTAAATTCTTCCATTCTAGCTTATATCTACTTAGAGATCTGGTTCTGACAATATGGGCCATACCTTGATATTTCAGTAGACTTCCTTATAAGTGCATCAAATATACCCTGTTGCTACTACTGTTCCTTCCTGTACTTAGCACTACCATGATCAAATAAAAAATCATTCAGTTAATCAGTCAGTTATCAGCCATTGTGCATGGCACCATCTAACAATAATATCCCCATCTAGAAAAAAAAAGGAACAAACAAAAATTGCTTCTCAAAAACAATCACAGAACACAAAAGGAACTTAGATATCTTTTAATCAAAAGCCTTTCTCTCACAGAAGAGGAAATGTCACAGAGGTTTAGTCACTGACTCAAAGGCAGTTAATAGAAAAGACAGAATACTGTTATAATTTTAAATATTTGTCACATTATGAAGCAACATCAAATACCTTGTATTATTTTTACTAGAGTTATCTTGTTACTCAATCTGTATTTTTTTCTATTTTTTTCTTTTATTGAGATTAACTAGTTAGGATTAAATCTAGAGTTTCCAAGTGTCTAATGTCAAAAATTTTCTTGTGAAAATTCCAAAAAACCATTTTAAAAAAATCAAAACAAAGTTCTAATTTGTCTCCCACATATCTAACAAACCTGCAAAAATACTTTAAAACTTTAAGCATAAAGTCTAACTGATTTGTGCCAAATTCTTTTGATAGAAAATATAAACTATATAAGACTCATTTATCTTGAGTTGAGTATTAATTTTTCTCTGCAAAAAAAAATAAGGTAAAAAGGAGAGGAAAAATCTTTTTTATTTGAAACGCTGATATATGATGCACATTTATAACAGGATAGAAACTAACAAACTGCACTAAATTTGATAAAATTGCCTTAACACTCAGAAAAAAGAATAATTTCATTTATTTTTTTACAAAATTGTTCCAACATCTAAAGTCATTTTTCCTAATTATCTGTGTTTAACTTTGAAAATAATTTTCCTAATATTAGCTTCTTTTATACTCAATTTATTGTAGGATATACTGATGAATGTTTAGATGGTAGGCATAAAATATTAGTTTTCAAGGTCATTTCATAGGTTCTATCTGGCCATTGAACAAAACACAAAGTAACAATTAGCTTTATCAGAAAAAGTGATTATAGTGCATTTTAGACTCTGGGCAACTTTTAAATGACTTTATATTAGAGAGCATTTGCTTCTTAAAGCCAATTACTCTGATTTTTATAATGTCTAATTACAAATCACTGTTATTCTTCAGGAAATGTTTTACTATGCAGTCCTTTAAATCACATAGCATAATGTGGTTCCTTCACAAATAAGATAGCAGCTAGCCTCATGTGAGGTTAGCATGAATGGATGCTTACATAGAGTATGTGCTGAGCATGACAAACACATTAGCTACACATAGCTTTTATGAGCTTAGATATAGCCAACATGCAACACATGAAGATAAGATGATAAAGACAAGTAGAAGGAGATATAGCTAACCTCTGAGTTGGAAAGTTCAAGTCTCTAGTCCTGCATTTGAGAATCCTGGATAAATCACTTAATCTCACTGTGCTTCAGACAAATTATAGAGAAAGTTATTACTATTGTCATTCAGTAAAAATATCTGACTTCATGGCTCTATTTGTGTTTTCTTGGCAGAGATATTAGAGTGATTTGTCATTTCCTTCTCCAGCTTATTTTATAGATGAGGATACTGAGGCAAGTAGAATTTGCGGAGAGTCACACAACTAGTAAATATCTGAGACCAGATTTGAACACAGGTTTTCCTGACTCCAGGCCTGACGTCTATTTACTATTTTTCTCATTGAAATATCCCTATAGCATTGAGGTGTGGGAAAGATAATGGGAAATATGGAAGCTATAATCTGGATTATTTGGAGAGGGGGCATTTTTAAAAAGCTAAAATAAATTTACAATCAAGTATTAAAAAAAACTTTTAAAAAACTGTCTTCAAAGTGGGGGGGTGTGCATTTGTGTAGGGGTGCATGTTTGTGTGTATATAATAGAAGGAGGGAAGGGCAGAGGGAAGGGGCTGTAAATACACTGGCAGTACTCCCTTAGCTCAAGTTTGATACTGAGGCAAAATGATGCACTCCCAAATCAATGAACATTTAACAAAAGAGACTTACTTTACCCTCACACAGCAAGAAAATGCAACAGCAGTACAGTGGTCCTTATCTTCTCTGGACATAGCCCACTGATCTCCATCTGGAAACCTGTCTGATCAAGATATTATCAAGATTTAGTGATTGGTGTGCTATTTGACACCCCCAAAATCTAAGAGATCCAGACTTTATGCAACTGGAATTTTTCATACACTGAGATGAATCAGAAATGTCTTCAGAAAAACATGGACCAATCCATATCCGAGAGGCAGCTTTATTCTGTGCTGGCCCTTTGTTGGCTGAAGGGTAATCAGGGATAGCTTTATCCCATCAGAGGGGGAATTTGGTAATCAGAAGTTCATAGTGCATTGGGATGTATAATTTCTATGACATTCTGGTATTTAAGGTTTCCAGTCTGCAATAGTATGTTACTAGCTATATGATGGTCATTGTTTTTATAATTTTGGTCACCTTTCCTCTTAAAACACCATTCTTATTTATGGCATCAGTAAACTTACAGTAAAAAAAGAGAATGCCCTGATATACTATAAGAATATTTGTTTTGACTTCAAGGAAGCCTGTCTTTCTGTCTATTTCTCTCTGTGTCGCTATCTTTGTCTCTATCTCAGAATCGCTTTCAAAAACAGAATAAAGAAATGCAAAAAGCAAAAAGCTACAACCTAAGTAAGCTGTGCAGATTGCTTTTAGAAAATAAAGTTCAGACAAATTGTGGTATGCGATTAAATAGTATTGTTCCAAAGAAATTAGGAAAGAGGATGAGGTCAGAGAATTCTGGATAGCACAAATTGATGTGGATTTTTGTGATCAGAATCAGGGAAACAATTTATTCAAGGATAGCAACATTATTTAAAAAAAAAACTTTTAAAAATTTAAGAGTTCTTATTCGTGACATATTCAACAATACTTCTATAGGGCCTGTGATGAAACCTATTACCTCTTACAACAAAAGTATTGAACAAAAGGTTCAGAAAAAGCCAAATATTTTTGGGCGTGGCAACAAAATGGACTCATTTTTGATAAGTCATCCTTATTTTTTACGTCTTTTTTTTTTCCTCTTTTCAGTTTTTAATGATTGTGGGAGAGGTAGAAAGACTGAGGAAGAAAAAGGCTAAGAATTAGTGAGACCCACAAAAGAGGACCATTGAAACATATTTTTAAATGCACAGAAAATAAAGATGTTTAGAACAAATCATAAATAGGATATTTTAAAATTAATATATGGAAGAGGCAAAGAAAGGGAAGACAATTACAAGAGGAACTCAAAAGTCAGGAGTGAGACAATGTACATATAATATAAATTAAAATAACTGAGAGGTAATCTCAGACAGAAGGTAATAGCAGTTGGAACAGGACAGAGAAATGTTTCTTCTGAAAGGCAGGATTTGAGATGTATGGTGGAAAAAGCCAGAGAATACATGAAGTAGAGACAAGGAGGAAGAGCATTCCAAACATAGTGGAAAGCCAATGAAAAACACAGAATCAGATGATTAAGTATCATCTAAGTGGAACAGAAAATAAGTAAGTGCCACTAGATCACAGAATACATAGAGTGGAATAAAGTATATGAAGGCTGAACAGGTAGAAACCTAGGAAGAACCAGGTGATGTGAATAGTTCTGATTTGTAAGTACCCTGTGCCTTTCATTAAACTTTAAAGTACCTTTTTGCAACTACTATTTGGTGCGTCTAGTTGGGTCCTCTAAGACTTAGCAGAACAAATTAAATCCATCTTCTTCATCACTTCTAACCTTAAAAATAACTGTAATTTCCCTTTCTCTTCTCCTTTCCAAGTAAAATGTATCCATTTCTTTTAACTACTCCTTAGATGGTATAATTTGAAGATTTTTCACTGCCCTTTTCTGGACTTCCTGACATATCAATATGCTTCCCTAAATATGGCATCCAGAATTGAAAATAGTATTTCACATATAGTCTGATTAATGAAGAATGTAGCAGAACTATTTCCTCCTTTTTTCTGGACACTATATCTCTTCTAAAGCAGTCTACCATTAGTTTGAATGAGTTTTCCTTATCATAGTATTGTATCACATTGAACTTGTGAAGTTCTAAAAACATTATGATCTATCTATCCCTCTCTTTTTTTGGAAGTATGAGTTTTATTCACAACCCAAGAATAAATCTATATTTATCCCTATTGAATTTTATCATGTTTAATTTACCTCATTATTCTAGCCTCTAAATATGGGTTAGAATTCTTATTCTTTCATTGAATGGATTAGTATTCATCTTGGTTAATAATTATAAGATTTTAAAGTTTGCAAGATATTTTACATGTATTATGTCATTTTAACCTCATAGCAAGCCTGTGAGAATGGTATTGTGACTATTATTGACCTTATTCTAGGTCTAGCCCTTTGTTAATCCAGCACTTAGCATGTTGCTTAGCACATAGAAAGGGCTTAATATTTTTTCCATCCATTCACTATGCAAACTGTCTCTCTAATTCCTTGAAGAGAAGATCATTTGAATATTATGGCAAATGAAAAAGATATGGGGAATCAACTTGTCACTTTCCATCTATCCTCAAAAAAATATGGAAATCAGTTCACACATTTGGTTGCTAAAATAGCATAGGACTTCTTTTGTCCTTTTGCTTAATAATGATCTTTTTGAATATAATTGCTCTGCATTGTATATATTTCCCAGCTTTTAACAGAATCTCACTTTTGGACAGTTTCAGTATTCTACCTTCATCCAATCTGACTACATTCTCCACCACTGGACTGTGTTACCCAGGGTCCCTGTCAAGGTGTTGCCAACCACTTTCCACATCACTGTCACTGTAACCTTTTCCTATTGAATGTATTTCCTAGAATGCTCAGAACCCCAGGGATCTCCCAGGTGCCAAACCAGCCTACACTAAGAAATAGAGCCAAGATTTGCTGCACATTTATCTAGTTTGCATCTGGTAGAATTGGCTCTTTCTCATATTTGGGTATCATTTCAGGAAATAGTGTATATAGATCATGTCATGTTTTACTCCAGTAGTAGATTATTTCTACTCTTCCAATAAGGTTTTGCTGTCATAATAATTTAAAGGTAGATTTGTTAGAGCTAAAAATAATTAATTTAATTAAAAATGTCCCTCTGTGTTTCTGAGACCAATTAAACCTATGTTCTTGTCTCAACTTGAATACGGATATGGATAGAAATTCAGCATTATCCATTCCATATTACATAGTCCATCCCATTTTATGTAGCTTTATTATAGTAGCTTTAAATTTTTTAAAATATATATCTTGCCTAGGGTCAAACAGAACATCTCAATTTCTAATTCTACATATCCTTTCAAATATATGAACATGTAATTTTCACTCATCTCATTTTCCCAGAATAAAGATTTTCATTTCCTTTACCCAGTTCATGATTTTAAGGCCCTTCACCACGTTGCCATACTCTTGTCCCTCTTCAGTTTTTAATGTAAATCCTAACAGGAATTATGAATTTATGATCTGAATACAGCATGCCAGATGATTTCTGATTAGAACAAAGCACAACAGGACTATGATGTTTTTTATACAAATGACTATGCTTCTCTTAATGAAGCCCAATGCCTCATTGCTTTTTGAAGATTATCATATTACTAAGTTTTCTGTAATAAAATGTACATTATTCAAAGAGGGATAATCAGAATGAAAAGACTAATGCATAGAATAACAATTGTACCTATGAAATGTAAGAAGACTTAAAAGAAATGTCCAGAACATCAAATACTTACTCATTGCAAGATATTTGGGAGAATATTGGTAAAATTTACATCAGAGAAGGTAGGGTTGGATTGGAATCAAAATGACAAAGGAGAATCCATCATTAGAAAAGTTGCTAGTGTTGATACTGATGTCCTTGGTAATCTCAGTATCAGTGTATTTCCCCCCAGATAAACTGCTGTGTAGCAATACATTCAGCAACTTGTATATATGAAGTTGATTTATTAAATCAGAACTTATAGGACTTTAACATTATTCTAAATAATTTTTTTATAGATTTATAATCTTATCAATGTGAATCAACTAGTCCATTAAAAAAGCATTTATTAAGTACTGCTGTATAAGTGCTAGGTACATAAAAATGTAAAATCAGGTTTATTCTTAAAAAGCTCATGTTCTTATGGAAGAAATAACTAAGTAACAAATAACTAAATAGTGACCCATAATGGGAAGCTGCCCAGAGATGATGATATTGGAATTCAGTCTTGGAGGAATACAGGAAAGAGAATAGAAGGAAGAGGGAGAAAATCTCAGACAGGAGGATAACCTGTTTTAAGACACAGGGAAAGGATATGTAGTACAAATACATCAGTATTAGCTGGATTATGGAATGCACAGAGGAGAATAATGCACAGAAAAACTGCAAATAAAAGAGGAAGTAAGATTTTGAAGAGTTTTTAATGTCAAACATCAAACTTTATGATATTGGAGGTAAATGGGTATTCCCTCCACCAATTCATCAATCAATCTTTCATTTTCAATCCAGTCTATTCTTATCACTTTTTCCATAGTATATTTACTCAAGATGCTAAAGGTCTTCCCTAAGGTCTTTTAATGTTTTGTGGGTACCAATTCAGTTCTTAGACCCCATACTCCAAAGGAGTACATAAAATGGATCTCACCCAACAGACCAATGAGTGGATGCTTTATATCTTCCAAATCAGTCTAATTTTGAAATAATCTTTAAAAACCATTCTTTCTATAGCATAATAATACTCTCTTCCTCAAAGTTTCGTATAATTTCCATGACCAAATATATTTTAAATCTAACAGAAGTAGTTTGAAAGTTTTGATCCTCCCACATTGCTGTCAATAAATACATTGTTGATTGTTGTTAAACAGAAATAGCAATTAACTGGGATGGATTACTTTAATTATGTGACCAGAGCATTTAATGTAAGGGATTTTGCTAATAGAATAGGAAAAAAAAAACTTATCTGTCATAGATGATATCAGAATAATGAAACCCCCAAGTATCAAATTTATCTTGAGATTTATTGAATTTATCAGCAAGGAAACTCCACTGGAACAAGTAAGAGCTTCTCTGAAGTAGGTTTCTGGGATTAAAGCTGCATAAACCACAAAGAAGAGGAAAGGCTTCAGGCAAATAGAGGTTGGAAGAGGATATTTCTAGGACTGATTGATTAGACTAAGATACCTTGATTTGAATGACCAAGAAATCAGGGAACCTTTGAAGTGTTTCTGAATAGGTTTATGGCACAGTAAGTTCTCATGGAGAGGTTATTAAGGTGGAGAATATGGCACAGAGGTTCTTTAATTGGTGGGTTAATACTTAATACAAAAAGAGAGAATTCACCAGGATAGAGAGAGATGTATTCAATTTGTAATCCACACTACTTTTACACCTATATCTACACACACACACACACACACACACACACACACACACACACACACAAACATACACACATAGCATGTGTAGTTATGTGAATCAAATTTATTAAACAAATGAGAAAATATGATGTAATGGCCTGTATTCAAAAAGTTGGAAAAATGTTGAAACATAAATTTTCATTTGGGTATTTTAGGATCACTAATTTTACCTCATTCAATCACATACTCTTGGCTCCATTAATATCCTTTTTAATCCTTAGTATGAAAAAAAAAGAGATTCTTCATCATTTTTCTCCTTTCTATGACAGCTCACTCCTAAATCACCATTCTTCACATTAAAGTCAATGAACTGGGCATATGAATGATAGAAACAAGTTTCTGGAAAAGCCTCTCTTTTGTTTCAGGGAGACCTCTGGTTAATTTATTCAAAAAACATTTATGAAGTGCACTGTGAAGGATAAAAGGATGACTAGGCAGCACAGTGGACAGAATGCTGGACCTGGAATCAAAAAGATTTATCTCACTGAGTACAAATCCAGCCTTAGACAGCTATGTGGCCCCAGAAAGTCATTAACTCTGTTTGCCTCAGTTCTTCATCTGTAAATGAGCTGCAGGAGAAAATGGCAAATCATTCCACTACCTTTGCCAAGAGAACCCCAAATTAGATCACAAAGAGGTGAACACAACATAAACAATGACTGAGCAACAAAGAAGGATAAAAGCAAATATAAAACATGGACCCTCTCCTTAAATGACTTGGATAGTAACAAATATTTTGTGATAAAGAAAAAAAATCAGTACCAGCAAGCAGCTTTCTCAGGCAAACCTAGTTTGATCATTTATATACCACAGAAATTTCTAAATTGGTATTATATCTTTCTACGTGGAATATTTGTTTATGTAAATGATCATATTGCAGGTGAAGGATCAACCTTTTAAGAAAGACTTTGGCAAGAATCTGGCCTGAAATAACAAAGAAAGAATCCTACCCTGTGATTCTCCTTTACCTTTATGAAAATGAACAATGAAGGCATCTTGCTCTCCTGTGAGATAATCTTCTTTTGTCATATAATCTGCAAAATTTCAGTCACCTTTTGTATGATCAATAGACCCCCACATTTGTAAATCTCAACTGGAATAGAATCAGCACCCAGTGCTTTGCCACCAGAGAGGATCTTAATGACATTCAAAACCTCTTCTTCAATTGTATATTTGGCTATAGATGGATTGCTTTCAACTTCAATAATAATTATCTGCCTAAGAGCCAGCATTACTTTAGAAAGGTCTGAGAAATGGTCAACATGGAATTTGCTATCCGACAATACCAGGAAAATGCCAGGAGCAAGTCAGAAGTCTGTACACAAGTTCATTAATCTGATCAATCCCTTTGATACTGCCAGTCATGAGGGCTTATGGAAAATTATTTAAAATTTCATTCCTTAGAGAAGTTTATCAGTATTGTATATTAATATAATGGCATGCTTGCTCAAGTTCTGGATAATGGATAATGTTCCTATATTTTCCCAGTCACCAATGAAGTGAAGCAAGATTATATGCTTCTTTCCATGCTTTTAGCACACTATTTTCAGCAATGTTGTCATTTTCTTTCAATAAGGACAAACATAGTATCATAGTCAGGTACCACACTGATGATAAATTATTTAACTTGAAAAAGCTACAAGTCAAGACTGAAAGTGGAAGGAGAGCTGATGCATGATTTTTTACTGACAGATGATTGTGAACTCAATGCAGCCTCTAAAGTTGCAACAAAAAATGGATCAATTCTCCAACAGTCAGAACTATACCATTTTTATATAGAACCATCAGTTACAGAAAATTGAGAAGTTTTGAACACTGTGGATAAGGACACTTGATAGTATTCTTTGCAGGTATGTATATATTGATAATGAAATTGATGGAAACATTGACAGAGCTAGCTCAATGTTTGGGAGGCTCTGAAGGAAAGTGTAAAGGAGAAAAGGTATTAGGTTGTTTATGAAACCAAAGATATACAGAACTGTTATGCTGACCTCATTGTTGTATGCCTGTGAAGACTGGACAGTATAATAGTGAAAAACCAGAAACATGAACTGCTTCTATTCTATACCAAACATCTTTGGTATCTGAGATCCTTTCTCATACTAAATTTTGTCAAGTATTTAAACTACTGCTAAGAGCATAACTTCTTTGAGTTGACTTTGTTGTTCATATACCAAACATAATCTTTCCTAAAAGATCTTTTTTGTAAATGATATTTTATTTTTTTTCAGTGGGAGGAAATGTTAGTTTTCAACGCTCATTTTTCTAAGATCTTGAGTTTCAAATTTTTTTCTCTCCCTTAAACCCATATATCCTCCCCAAGACAGCAAATGATTTGATATAAATTAACAAAATTTGGAAAAATAAGTAAAGTCCTACCAACTTTATTTTATGACAAAGATATTGTACTGATACTTAAACAAGGAAGAGCCAAAAAAAAGAAAAAGGAAATTATAGTCCTTTTTCCTAAATTAATATTGATGTAAAAAATTTAAATAAAATTAGCAAAAACAATACAGGAATTTATCACAGACATATTCTGTGATCTGATGACATTTATACTAGAAATTCAGGGCTGGTTCTACAGTTGAAAAATTATTAGCATATTTGAACATATCCATAAAAACTTAACAGAAATCATTTGATTATATTAATAGATGCAGAAAAAACTTGACAAAATACAGACATTGCTATTTTAACAACACTAGAGAACGTATGAAGTTTTCCTTAAAATGATAAATGTTTATCTTACGCCATCAGCAACATTATTTGTTATATGGATAAGCTAGAAGCCTTTTAAATAAGATCAGCAGTGAAACAAGGATGCTTGTTATTGCCATTCTCATTCAATATAGTATTAGAAATGTAATCTTTGTCAATAAGAAAGAAAAAAAAAAGAAAATTAAAGAATTAAAATAAACCAATGAGGAAACAAAACTATTACTTTTTGCAGATGATATGATGATATACTTAGAGAATCCTAGAGAATCAAGTAGAAAGTCACTTTAACAATGAACTTATATAAATCATTAGCATTTCTATATATTACTAACAAAGTCCAGCAATGAGAGATGAAAAGAGAATTTCTATTTAAAATAAGTATAGACAATATAAAATATTGGAAATCTATCTGCCAAGATAAGCCCAAGAACTATATAAACACAATTACAAAACACTTTTCATTCAAATATCATGTCTAAAAAATTGGAAAAATACACATTACTTCTGGGTATTCCAAGCTAACATAATAAAAATTACAATTCCACTTAAATTAATTTACTTATTCAGTGCCATATCAATCAAACTACCAAAACTTATTTGATAAACCTAGAACAAATAATAACAAAATTCATCTGGAAGAACAAAAGATCAAGAATATCAAGGAAATTCCTGACAAATGCAAGGAATGGTGGCTTAGACTTAGTAGATCTGAAACTGTGTTTATGAAGTTGCAGTCATTAAAACTATTTGATACTGTCAAAGAATTAAGGATGGTGGATCAATGGAATAATTAGGTACCCAAAACACAATAGTCAATGACTATAATAATCTACTTTTTGATAACCCCCAAACTACAGTTTCTAGAACAAGAACACAATATTTGACAGAAACTTCTTGAAAAACTGGATATTATGACAGAATCTAGTCATAAATTAACATCTCACAGCCTACATCAAAATAAATTCACAATGAGTTCATGATTTAGACATTAGGAAAGCAAGTGATAGATAGTTTATCTGTCTGATCTTTGGAGAAGGAAGGTTATTTATGACCAAACAAGAAACAGAGAATACTATGAAATGCAAAGTGGATAATTTTGATTATATTAATTTTTTATCATAATTATAACTTTTTATTGATAGAACATATATCTGGGTAATTTTTTACATTATCCCTTATACTCACTTCTGTTCCAACTTTTCCTCTCCCTCCCTCCTCCCCTCCCCCACATGGCAAGCAGTCCTATTCATGTTAAATATGTTTCAGTGTATCCTAGACACAATATATGTGTGAAGAACTGAACAGTTCTCTTGTTGCACAGGAAGAATGATTACATTAATTTAAAAAAGGTTTTCTACAAACAATGCAACCAAGATTAGAAAGAAAATAGAATGCTGGGAAACAAATGTTACAAGGTTTCTGATGAAGGTCTAAAATATGAAGAAAACTGAATCGAATTTATAATACAAGTCATTCACCAATTGATAAATGGTTAAAGAATATGAACAGACAGTTTTCAGGTGAAGAAATTAAAGCCATCTATAGTTATATGAAAAAAGTTCTTGATTAGATAAATGCAAATTAAAACAGTTCTGATGTACTACGTCACATTTATCAGATTGGTTTAGAGAGCAGGAAAAGGGAATGATAAATGTTGTAGAGGATGTGGACAAAGTGGGACACTAAAACATTGTTGGAGGTATGAACTTGCTGAAACATTTTAGAAAACAACTTGGAACAACACCCAAAGGGCTATAAAACTATTCAAACTCTTTGAATCAGCAGTGTAACTATTAGGTCTGTATCCCAAAGTGACCATAAAAGAGGGTAAAGGATACATAGTGAAATAATGTTGGAAACTTTTTATTTTTGTGGAGGCAAATAATTAGAAATTGAGGATGTTGTGATATGGGAGCTACCTGCCAGCGGCTGATGATACAAAGAGACTGAGAAGCAGTTGTTCTTCTCTGACCTCTCTCCTCTTCCCTCTTGCCTCCAATTTATTTCATTCCCAATCCACAAGAAACATCTGTGTTAATAAAGGCTGCTTTGCAACTCCTTCAAGTTTATGAATTACAGCTGTGGAAGCTCTCAGAGAATTGACTTGCTCCTTCACCTAGGCATGATCCTTAACAGAGGGTAAGCCCATTAATTGGGGAACGGCCAAACAAATTATTGTATATCAATGTAAGGTAATCCTAATCATGGTACAGAAATGATCAAGAAGATTTCAGAAAAAAAAAAAAAAAAAACTAGAAAGATTTACTGAAGGTGCTGAGGTAAGCAGAAACACAACATTGTATACCATAACAGCAAGATTGTATAATGAACAACTTCGATAGGTTATGCTCCCTCTGCAACACAATGATCCAAGATAATTCCAATAGATTGATGATGGGAAATGATATCCACATTTAGAGAAAGAATTATGGAGTCTGAATGCAAATTGCAGTATACTATTTTCATTCTTATGATTTTTCCCTTTTGCTCTTCTTCTTCTTTCACATATGACTAATGTTGAAATATGTGCAATATCATAGAACATGTATAACTCGTAACAGATTGCTTACTGTTTTGGAGAGTGTAGAGGGGAAAAAAGGAGGGAGAAAAAACTCTACCATTTTCCTCCCTTCTAGACTGTGTGAACTTATACAACTTTAGAAGGGAGAAGAACAGTGGAGCATTGGATAATGGACAAAAAGTAAATATGTTTGCTTTGGGAAAAGTCCCTCCCTCAGAGGAAGGAAGAAGTTTTCTGCTCTAATAAATTCGTCTCACAAAATATCTCAGGTGAGATGAGGAAGAAGCCCTTAGGATTATTATGTCTGGGCTAGCTCTCTGGAGGATTTCAGGATCAGAGTCAGGATCAATCAAAGTTCTTCATCTAGGAGGAGAAGTGAAGGAGGCAGAAAAGCTGCCACACAGCTCACTAAAAATAGATCCTAGACTAGTGAGTCTGGAGACTGAAGTCTTCTCTCCTCAGCAGACTCGATAGTCTGAACCTCTTCCTCAGCCCTCCAAGCCTTGCCTCTCATTACCTCATCACAACACATTCAGCAAGCACCAATTGTGAAGAGAGCCATCACATTACCATATCATATAGAATCATTATCTCACATTGAGTAGATAATTAGCCTTAAGTACTCTGCTGTCTTTAAATTCAAATACATCTTTTCAGAGTTCCAGCCCTCTACATAGGATCAGACCATGAATATATGAAAATTATAACACTCACTTTGGAAACTATTGAATAAAACTAATAATATAAGCATGGCTATTCAGTGAGAACTGGGTTTGGAGCATAAAATAGACATTTTCTAAAAAAAAAAAAAAAACAGAGAGAGCTTATTATATCCCAATTAGTCCTCTAGGATATAGTATCACTACCAAGAAAATTATAGAATTCTCAGAATAAGGTCCTTTTAATGAATAGGTCAAGTTTGTGGATAACAATGGCACATTATGTTAAAGAATATTTTAATGACTGAATTTGCTACAATTTAGATGTTATTAATGGGAGTTTCTCACATGTGAATAAGTTGTGTATGAAAATGAGCAGGACATCTTAAGATGAAAAGTTTAATTGTACATGAGTTAATTAAAGAACTTGTGAAATATTTTGAAACAAATTGAAAAAAGCATAAAATTTTACTATATTTCTTGTGGGGAAAGATACCCCCAAATAGAGAGCAAAAACCTACAGAGAATCTTCAATTAAATCTCAGATCTAGAAGGAAACTGGAAAATCCTTATGAAAACTTTTAGAAATTCTGGGCATTTTATTCTATATTGTTTTTAATGTATTATTTCATTTTGTCTTTTTGATGTTATTATATAGAAATTAAGCTAATCAGATTTCAGAAGAATAAGTGATAGCTATCTTAAAAAAATAATAATGCAAAAACAAGGTAGATGATAGGTGGATGATAATCCCGGAGGAATGTGTGTGTGTGTGTGTGTGTGTGTGTGTGTGTGTGTGTGACAATAAGTTATTCCAATTACTGGAGAATTTTGCCAAATGAAAAATTTAAAAAGAAAATGCTCAGATAATCAGTTGGGTCATAATATTGAACAGTTACTGAAGTACTCCATACCCATCAGATTGGCTAAAATGACCCCCCCCCCAAAAAAAAAGAATACTGAAAGGCATCCAGGAAAACTGAGATACTTATGCACTGTTGATAAATATGTGAACTGATCCAGATAGTCTGGAGAGCAATTTGGTACTATATCTAGCTTACCATCTCAGGGAGGGGGGAGGGAAAAAAAGAAACAATGGAGTTTAGAACTCAAAACTTTAAAGCAAATGTTAAATTTTTATTTAGCATGTAACTGAGAGAAAATAAAATTTATTTTAAAAACATTGCACATTTAAAAATGTAAAATGTGTAGGAAAAAAAGGAAATCAGTTCCCTTCCATCTTGATGTTTGTTTTCTGATCTGGTAAAAAGGTTGCATTTGTGGTCTTTCCTAGGATTAAGTGGAGACAGGGAATGGAAACATTAGATTAATTAATTTGAGTTAATTAGAAACATTAGATTCCCAAAATGTAGTACATCTGCGTATGCACGCACATGCACACACACACAGCCACACACACATATGTATTATGCCTGAACTTATTCTATTTAGGATCTTGATTTCTGATCCAATAAACTTCCCCATGCCAAAACATTTCATCCATTAATGCAATTTCATTTCAAAATCCCAGCTTAAAAGAAGAAAAGTTAAAGAAAAAAAAGTAAAAGAAAATGAAGTATCTAGCATAATATAGAATTATAGATAAAATTAATGACTATTACATTGGATAAACATTAAATTAAATTCTTGCTATATTTTATTAGGTTTGGGGGACATGATTTTACCTTCTACATTGCATAATGAATACAATAACAAAGTTCTATTCTACTTTTTAATGTGTAAGTAATAAACTTGAAATTACCTCAGTTGTTACATAAACTCAAATTATAAATAGATTTTTAAAAAAGTCAGTGTATATTCATGCATGATTTCTCTAAAAAGAGTTAACATGAAAAATTAGGTACAATCCTAAAATTTAAAGATGATTTCAGTTCAGGGCATCTGACATCTCTCTTTCCCAAATAACATTTGATCCCACTATTAGTGCTGAGTTGCATTTACTATTGGTATAATCCAAAATGAGAGTCCTTGATGAATTGTTTTGTTTTGTTTTGTTTTGAGATGATTCCTCCTTTTATGAAGTAAGAGTTTTAGTTTTTCAGGTCCCTGCTCCCCTCTTTACAATGAATAGAGTAGAAGGAAATTTTAAATAGCATTACCCACCAAGCTGCCTCCCAACTTGCTTTGTTCTGCAAGTATATAGTGGGTCTTCAATAAATATTTATAAAAAAGATTGAATTTAGTATCCTCCCCTCTGGAATATGTAGTCCCTGGCTATGATTAAGTATATTACCTAACCAAAGAATATACTAATAGTTAGTAAATAGGTTTGGTGAGGATTTTTTTTTAAAACAATCGCCCTTTAAATCATAAGTATAAGCAGAAAGGGAGAAAGGTATTGAATCTAATCAAATCTCCCTGACTGTGCAAAATTATTCTCTTCAATGCATTTTTTAATGCTTCATTCAGGATGGTTTTACATGTCCCAGGAGTTTGCAGCAGAAGTAGTGTGTAAAATAACCCAATTTTCTGAGCTTGCTAAATCACAATAAGTTTTAGTGAGAGTGAAGTGGCAATCAGGATAGCATTTCCATTAATTTTTGTCAGGTTAAGTTAATCACATACTGATTTTTTTAGAGTAGATTTTTAATCATTTTATTTACAGGCATTAAATATCATACTGAGTACACAGAGAAGTATGAATCCATTTTCCAGTCCGAAATGGTACCTGGCTGGATATATAATTATTATAAATGGTGTTCATAGAAAATTATAGGCAGGTAAATGTTCTGTTGAACATTCAGAGAATAAATGGACCAATAAAGTGCCATTAAGAACTGCTATCTTAAATCAATCTTTTGTGGAATATTTTCACTTCAAAAAATGTTCTGCATTTTAAGAAAAGCAGGAGAATGTCAAGCGAAGATATAGATCAACATTATTTTCTTTTCACACTAAATGTAAAGATGCTTTTAGCTCATTTTCTTTTGCTTGAGCAAATGAGAAAGTACTCAAGTATTTAAGAAAATCCTAGGTATTGGAAGCTGTTTTGATAACTGGTCCAGAATCTTAACATTTCCCAAAGAAATCTATGGAGTATTTGGGCAGCTGTGCTAGTATTTTTTTTTCTTCAATCTCTGTCCCTGTTAAAATATACATACACCCACACTCCCCACACACACATACACACACTTTAAACAGTTGTTCCCAAGGTCAGAAACCCAAACCATTTGTTAGCAACCCAGTTCTGGAATTCTAGTCTGATGTGGTTTGTAATGATGCCTCTTTTCCTAATGGTACCAGATCTCAGTGTTTCCATCTTTTCCTCCAAGAGTTAAGAAAAAAATGGAATTAACATTTTAATTAGAAATATATGTTCAAATATAGTTGCTAACAGCACCCAAAGTAATAAAGAAGAAAAAGGGACCCTTATTTAGAAATATTAAATAAGAAATGTGTTCAGGAAGGGAGATGTATAGCTCCATCTCTATACACATCTGGATGTATATGAATGTACAGTTGTCCTCTAATTAAGAGAAGACACAAAAGAAAAAGATGTGCTCAGTATAATAGACTTTGTTCTAAGAAAAACATCTCTAAAATATAGAACCAGAAAATTATACATAAGAAAGCAACTTTGTTCTGTCTTCCAAAGAAGATGGCCAAAAGGTTTACACTTCCATAAATTTTTGCTCATCAAAATCTAAATGAAAAGTGATTTCAACAAAGAAAGAAAAATATGGAAAAGTTCAAAGTCTGCCTAAATGGAGAAAAAATAGCATCTAAAATATTTCTTCTTCCTTATTTGAAAGGAGGCTCAGGGATCTTCTTTTCAAAAGCATATTTTAGGTAATAAGATGCTATCTCATTAATAAAGAAATAATTTGGTGAAAAAATTATCTACTATTAAACCAGGAACTGCATTAGTGAAACCTATTGTTATTTAATTAAAATGTGCTGATCATTACAATTCCTCTATGTCATAAACATATTCATTAAAAATGAGAAATAGGAAACCTCATAAAGGGCTTTTAGTCTAGTCAATAATGATGGCTCAAGCCACTTATATTACACATGACACTTTGAAGATTGAGGGCATAAGGGTGTTGACAAAAATAGTGGGGTTTTTTAAAGGTATTGCTGAAATATTGGAGTTTTTCTTTTAGTAGTATAGGTCAGAGGCCTCAGGAAATGTCTGAATCATAGATAATGTTTCTTTCTCAAGCCACATTCAGAGAGAAAAAAAAATATGCTTCACTTTGGTAAAAAAAAAAAAAAAAAAAAAGCAATGATGTCACAAGAGCTCCATCATGATTTTATCTTAAGCTTATTCCTCTTAAAAAGATAAGTCCAATCTTTTCTAACACAGTAACTACACAGACCCTGCTAGACTGAGGTCCTTTTCTAACCCTGTTCTTTTGACCTAGAGATTTAGTATCAACCTAGAATGGGATGAGAAACTGAAGGAATCTGAGAAGTTGTAGATCTGGGAGAAATAGGAAATGTTTTTTAGATATTATGTGAGACATTTTTGGGGAAAGGAAGGCTATTGATAGACTGAACAAATCATTATTGCCATGGAGTACTACAATGATATTAGCAGAAGCAATAGCAATAGTAATAATCAACGGAGTAAGTGTGTGTGTGGCGGTGTGTCTTTAAGGTTTGCAAAGCATTTTTCAAATATTGTCTCACTTGAACCATACAGCCAGTGTTTCTGAAAAGGTCTATTTTCTAAAATATATAAAGAACTGAGTTAAATTTATAGGAATATAAAACATTCTTCATTGATAACTGGTCAATTGGAAACTGGTAGTTTTCAGATGAGGAAATTAAATCCATCTATAATCATATAAAATGCTCTAAATCATTCTCAATTTAAGAAATATAAGAACAACTCTGAGGTACCAACTTACAACTATTAGATTCTTCAAGATGTCAGGAAAGGAAAAAATGATAAATGCTGAACAAGATGTGGGAAAATTGGAACACTAATGCATTCTTGGCTGAGTTTTGAATTGAGCATTTTGGAACTATGTCCAAAAGCTATTATACTATGTCTTCCCTTTGATCCAACAATACCATTATTGGCTCTGTATCCAAAAGAGTTCATATGAAAGGGGAAAGAATCTACATGTACAAAAACATGTAGATAGCAAAACATTAGAAATTGAGTGGATTCCCATCAACTGGAAAATGACTAACAAGTTGTGATATATGAATGTAAGGTAATACTGTTGTGTTTTTTAAAATAAATTATGAACAGCCAGATTTCAGAAAAACTTGGAAAGACTTACATGAACTAATGCTGAGTGACATGAGCACAACCAAGAAAACATTGTGCACAATAACAGCACATTATAAAATGATCAAATTTGATAAATTTAGCTCTTTTCAATAATACAGTGCTCCAAGACAATTCCAAAAGATTTGTGATGGATAATGTTATCTTTATCTAGGGAAAAAACTATGAAGTCTGAATGCAGATCCAAGTGTACTATTTTTGCTTTGGTGGTGTTATTTTTTTCTTTCTCATTAGTTTTTTTTTTCTTTTTGTTCTTATTCTTCTTTCACATGACTAATTTTCAGATGTGTTTAACATCATCATACATGTATAACTTATTCTTTAAAGAAATTTAAAAAAGAAAACAGACAGATGATTTTAAAGTAATAGGAATAGTTCAATCTAAGGACACATATTATATCTGGGAATTCCTGACTTCAGGGATTTAGCTACAAGATACTTTTAGGCTGCCTGTTTTAGGAGGGATCTCTGTGTACCTAGTCTATGGCAGAGTTCTTTAATATATTTAATACATTCTTTGGCTTCAAAGTCAAAAATAAAGTACTGTATCTATATACATGCTTATTTGATTAACTACATTAATCAATGCTTACATGTTTGGGGTATATGGAAATATAGGAGGAAACTTGAAAGATAGTTTTCCAGGTGGGTGCTAGTTTCACCAAGGAAATAATTGGACAAATATTAACAAATCATACTACTGCACTAATTAGAAAAAATATTGTTACTCACAATGGTGATCCCATTAAATGATGGTGATCACCAACCCATTAAGAATCACAGAATGATTCTTAGAATTCATAGAATAAATTCTTTGATTCATAAAGAATTCTTCCAGAGTGGTCCTTGTTAACAAGTAAAGCAAATTAACTATAAGGGTGACATAGAATTGCAAGTGCCTAGCACATATTATTGATCAGGTCTTTAACATTGTCAAGACCGAGACTTATTGATTAAAAAATAGTCTATTCTCAAGCCAATATGTTCCCAATGTAGTAGAACTCTTTTTAAACTGATAGTTTTGGACATGTATCTCTTATGCCAAAGTATTTTATGAAAAAAGAATTAGCCCAAGCAAAGAGAAATAGAAACGGGTGCTTTTCTTTGATTCAACAAGCAAAATAATAATAATAATGAAATAAAACAGCTGAAAGATATTTAATAAAATAAAAATCTAACTTGATAATTGTGTAATAACAAAGACAAATTAATTAATTTACCATTATGCATAAAATTAATGTGTACAATGAAATTTTGTGAAAGTTCAAGATTTGGAATTCTTGTCTTCATAATGAATATAAATAAGCAAGTTGATAGTGAGTTTTATAATGCCAGAAAGTTCTAAATCTAGGAAAGGTTAACAGATTTTATTTTGTCTTGTAGATTCATGCAAGTATTTTAACTAGGAATTTTATTTTAAAATTTTTATCCTTTGACTTGATATTCTGAAATAATAATAATAATAATATATTAATATTTTTAGGTTCAAAAGATTTCTAAAAATCCTGTACTTCCTAAAGAAATTACTTCCAACTCAAAAATGTTACATGAAATTGAATGACATACTCTTTCCTTTCTAGTGTGAGATTAAGGAAAAACGGGTTTCCTTTGTGCACCAATGATTGTCTGGCTTTTGACCACTAAAATATTATCTTATTTTGCATGCACATATTTTTTAGGTTTATAAAATACATTATTTGAATATTTCTTTCATTAAGTCAACAAGATATGGGCAAAAAGTATTATCCTTTTATAAAGAAGAAAATACAGGTTAAATGAATATAGAAAATGAAAAATAAAATAGTAAAGAAATAAAATTCAAATTCAAATTGGTATTCATGGTATGGCCTATTGCACAAATTGCCTGGCTTAATAGTTGTTTTTTGACAATTGAACATTAAACTCATGCACATTTGTCTGAATTACTACTTTTTTTTTTTTTTTACAAAAAGTGTTGCTGAAAATAGTCAACAAGAGGGCTGAGTGAATAATTATTTTATTCACATTAAAAGACCAAGAAATACACAAAATAGTGTAAAATATATAATAACAGCAAAAGAGGAAGAAAATGAAATCATTAAAAAGAAGGATTTGAAAAAAAATAATAAAGTTCAAATATCATATGACTATGAATTGTATTCTTTATCTTCTGTTTTCATCAGTTAAACCATGATCACTTTGAAAGACTCTATTTTACATCTGATACGTAGCACAATGCTTAAAATATGATTGTGAGTATAGGTTTTTCCATTTTAATTCAGTTTAAAAATTATATATTGGAAATAGAAACATATCATCATCATAATGAGATGATGTTTCATTCTCATAATTTTATTCATCTATTTTTAAAAATTTATTTATTTGTGCAATATTATAAAGGAAACTGAATGTGCAAAAAAAAAAATCAGCTTTTTCCAGGACCATTTCCATATTAATCCCATAGAATAAGATATTAATAATAATGACTGCAATAATCTCCATTGGTTAATAGAATGCATCATATATAAATTAAGAAAAAGAAAATAGAATGTAACCCTTCCAAATGTAAAAAAATTAATGATGTGACATTTAAAAATTGTTTGCAACTTATATTACTTTAATACACACACAAATACACATACACATGCCAAAACTGATGATCTTAAATTGGGTATAGCTCCCCCCAAAAAGAGACATTACTAAATCTCTTTAGTGATAAATAAGTAAAAACATCTAATAGAAGTAACAAAACAGACATTACTAAACAGGCAAATTTTATAACAAATCCAGTTTCGGAATGCTTAAAAATATGGTCACAAGGATTCTTATCCTTGAGAGGCAGAGAGCAGAATCCATTGACTCTAAGAGGTCTATGAATTTGGAACTTTTAATATTTTGAAGATGATATTTTAATATAATAGATTTTCTCTGCAATATTATATATTTTATTTTGTGTGTTATTCAGAGAATGAATCCAGAGATGTTAGACTACCAAAAGTGTCCATAACACAAAAAAGCCTGGCATTCTCATGGAAATATAAAGAACAATGAGCAATCTTTTTTAAAAGATGGATACAAAGTACTTAAAGAAACATAAGAAACAAAATATATCAGTCTGTAAGTTGATATAAAGCAAAATTAGCCAAACCAGTAAAATAATGTGCAAAATGACTGTAACAATTAGTAAAAATGACACTGACATCAAAATATGGTTTCAATTCAATTAACAATATTGATTACAAATTTCTAAAGTTAAAACACATCCTTATTTCCCATTATTAAATATTAAGCTACATATTTTGTCCGTAACAATTATTCTATCAGTTTATTTTACTTAACTGTTTTGGGACAATATAGTTTATGGAGAACTTTGAGTACTTTATAGGAAGTCAGGCTGTCAAAAGAGTTATTAAACATCCACTATGTGCCGTATACTCTATTAAACATTAAAAATACAAAAAGTGAGCAACATGCCATTCCTTCCCTTGAGGAACACACAATCCACTGAGGGAAATAATAATCAAACAAATATGTACAAACTAGTTATGTATAGAAATGTAGAAAATAAAAGAGAAAAGGAAGGGATGTGGAAGAATAGATTTTAATTGGACTTCTAGGAAACCAAGGAAATGCCCTAGGTAGAGATGAGGCAGGACTACATTCCAGGCAAAAGAACAGCCAAATAAAATGCCTAGATCTTTTTTTTTTTTTTTTTTTTTTAAAAAGTTTCATTTAATCGTTAATAACATTTTGCTTGAGAAACACCCTGGTTCAATTTCAAGGGCATTTTTAGAATATTTAGAGCCTTAGCAAGGCAACTGGACTTTTCTGTGGCAATTTACTTAAGTTAAATTTGAGTATCAGCATTAATTTCTACTAATTTGAGTATTTATATATATATTTTTTTATATCTAATTTTTTTTTAAGTTTTTTTATTTAATAATTACATTATATTGACACTCATTTCTGTTCCGATTTTTTTCCCCTCCCTCCCTCTACCCCCTCCCCTAGATGGCAAGCAGTCCTTTATATGTTGGATATGTTGCAGTATATCCTAGATACAATATATGTTTGCAGAACCGAACAGTTCTCTTGTTGCGTAGGGAGAATTGGATTCAGAAGGTATAAATAATCCGGGAAGGAAAACAAAAATGCAGATAGTTCACATTCGTTTCCCAGTGTTCTTTCTTTGGGTGTAGCTGCTTTTGTCCGTCATTTATCAATTGAAACTCAGGTCTCTTTGTCAAAGAAATCCACTTCCATCAAAATATGTCCTCATACAATATCGTTGTCGAAGTGTATAATGATCTCCTGGTTCTGCTCATTTCACTTAGCATCAGTTCATGAAGGTCTCTCCAAGCCTCTCTGTATTCATCCTGCTGGTCATTTCTTACAGAACAATAATATTCCATAACATTCATATACCACAATTTACCCAGCCATTCTCCAATTGATGGGCATCCATTCATTTTCCAGTTTCTAGCCACTACAAACAGGGCTGCTACAAACATTTTGGCACATACAGGTCCCTTTCCCTTCTTTAGTATTTCTTTGGGATATAAGCCCAATAGAAACACTGCTGGATCAAAGGATATGCACATTTTGATAATTTTTTGGGCATAATTCCAGATTGCTCTCCAGAATGGTTGGATTCGTTCACAACTCCACCAACAATGCATTAGTGTCCCAGTTTTCCCGCATCCCCTCCAACATTCATCATTATTTTTTCCTGTCATCTTAGCCAATCTGACAGGTGTGTAGTGGTATCTCAGAGTTGTCTTAATTTGCATTTCTCTGATCAATAATGATTTGGAACACTCTTTCATATGAGTGGTAATAGTTTCAATCTCATCCTCTGAAAATTGTCTGTTCATATCCTTTGACCATTTATCAATTGGAGAATGGCTTGATTTCTTATAAATTTGAGTCAGTTCTCTATATATTTTGGAAATGATGCCTTTATCAGAACCTTTAACTGTGAAAATGTTTTCCCAGTTTGTTGCTTCCCTTCTAATCTTGTTTGCATTAGTTTTATTTGTACAAAGGCTTTTTAATTTGATGTAATCGAAATTTTCTATTCTGTGATCAGTAATGGTCTCTAGTTCATCTTTGGTCACAAATTTCTTTCTCCTCCACAAGTCTGAGAGATAAACTATTCTATGTTCCTCTAATTTATTTATAGTCTCGTTCTTTATGCCTAGGTCATAGACCCATTTTGATCTTATCTTGGTATATGGTGTTAAGTGTGGGTCCATGCCTAATTTCTGCCATACTAATTTCCAATTATCCCAGCAGTTTTTATCAAATATTGAATTCTTTTCCCAGAAGTTAGGGGCTTTGGGTTTGTCAAACACTAGATTGCTATAATTGACTATTCTGTCTTGTGAGCCTAGCCTTTTCCACTGATCCACTAATCTATTTCTTAGCCAATACCAAATGGTTTTGGTGACTGCTGCTTTATAATATAATTTTAGATCAGGTACAGCTAGGCCACCTTCATTTGATTTTTTTTTCATTAGTTCCCTTGAGATTCTCGACTTTTTATTGTTCCATATGAATTTTGTTGTTATTTTTTCTAGATCAATAAAATATTTTCTTGGAAGTCTGATTGGTATAGCACTAAATAAATAGATTAGTTTAGGGAGTATTGTCATCTTTATTATGTTCGCTCGGCCAATCCAAGAGCACTTAATATTTTTCCAATTATTTAAGTCTGACTTTATTTGTGTGGAGACTTTTTTATAATTTTGCTCATATAATTCCTGACTTTCCTTTGGTAGATAGATTCCCAAATATTTTATGGTATCAACAGTTATTCTGAATGGAATTTCTCTTTGTATCTCTTGCTGTTGGGTTTTGTTGGTGATGTATAAAAATGCTGAGGATTTATGGGGATTTATTTTGTAGCCAGCTACTTTGCTAAAATTATGAATTATTTCCAATAGCTTTTTGGTAGAATCTCTGGGGTTCTCTAGGTATACCATCATATCATCTGCAAAGAGTGATAGTTTGGTTTCCTCATTGCCTACTCTAATTCCTTTTATATCTTTCTCGACTCTTATTGCCGAGGCTAGTGTTTCTAATACGATATTAAATAATAATGGTGATAGTGGGCAACCTTGCTTCACTCCAGATCTTACTGGGAAAGGTTCCAGTTTTTCCCCATTGCATATGATGCTTACTGATGGTTTTAAATATATGCTCCTGACTATTTTAAGGAAAAGTCCATTTATTCCTATGCTCTCAAGTGTTTTTATTAGGAATGGATGTTGGATTTTATCAAATGCTTTTTCTGCATCTATTGAGATGATCATGTGGTTTTTGTTTGTTTGGTTATTGATATAGTCAATTATGCTAATAGTTTTCCTAATATTGAACCAGCCCTGCATTCCTGGTATAAATCCTACTTGGTCATAGTGTATTATCCTGGTGACAATTTTCTGTAATCTTTTTGCTAATATTTTATTTAAGATTTTAGCATCAATATTCATTAGGGAGATTGGTCTATAATTTTCTTTCTCTGTTTTCAGCCTACCTGGTTTAGGTATCAGTACCATATCTGTGTCATAAAAGGAGTTTGGTAGGACTCCTTCAATCCCTATTTTTTCAAATAGTTTATATAATATTGGAGTTAATTGTTCTTTAAATGTTTGGTAGAATTCACATGTAAATCCATCTGGTCCTGGGGATTTTTTCTTAGGGAGTTGATTGATAGTTTGTTCTATTTCTTTTTCTGAGATGGGACTGTTTAGGATATTTACTTCTTCCTCTGTTAGTTTGGGCAAGCTGTATTTTTGGAGGTATTTTTCTATTTCATTTAAGTTGTCGAATTTATTGGCATAAAGTTGGGCAAAGTAACTCCTAATTATTGCTCTAATTTCCTCTTCGTTAGTGGTGAGTTCTCCCTTTTCATTTTTAAGACTAACAATTTGATTTTCCTCTTTCCTTTTTTTAATCAGATTTACTAAGGGTTTGTCTATTTTGTTGGTTTTTTCATAGAACCAACTCTTAGTTTTATTAATCAATTCAATAGTTTTTTTACTTTCAATTTTATTGATCTCACCTTTTACTTTTAGAATTTCAAGTTTAGTGTTTGACTGGGGGTTTTTAATTTGTTCCTTTTCTAGCATTTTTAATTGCAAACCCAATTCATTGACCTTCTCTTTCTCTATTTTATACAAATAGGCCTCTAGAGATATGAAATTTCCCCTTATTACCGCTTTGGCTGCATCCCATACATTTTGGTATGATGTCTCATTATTATCGTTTTCTTGGGTGAAGTTATTAATTATGTCTATGATTTGCTGTTTTACCCAATCATTCTTTAGTATGAGATTATTTAGTTTCCAATTATTTTTTGGTCTACTTCCCCCTGCTTTTTTGTTGAATGTAATTTTCATTGCATCGTGGTCTGAAAAGGATGCATTTACTATTTCTGCCTTACTACATTTGAGTTTGAGGTTTTTATGTCCTAATATATGGTCAATTTTTGTATAGGTTCCATGAACTGCTGAAAAGAAAGTGTATTCCTTTCTGTCTCCATTACATTTTCTCCAGAGATCTATCATATCTAGCTTTTCTAGTATTCTGTTTACCTCTTTAACTTCTTTCTTATTTATTTTCTGGTTTGATTTATCTAATTCTGAGAGTGCAAGGTTAAGATCTCCCACTATTATAGTTTTACTGTCTATTTCTTCTTGCAGCTCTCTTAGTTTCTCTTTTAAGAATTTAGATGCTACCCCACTTGGTGCATATATGTTTAATATAGATAGTGCTTCATTATCCATGCTACCCTTTAGCAAGATATAGTGTCCTTCCTTATCTCTTTTAATTAGGTCAATTTTTGCTTTAGCTTGATCTGAGATCAGGATGGCTACCCCTGCTTTTTTGACTTCACCTGAAGCATAGTAGATTTTGCTCCAACCTTTTACCTTTAACCTGCATGTATCTCCCCGCTTCAGGTGTGTTTCCTGTAAACAACATATTGTAGGATTCTGGCTTTTAATCCATTCTGCTAACCGCTTCCTCTTTATGGGGAGTTTACCCCGTTCACATTTATGGTTAGAATGACCAATTCTGTATTACTTGCCATCTTGTTAACCCCGGTTTATGCTTTCCTCCCTTCTTTCCCCTTTCCCCCCCTTCCAAGTATTAAGCTTGTGAGCACCCCTTGTTTCTCACAGCCCTCCCTTTTTAGTGTCCCTCCCCCCGCCTTAGAGTTCCTCCCCCTATCTTACCCCTTTCCCTCCCAGTTCCCGTATTCCCTTCCGCTTAGCTTATTCCTTCCCTTTCCACTTTTCCCTTCTCACTTTTCAATGAGATGGGAGAAGTTTCACCATAGATTGAATATGTCTTAAGATCTTTCACTTAAAGCCAATTCTGAAGGCAGTAAGATACCCACTATATTCATCCCCCTCCATTCTTTCTCTCAGATATAATAGGTTTCCTATGCCTCTTCATGAGATGTACTACCCCCACTTTACCCTTTTTCTGGTACAATGTCCTTTCCACATCAATTTCTAGAACAAGGTATACATGTATTCTTTATGCATCTATATAGTCAAAATATAGTTCCCAAGATTAATCTTTACCTTTTTAGATTTCTCTTGAGTTCTATATTTGTAGATCAAACTTTTTGTTAAGTTCTGGTTTTTTCATCAGAAATAGATGAAATTCGCTTACTTCGTTGAATGTCCATCTTCTTCCCTGGAAAAAGATGCTCATTCTCGCTGGGTAAGTTATTTTTGGTTGCATACCAAGTTCCTTAGCCTTTCGGAATATCATATTCCAGGCCCTTCGATCTTTTAATGTGGATGCTGCCAGATCCTGGGTGATCCTTATTGTGGCTCCTTGATACTTGAATTGGGTTTTTCTAGCCGCTTGCAATATTTTTTCTTTCATCTGAGGGTTCTGGCATTTGGCCACTATATTCCTTGGTGTTTTGATTTTAGGATCCCTTTCAGTGGGTGATCGATGAATCCTTTCAATGTTTATTTTTTCCTCTGTTCCTATGACTTCTGGGCAGTTCTCTTTGATAATTTCCTGGAAGACAGTGTCCAGGCTCTTTTTTTCATCATGTTTTTCTGGGAGTCCAATGATTCTCAGATTGTCTCTCCTGGATCTGTTTTCCAGGTCTGTTGTCTTCCCCAGAAGGTATTTCACATTTTTCTCCATTGTTTGATTTTTTTGGATTTGCTTGACTGATTCTTCTTGTCTCCTCGAGTCATTCAATTCCACTTGTTCAATTCTGATTTTCAGTGAAGTATTCTCTTCACTCACTTTTTTAAAATCTTTCTCTAATTGTCCAATTGAGTTCTTTTGTTCTGTGGAATTTTTTTCCATTTCGCCAATTTTGTTTTCCAGTTCACTAATCCTATTTTTCAAGGATTTTACTTCTTTATCCACTCTCTCTTTAACTGACTTCTCCAGGCTCTTTTGCCAAGCCTCCCTCTCCTTTTCCCAAGCTTCCTTCTCCTTTTGCCAAGCCTCACTCTGCTTTCCCCATTTTTCTTCTAGCTCCCTTGTGAGAGCCTTTTTAATCACTTCTATGAGGTTCATCTGTGCTGAGGAACAGACGATCTCCTCCTTTGGGGAATCACCTGGGGACTGCCTGTTTTTAGTCTCCTCAGGATTTAGAGTCTGCTCTCTATCTGTGTAGAAGCTGTCTAGGGTTAAAGTCCTCTTCAGCTTCTTGCTCATTCTGTCTATTAATCAGAGACAAACTACCAAAGAAAAACAGAAAAAACTGGAGTCTTTCTTTGGGGGGGGGGGGGCTGGGTGTGTTATCGAGCTTCCTCTACAGACTGCAGGGGGCAGCAGTGAGGCACTAGCAGGACTGTGCTGCGCCTGCGCTCTGAGATCCCAGAGCGTGCTGAGTCACTGAGGGGGGGGAAGGGAGGGGCGGCCAGGTCCTGAGAGACTCCAGCTGTTTGCGGTTGTGTTCTTCAGCCCCGGTGTTTTTAGCTTCTCTGCTGGGCTGTTAACTTGCTGCAGGTTCCAAACCTGTAGCAAAGCTCTCCCCGCAGAGACAGCTGCGATCACTCCCCACCCCCTCTCCAGTCTGCTCCCGTGCTCTCACTGCCGCTGCCCGCCGCCTGCGCCCGATCTAAAACTGTCCCAGCCCTCCAGTAAAGACAGACCTTTCTTGGCGGATCTCAAGGATGGCTTCTCTTGGTAACTATTTGTGGGTTTTTTTCAGTCAAGCATTGATTCAGAGGCTTGTAATGAAGTGGATAGTGAGAGAAAGCACGGAGCTTATGCAACTGTGAGCCTCCTCTCCGCCATCTTAACCGGAAGTCCAAATGCCTAGATCTTAAGAAAGGAGTATTTTGGTGAACAATGAGGTTACAGTCACCAAATCAAAAAAAAAAAAAAAATGTGGGAGGAAGCACATTACCTAAAGATTGGAAGTGTCTGTCATGACAAAAATAAAATGCATGAACAAAAGGAGAAAGGGCTGTATCTATTATTTTATTTATTATCCATTACCATGTGAAGAACCGCCTTCTAACAATACAAGGGCTCTCCTCATCAACCTATTTCTGATCAAGTGAAATGACTAGATCAGTAAGAAGAAAAATGTCTTTCCCAGGGTCCCATAGCCAATATTATAAGAGGCAGGATTTAATCCCCAATCTTTCTGGTCATAAGGCAGAATTTCTATCCACTGTGAAGCACTGCTTCTTCTTCTTTTATTGAAGTACTGCTTCTTACACAAATTTTAAAAATGTCAAAAAAAAAACACTCGAAATAAAAGACTAAAATGTAAATGGTACAACTAAAGTGGGTTGTAGGATGTGTTCAGAGAAGACCAACTTTTCTACTGTGATGGCTGCTGAGTCCTTTTCATGGCTGCTTTCCACGTTTGGTGTCCACCTGATCCACCTAATTCTCACCTGTGGTTCCAAGAAGTTGTAGCATGTACAGCAGTTACTCCCTGGTAAACTATTATTACAGAAGGGCTAAACCAAACTGAAGATCATAAAAGGGCCCCAAATTCATTGGTAGAGGTATCTACTCCAAGCACCTGAAGACTTTGTCTGGTAGAATGGGTTGATGAAAACAATTTGTTCCAGCAGCCATGAAGGGAGCTAAAATGGGCACTGTAGAGTGCTAACTCTGGACTCCAGTAAACTCCGGACTCAGTAAACACTGAAGATGCCAAGGACACCCAGTGCATCTCAAGCCATCACAGTCATCTTTACATCTTTACTGACACTGGATAGTAATGACTCTGGAAGAGAGAGTGAAGCTGATGACTTTGTGCAATTCTACCTCATTTAAATCCAATTTACACAAAAATCAAAAAGACCTCACCCATACCATTTTACCATTTTTGCCTATCTCAAAGTCCCGCACCCACAAGAAAGTGACAAACTAACAGGTGTAGACACACTGGGAACTGTAATCACAACCCTTCACACTCTTGGCCCAGAACATAAGGTCATCTTCTCACTGGAAGGAGCAGTGGAATTTGGCATCCCCCCTCTTCCTCCCCCCACCCCCCCGAGTAACTGAACAGTCTTTTCAGAATCAAACTGCTCACTTCTTGGTAAGAGATAAAGGTGCCCTAAAACTGTCTATTTATTAAATCCTGGCCTGATTACAACAGTCTGAGGTTGAAACACAAAAACTTCTCCAGAGTTCATTCCACTCACCAATGGTATTGGAATGCATACACATTTATAGACAACACAAAATCTAGTAGACCTGAAAGATGAACAATTCTTACTGCAAGAGAATACAAAATATTATTACATTCAAGTAGGTGCCTTGAGTAAAACAAAGCTGGCAAATAAAAATCAGCTTGCTGAAGTCAGACATAGATACACATTTTTCTGGAGTGACCACAGTGATGGGGAGCACTGTGAAGGTGGTATAGATTTTACAATCAAAACTAATCTAGTCAACATGTGATTATGCCTACCAAGAGGAAGGAATGATAGGCTCATGACAATACATTTGCCACATGCAGAAAAATGCCATGTCACCATCATCAGTGCATCATGACAAACCCTGATGAGGTCAAAGAAAAAAATATGAAGACATGGAGATCCTTATCATCAATGTGAAAAAGAATACAAGTTTGTAATTCTAGTAGACTACTAGACAGGACTGGGATTCCTTGGGAGGATTAGAGGAGGAAACAACAGCTATATTGGTTTGCTATTGAAGACTTGTATATCTGCATTCTCATCACCAACACTATCTTCCATTTACCTAAATGCAATAAAACATTTTTTGATTCACCCATGCAACAAATATTGGCATTTAATAGACTAGGTGATTTTAAGAAGAGACAAAAAGGATGTGAGCGTGATGAAGGCAATGTGTGGCACTGAGTGCTGGACTTATCATAGACATCCTAAGCTAAATATTTTCATCCAACAAAAATGGTGGCCCTAAGGCAAAATGACTTCCAGAAGAATGAATTTCAACAAATTAGAGCATTTCTCTGAAGGTAAAAATTTATTGCTAACTTCAAGGGAAAGTTTAGTCTAAATACAATTGGCAACAGTGGAACAGAAAAGGAGTGAGCAGTTTTCAGAGATTTGGTGTACAGCACTGCATTTACTCATCTGAGTCAGAATATTCACAGTCATTAAGAATAGTGTAATGACAATTGAAGGACATAAAAAAAAGAGAACTTTACAGAGTATACTAGCAGGTCATCTCATCAATCTCTAAGAAGGTGGCATTTAATTCCATCAAAAATAAAGAATAAGCCTACCTGTAGCAGATGTAAGACTATATTATAAAGCTGCAGTCATCAAAACCATTTGGTACTGGCTAAGAAATAGAGTAATCGATCAGTGGACAAGATTAAGCTCACAAGACACAATAGTCAATGACTATAGTAATCTAGTTTTTGATAAAACCAAAGACTCCGGTTTCTGGGATAAGAACTCACTATTTGACAAAAATTGCTGGGGAAATTGGAAATGAATATGATAGAAACTAGTCACTGACCCATGCCTAACACTCTATAGCAAGATAAAGTCAAAATGGGTTCATGATTTAGACATGAAGAATGATATTTTAAGCAAATTAAAAGAAAAAAATAGTCTACCTCTCAGATCTGGGGAGAATAAAGGAATTTGTGGCCAAAGAAAAACTAGAGTGCATTATGGAATGTGAAATGGATAATTTCGATTATATTAAGTTAAAAAGTGTTTGTACAAACAAAACCAATGCAGATAAGTTAGGAGGGAAGCAATAAACTGGGGAAAATTTACCATCCAAAGGTTCTGATAAAGGCCTCATTTCTAAAATATAAAGAGAATTGACTCAGATTTATAAGAAATCAAGCCATTCTTCAATTGATGTGAACAGATAATTTTCAGATGAAGAAATTAAAATCATTCTAGTCATATGAAAAATATTCTAGATCACTATTGGTCAGAGAAATACAAAATGGTATAACTCTGAGATATTACTATACATCTCTCAGATTAGCTAAAATGATAGGAAACGATAATGATAAATGTTGGAGGGAATGTGGGAAAACTGGAACACTAATACTTTATTGGTGGAGTTGTGAACTGATTCAACCATTGTGGAGAGCAATATGAAAGGCTAAACCTGTGCATACACTTTGATTGAGCTGTGTATCTACTGGGTCTATATACCAAAAAGATCATAAAAAGGTGTGAAAATTTTTGTTGCAGCCCTTTTTTTAGTGGAAAGAAACTGGGAACTGTGTGGATGCCCATAAGTTGGAGAATGGCTGAATAAGTTATATTTATGAATGTTATGGAATGTTATAAACAATGATCAGCAAGATGATTTCAGACAGGCCTGGAGAGACTTACATGAACAGATGCCAAGTAAAGTGAGAGAACTAAGAGAACACAGTACACAGCAACAGCAAGGTGATATGATAATTAATTCTGATGGGTGTGACTCTTTTCAACAGTGACTTGATTCAAGCCAGTTCCAATGGTCTTGTACTGGAGAGAGCCATCTGCATCCAGAAAGAGGACCATGAGGATTGAGTGTGGAACACAGCATAGTATTTTCACTTTTTTATTATTTGTCTCTATTTTGTTTTCTGTTTGATTTTCCCCTTTTTTATCTGATTTTTTTTTTGTGCAGCACAATAATTGTAGAAATATGTATAGAAGAATTGTACATGTTTAACATATATTGGTTTATTTGCTGTCTAGGTGAAAGGATATGGGGAAAGGAGGGAGAAAAAAAATGAAATCCAAGGTTTTGCAATGGTGAATGTTGAAAACTATCTGTGCATAGGTTTTGAAAATAAAAAGCTTTTTAAAAAGTAAAGCACAAACAAAGCTTAGAGGGATGCAGGACTCATGGCTCAGTAAGAAGGCATATGATATTGTTTATGCAGATAATAACAATTAAAACTGTTTTTATGAAACCCTGAAGGTTTTGGCCTGAAGGCCAAAGAACTATGGTTCTCACCTACTCAGTGCTGATGGAGTCACATTGATTAATGCAATTGGCATGATCCTCCACTTGGAAAATTGTTATCTATCTAAGAGCCATTTTAGAAGGGGCAGAGGAACAATCTATATGGTATTTGCTATCCAATAATTCTAGTAGAAATTCCAGGAGCAGAACAGAGTTCGGTAAACATTTGTAGCTCTGATCAAAGCCTTTGAGATTGTCAGTCATGAGGACTTATGCACAAATGATGTTCAAATGTGGTTGCTCTGAAAAGTTCATCAGGATTATGTGTAAATTTCATGATAGCATACTTATCTAGGTCCTGAATAATAGATAATGCTCTCACTTTTTCTCAATCATCAATGAAGTGAAAAAAATTTGCATCTTTATTCCCATGCTTTTTAGCATAATATCTTCATTTATGTTACCAAATTCCTTCAGTGAGAAGGAGAATGGCATCAAGGTCAGCTACTGCACTAATGGCAAATTATTCAAAAGGCTACAAACAAAAACTAAAATGGAAGGAATGTTGGTGCATGATTTTTTAATTTTCAGATTATTGTGCACTTAGTGCAGCTTATAAAGCTAAGGTGCAAAAAGTATGGATAGATTCTCTGTTGCTTATGCAAATTTTGTCCTAACAATTAATATGAAGAAAACACAAGTACTCTACCAGCCAGTACCATATCATGGATTCGTGGAACTAGTGGTTCTAGCAAATAGAGAAGTTTTTAATGCTATGGATAAGTTCACTTCCCTTGGTAGTATACTTTCCAGGGATATATACACTGATTATGGAATTGATTTGTGCATTTCCAGTGCTATTTTCAGTATTCAGGACATACTTGGAAAAGTCTCAGAGAAAAGAGGTATTAGACATGACTATCCAACTGCAGGTCTGTAGTCATTGTGTTGACCTCATTGTGGTATGCCTGTGAAACCCAGACAGTATACCTGTGTCATGCCAGGAAACTGAATTTCTTTCATTTGAATTGTCTTAGGGATTCTGAAGATCAACTGGCAGGATAAATGCCACAGACTGAAGTCCTTTCTCAAACTAAGGTGCCAAGCATTCAAACTCTACTGCATAGTGTGCAGCTTCACATGTTCAAATGCCAAATGTATGCTGCCCCCCAAAGACTATTTTATGAAGAATTCATACAAAACAAATACTCACAGGGTGGTCAGAAAAAAAGCAAAGCAAGGACATTCCCATGATGTCTTTTAAGAACTCTAGAACTGATTGCATGACATGGGAAACTAGGATCATCTAGTATGGCACTCTTATCATCAGAGAAGATGCTGTGCTCTATGAGAAAGGCAGAGCCGAAATAACTCCAAAGAAATATGAGACGTTCAAAGTTAGAGAATGCACCCAAAATGTCCTCATGGACTATTTGTGCCCAACATTTGGAGTTCATGTTGGTCTGATCAGCCATGGTGGGCTTGACAACAAATACAGTGATGTCATTTTGGTCCTTGTTGAGAACAAAAGACAACAATCAACAACTAAAGTCTAATTGTCATTTGTTAAATTATTGTGTTGAGGGGGTCAAACAATTGAGTTTTTACTAATTTATTAGTATATATAGAGAGATATTATATATAGATAAATAGATATAGGTGGATAACACTATTGAATATTTGCATTTCACTTCCATTATTTAACATTTTATCAAACTTTTTACCTGTTGCCAAATTTTACAGAATTACTAGCAATATATGGCAGCATTAATGAGAGCTTTCTATATTGTCTATCTGCTTATGGAATATTTTAAAATTATAAATTGCTTAGACAGCATATAATAATAAAATGCTTAATTTTAAGCATGTTTATAATCATTTTAGGAAGAAAAGCACACAAAATCATGGATGTAAAGCACATTGCAAACTTTCTTAAGAAATTTACAATGGAGAAACCATTTTATACAAATGACAATGTTTTCATCAAATATTATTGGCACTTTTAAAGCCAGGAAATTAATTATAGAACTGAGACATAGGCCTTCTCAACTTTTATTAATGTCTTACTGTCCTCATATCAAAAGTCAAGATTTGATTTGGGATTCAGTACAATTTCATACCTTGCCAATATTAGTATTTAATGTTTGACAATGAAAAATGATGAGGGCTTGGAGACAAATTTTTCTTATAATGGAGAGATCAAGGGCTTTTCACTTGAGGCAGGACATCACCAAAGCATTGCTCTTTTCTGGAAAAAGGAATGGCTCCATTATTATACAAAATAAATTACAATTAATATTATATCTAACACATTTTCAACTTTTATTTTGATTAAATTTTTATACTTTTTTTAAACTTTTCAAATCATTAGTTTTATTTCATGTGACTACATGATAGGGGGGAAAAGCCTTTTACAAATATTAGAAACATCTAATAATGTACCTGGCCAATAATAAGGCAGGTACATATAATCAATAGCATGTGAATTCTTTGATCAAATATTCATTTCTGTCAACTGTATTTTAATATAACTATTAATAATTCAAAATGGAAATATTATAATCTGTTAAAAAATTCATTTTTCAAACAAAGGCATCATATTTGCAAAAGAATTCAACCTGGGAAGCTAATGGGGCAGTAACAAATTAAGAAGTTAACTATATTGTAGTCAATAGGGAACACTTTTAAGTTTGTATGGGATTGTATTAATGATGCCATCTACAATACTGTGAACAATTTTAACAAAATAATAAATAGGATAATAACTCATGCTTAATCAATCACAGAAACAAGAAACTATTTCAGCACTGCATGACAGAAGCTGCTATCAGTCCTGCAGACTCTAATCACATATTGTGTAAGCACAAAGCAAGAAAAGCATTGAGGGAAACAGTTATTTCAATTGCTTACCAGAGAGGTTTATGAACATTTATAATTGTTTGTTATCAGCGGAATAATTTGTTTTTCACCAAAAAAAAAAATAAGTTCAACTTCAGTTTTCTTAATTTAAGGAGAAAGTCTTCAACTATGTATTTTTGGAATAGTTTTTTTAAAGATTTTAATCTGTCTATAGGATATGCAAACCAACCTTTACCTTTGTAAATGCTTCCTCAACAGTCTAGGTATCTTAAAGATCCAAAAAACAAGGGTTTTGTTACCAAATTCCTTGGCACAGTCAAATAGTATTGAAGATCAATATTATTTTATCAGTGGAAATGAGAATAGAAAACATTTACCATATGTATTATTATTGGCAACCTTAGGACTACCCTATAGGTGGATGTCTCCAACTAGAATAGGGATTCTTAACTGGGAGCCCCTGAAATTCCTTTATGTATCTATATTTTAACAATTACACTTTAATATAATTGAATTCTTTTGTACTTATATATGTATATATACATTTTTATTTTGCATATTTTAAAATATTACTCAGAAAGAATCCTTAGATTTCACCAGACTGTTAAAAGCATCTATGACATAATAAAGGCTAAAAGCCTTTATACAGAAGACAAACTTCTTGAGAATTGTCTTATTTTCTTCATCACCAGCACTTATCATGTTGCTTTGTACAAAGTAAGTGCTAAATAATTTTTAATCCCCTCATTCATCCATTCAGTTGTTTCTGGCTTGTGGAAATCAGACTCAAAACAATTATTTTTTTTCACTCTTTGATTTGGTAAATTTCAGATTAGAATGGTCAGATTTAATAAGATATGACAGTAAAATAAGAGATTTTAGATATGAATGATGTCTTTTATTCATAAAATGTAACCACATTTTATGAATGTGATTAAAAGGAAGAAAGAATGAAGACTAACTTAAGAATAAGAAAAGAAGAAAGCATATATGTAAAGAATGATTGGAAATGATAATTATGTATGAGGAAGCAAAAGAAAGTGATTGAAAAAGAGACAAAGCAAGAAAAAGAGACTATTTAATACTGAATGTGTTTATCTTAATCATCAGTCACTTGGAAGAATCCTTTCAAATAATTTTAGTTTAATTCCTTCTCCTGATGGTGGGAATGAGTAAGCAAAATTGAGCAATGAATTTGGGGTTAGAAAGAATAATTCAAACTCAATAAGTATTTACTAAGGAACTACTACAGATACCATACTAGGCACTAGAATCCCAGTAATATAATTTCTTATTTCTTTTTTTAAAGGAAAAATATTTTTATTCCTTAAAATGTATTTATTTTAGTTTAATACAAAAATAAGAAAAAACAGAATAGAATAAAGACAGAAAAGGAAAATGAAACAAAACATTATTATGTGCCCAGCAGAGTGTCACAGATTTAAAATATATAGCAAAAAATTCTATTTCAAAAAAGCATATATAATAAAAAAGAAATTATATTTATGAGTGTCCATCCTTTTTTTTGGCTTCCTTATAGGTTATTTTTTATCTTCTGTATATTTTTATTTTATTCTTTTCCTCTCTTTCATTCTCTCCACCTTTCCCAAGCAAGCTACAATTAAGCACAAATGTATTTATATCTGTATATAGATATAGATGTATTCACACCCACCCACAAATCTACAAATGTACATACACATATACACACATACATAAACCTACATACACATATACCCCCTTATACTCTCTCTCTCACACATACATACACATACATATATACATACACATTTACCCATATGTAAGCATGCATCTAAAACACTATTAATATGGCTTTTATATAATGTAGATTTCTCTCTTGATTGAATCTTAAGTTTGACTTTGTCTAAGATCAATGATTACTTGCTCTACTTCTTTTCTAATAAATTCTGCTCCTGCTCGTGTTATAGTTTTTGTGTAAATCTCTTATTTCTTATCCCTGCTCTTCTACTTTAATTCTGCTTCTTAACTCGCCTTACTACTTCACCTCCCATCCATGAATCCCTCCCTAATCTTCTCCTTCAACTATTTCCTTCACTCTTTATCCTTTTCCCATTAATCTACACACTGTGAACCACTACCATTACGCTACACCTGCTTCTATACCTCACATTATCCTTTATCCCTTGTCCATTAATCTATATACTTTGTTCCACTGTCATAAATCTACACATCCTTCTGTATTACACATTATCCTGTTTCCTAGCTCCTTATTTTTTCATAGATTTTGGATGGAGTTATACCCTTCATGGTATATATACATATGTTTGTATATATCTATATCTATGTTGATATAGATATATGCATTCTTCCCTATTTAGCCTATTTCTGATATGAGTAGAGCTACAGACTGTCCTTCCCTATCTAATGCTTTTGTATTGCTGCTTCTTCTGCATCTCATTTGTATAACATAATTACTATTTTTAATCTTTTCCTAGACATTATTGATTTTTAGAATCAGATCATGATCAACTCTGCACCATATTCCTTCTGAGCTACTCGATTACTGCTATTAACTTTAAATATAAGATATATATCTCCATGCATAACACAAACAACTTGTCTATCTTGAATTCCTTAGAATTGATTTTTGATATTGGCTCTTAATGTTAAGCTTTCTATTAAGTTCAGGTTTGAGACAAAGTCCAGAAAATTTGCAAGTTTTTGTAATATCTATTTTTTCATTCAATATTATGGATAATTTTGCTGGATATAATATTTTTGGGAAGAAACTTAGTTGTATATCATTCCATGACTTGTGAGCTTTTTTGTAGCTGCTGTTAAGTGCTATATAATTCTAATTGTAGCTCCATCATATTTAAATTGTTTTATTGTTGTTTCTTGTAAAATTTTTTCTCTTTTATTTCAAAGTTTCAAAATCTGGCAATAATATTCCTATGTGCTCTCCACAAAGGATCTCTTTGAGCTGATTATGGGTGGATTTTTTATTTTTACTTTCCCTTCATAGTCTATTATTCCAGGACAATTTTCTTTGGTTACTATTTGTATTATTGTGTTAAGGTTCATTTTTTTTTGTCACAACTTTCAGGTAATCCAATTATTCTTATGTTTTCTCTTCTTGATCTGTTCTCCAGATGCTGTTTTTTTATGTTTCACATTCTTTTTTTAAGTTTTCACTTTTTATATTTTGTCTCTTCTTGCTTTGCTGACTTTCCCTTGCCCAATTCTAATTTTCAAAAAATTATTTTCTTTTTTTAACACTATCTTCTTTTCTAGTTGGTTAGAACTTTTTCCATAATCTTCGTGTTTTTCTTGGGTGCTTTTTTTATTTTTTTATTTTTTCCTCAATCTCTCTTGCTTGATTTTTAAAGTCTTTTAAAAGTTCTTTTATAAATTATTTTAAAGAACATAGCCATTAAATGTTACCCTTGGTGCAGAAGAGGCTTTTTTTTTAATTTCACTATCATTCACTGAAGATGAACCTTGATTTTCACTATTCCCATAGTAAGTTTCTATGGTGGTGTGGCTTTTCATTTAAACAAAAATAAGAACTATTAGTATAAGCACCTTTCATACTGTGTTGGAGGGCCAGTGCCACTAGCTTCACTTAATCTCTCCTCTCTGACCTGGAACCCCAAATCACTTTTACAAGTGCCCACAGCATTCCTGAGGCCCTACTGCTTCTCCACTCAGTGAGTATATTGGCTCCTTCTCACTCCAGAACTGCTGAGAGGAAAATGTTTCTGTGATTTGGCCTTAAGTTCCCTCTGAACCCAACTAGCTCCACTGGCTGTTTCTGAGGAGGTATCTTAGATATGTTTTCACTTCACAATGGTTAATACCTGGCCTGGGATTAGTTTTTTGACTCTTCTCAGATTGTCCCAAGAGGACCCTTTTCTACTCCAAGTCTTCATTGTTTTTTACCAGTCTGTATTTACTCTGAGGTGCAAATTTGTTCTGTTTATGGGGGACATCTGGAGAGCTTGAAATTTTCTGACCTACGCTGTCATCTTCCAGAAATCCTCCCTCCTTTAGTATTTACAAGACTCAGAAAATACTTACAATTTTAAGAAGGGTAACATTTTGGAAGAGGATAAATAAAGCATTCCACCCCTTTGATCATTTGAGGAATTAATATTTTATTTTCTGCTCTCAAAATGTCAAATGTCAAAATGTCAACTACTAAAAAGAGTTTACAATTGAATAAAAAAATAAGAAACTCTTCTTTGCCATATTATGATACCTGAGGTGAAATATATTAAATAAACATATAGAAAGGCTCTTGAGTAGTTCTAAAACTTTAGTATCTCCAAAACAAACTATTTATCTGAGTTTTATCAGATTATTCCTCCAAGATATATTAAATGCAGTAAAAAAAAAATCAAGAAAACAGCAACAGGTGAAAGCTTTTAGTAAATCCTAAAATATTTGCATATTATCCTACCTAAGATTCTCCAAAAAAGGACTGGGGCTCATCTGGTTTGGATGTCATATTGATAAATGCTTGTTTTCAAAAGATAGGACACTGATATAAAGATAGTATATGTGTTTGTGTATCTGTGCATACAATTTGGTTGATTGACTCAAACCTTCTTTGTAGAGAATAACTCTTGGAAATGTTTCAAAAGTTGGAATATTTGTGTTATTTCTAGTTGACAGATAAAATTTATCTCATATAATCCTATGAAAAAGGGATTGAACCTCATTTGAATTTGTTAAAAAAAGAAGATTCACTTAATTTATTGTGATTATCAAACTGAAAATATTTTAGACAAATGCAATATTGCATAGGGATATAATTATTTTAATAGATCCCTTTAATTTTTTAAATAACATTAAAGCTTTGGATGAAAGCACTGCATGGAAGCCATTCTTTCTATTCTCTGTTGCTAAGTACATACACATATATAAACATAGAGAGATACACATACATACATTTATATATAGAATTATATTGCAATTAAGATTGCAAGAGAGAAATACGTTTGGATTTTACCATTATTGTTCACATCCTTTATTAATTCTTTCTATTAATAGCAAATTCTAAGCTTTAAATTCCTGTAGTACTCAGTGCTTTATAGTCATTCCTAAGCATGGATAATTTTCTTCTGTGATGGAAATTATAAAGAAAATAAAATGTATTTCAATACTGTGGATTATGAATTTATTATTTTTTTCTATTTTATACTTTTAAAATCAAAAGACATTCACTTCAGATTAACTATCCAAGGAAGAGTAAAGATAAATCTTTATGGTATTTATATTTTTCTCAACTTAAAAAAGACAATATGGCATTCATTTATACATATAAAGACATACATCTAAAATAGTATTAATATGGCTGACATATAATGTAGATTCTTCTCTTAACTGAATCTTTAAGCTTGACTTTTGAGATCAATGATTACTTATCTTACAAATTCTACTCTGATTCTTATTATTGTGCATGTCTAGATTTCTTTTTTCTATCCTGCTAACTTTTCTACTTTAGTTCTACTTTTTTACTTAACTTGCTATTACTTAACCACCCCCCACTCATAGATCCTTCCCTAATCTCCCCCCATCCTTTCTTTCTCTCCTTATCCCATTTCCATTAATCTAACCATTTTATCACACTTCCCTTACTCTAAACATTCTTCTGTACCTCATCTTATCCTATTCCACCTTTTCCCTCACTCTTACCCCTTTCCCATTAATTTACACACCAGGCCCCACTACCATAAATTTATATAGCCTTCTTTAACTCACATTATCCTATTCCCTTACCCTTATTTCTTTATAGATTTTGGAGAGTGCTTTAACTTTCATATTCATATTCATATAACATATTGTTCCTTTTTTAACCCATTCCCAGTGTGAGTAAGTTTTCAGAACTACCAACTTTCCTCACCTATAATGACCAAGCTAACACCCCAGGACATCCCAGAATAACCTGAGTCAGGAAAAGCAAAAGTGCTTAATCTTTATTCTCGGTCCCCAGACTCAGCATTGAACAGGATGGAAACAGATTCTCTGCAACCACTTTCTCCCTCATCTACCGCCAAGAGTGTCTTCTGGCTAGTCTTACTCCACCCCCTAGTCCCTCCTACAATCCTCTGTACACCAATCATTGAGCCAGTACGGATAGTGGAAAGGACCATTTTCCAAGCATATGCTCATAGAGTATTGTCCATTCAATAGTTAGCCTCAAGTGTTCAGCATTCCCAACCTCAGTGCATCAACCCAATAGTTTCAGCCCTCTACACTCACCCATCAAATGTCTCATTGTCAGTTTTTTCCTCTGGACCTTATTCTTACAGAATAATTACTATTTTATGTTTTCCTAAATAATTTTGCTTTTTAGAGTCAAATCATAACCCCAATTACTAATGTTAATATTACACATACTGTTTACATTTTCACATATAAAACATAAGCAATTTTTCAGTGTTGTGTCTCTTGAAATGAGTTTTTGCAGGAGTGGTGCCAAGATGGCAGAGAGTAGACACTCCTCTAGCTGACTCCTAGCTGAAGCTTCCCTGAGCTTTCCTCAAATCAACAGCATGTTAAGCCTCTAAACTGTTTCTGTAGTTTCAGAATCCACAAATATATCCAGCAAATTTCCAGAAGAAAATACTTTGAAAGAACATCAAAACAGGTCTGTTTCAATCAAGCAGGGGGAGAACTTGCTGAGCCCAGATCACAACTTAGGGATCCTGAAGCAAGGAGTTGGAGTGGAAAGCCAGAGCACTGCAGCATCTCCACACTGGGGAATCTACTATGAGGTTCTTAGGCTATTCTGTCCCAGTTGCAAGCTGGTCCTTTAGCAGATTTGCTTTAAGACACCAAAAGCAAATACAAAAAGCAAATTGTAAGCCACTGAGCCCTGGAAAAACACAAAACCTGGCCGCAATTACCCAGCATTAGGGCAAACTAAAGCAGCTCTAATCTCTTTGCCTTAAGAGCAGACCTCAACCCTTTAAAATGAACAAAAAAGCAAAAAGAAAGCTGACCTTAGAAAGCTTTATGGAGAGAAAGAACAGACCTGAAACCCTGAAGTTCCTAAAGGCAAATCAGCTCAAGATGAATTGCCAAGAGTGATATAAGTTGGACCCCATTTCACAAAACTCTCTTTGAAGAATTCAAAAAGGATCCTAAAAGAAGAGTTAGAAGAAAAATGAGGAAAGGAAATGAGACCTTTGCAAGAGGGTATGGAAATGGAAAAACAGAAATTAATTAAAGAAAAATACTTAAAAATAGATATGATGAAATTAGAAAAGCATATAACTCCCTACAAAATAGATTTGATGAAATAAAAAAGACATATAACACACTGCAAAAATAGATATGAAAAATAAATGAAAAAAATGTAATAAACAAAACTCATTTAAAAATTTAATAGGCCAAATACAAAAGGAACTAAAAAAGGTAAATGAATAAAATAATGCACTAAAAGTTAGAAGTGAACAAACAGAAGTGAATGACTGAAGAGACTTCAAGAATTAGTCAAAAAAACCCAAGAAAAGTGAAAAAATAGAGGAAAATGTGAAATACCTCACTGGAAAAACTGACCTGGAAAATAGATCTAGGAGAGACAATCAAAGGATTATTGGCCTTCCTGAAATACATGATAAAAAAAGAGCTTGCACATCATCATTCAGAAAATCATCAAAGAACACTTCTCTGATGTGCTAGTAGGTAAAGAAGCCATTGAAACAATTTACTGGTCACTTCCTGAAAGAGACCCCAAAATGAAAACTCCAAGGAATATCATAGATAAATTTCAGAATTACTGGATCAAGGAAAAAATATTGCAGGCATCAGTAAGAAACAATTCAAATATCAAGAAGCCACACTCAGGGTTATGTAGGACTTAGTAACTTCCACTTTAACGGATCAAAGAGATATTCTCTAGAATCTGATATTCTGTAAGGCAAAGAAAGTTGGATGACAGCCAAGAATCAACTATCCAGCTAAAATAAGCATTTTCAGGCAAGAAGATGGATATTCATTTATTTCTGATGAAAAGACCATAGCTGAACAACAACAACAAAAAAATGATCTCCAAATACAAAACTCAACAGAAGCATAAAAAGGTAAAAAGGAAAGAACTCTTGAAAGTTATATCTCTTTTATGAGCATTATGGTTATACTAAGAGAGTACAGATATAATTTGACTTTATTGTGATAATATGAAAAAGAAATTAGATGGAGAAAGATGATTATACAGGAAAAAGAGGAAAATGGAAGTAACATGAGCAGAATTATATATCATGAAGAAGCAAAGAAGAACTATTATAATTGAGGGGAAGAAAGGAGGGGGATGAACATTATATGAATCTCATTCTCATCACATTTGGCTCAAAGAGAAAATATCAGACATGTTTTGTTTCACAGAGAAATTTTTCTCACCTGATAGGGAAGGGGAAGGTGAATAGGGAAGGGAAAGGGGGAGGCTAATAGAAGGGAAAACAGAAATAGTAGGGTGGTGTGATACGGGAGTCACCTGGCAGTGACTGCTGGAGGTCTAACTCATAGCTGTAAAATGGATTTCTTCATGTGAGAGGATGATGATGATAAAAGAAGATGGAGAGGCAGTTGCTGCTCTCTGACCTCTCCACTGAGAGGCAATTGCATTCTCTGACCTCTCTCCTCTTCCCTCTTGCCTCCAATTTATTTCATTCCCAATCTATAAGAAACATCTGCATAAGTAAAGGCTGCTTTGCAACTTCTTCAAGTGTTATGATTCACAGCTGTGGAGGCTCTCAGAGAATTGACCTGCCCTTTCACTTAGTTATGGTCCTTAATAGTAGGAGAAAGGTATAAGAAAAGATGAGGGACTATAAAGGGCAGGGCTGTTTGAAGGAGGTGGTGGACAGAAGCAAAATAATGGGGAGGAAGGAAAGGGAAGAAGGAAAGAGAAAAGCATAACTTGGAGTAAATAAGATGGTGGGAAATACAGAATTAGTTATTTTTACTATGAATGCGAATGGGATTTATCCTACCATAAAATTGAAGTGGATAGCAGAATAAGGTAAGCCAGAATCCTACAATATGTTGTTTACAAGAAACAAATTTAAAGCAAAGTGATAGATACAGAACAAAGGTAAAAGGCTGAAGCAGAATCTATTATTCTTCAGTGAAAAAAAAAAAAAAAGCAGAGGTAGCAATCCTGATCTCAGATCAAGCAAAAGCCAAAATAGATCTAATTAAAAGAGATAAGAAAGGAAATTATATCTTTCTAAAGAGTATCATAGAAAATGAAGCTATATATATACATATAAAACATATATGCACCAAGTGGTATAGCATCCAAATTACTAAAGGAAAAGTTAAGAGAGCTGCAAGAAGAAATATATAGCAAAGTTATCCTAGTGGGAGATCTCATCCTTGTTCTCTCAGAATTAGATAAATCAAACCACAAAATAAATAAGAAAGAAATTAAGGAGGTAAATAAAATTTTAGAGGTCTGATAAATCTCTGGAGAAAATTGAATGGAAACAGAAAAGAAAACAGCTGTCAGCAGCTGACAGAACCTATACAAAAATTGAACATGTATTAGAGCAAAAAAAAAAAAAAACTGAAAATCAAATGCAGAAAAGCAGAAATAATCAATGCAACTTTTCCAGATCATGATACAATAAAAATCACATGATATAAAAAGCCAAAGGAAAACAGACCAAAAAATTAATTTGAAATTAAATAATACAACCCTAAAGACTGAATGAGTGAAACAACAAATCATAGACACAATCAATAACTTCAGCCAAGAGAATAATAATGATGATAAAACACCCCAAAATTTGTGGAGTGCAACCAAAGCAGTTATTAGGGGACATTTTGTATATCTAGATGCTTCCTTGCATAAAATAGAGAAAAAGATGAATGAATTAGACTTACAAGTTAAAAAGCTAGAAAAAGAAAAAAAAATTTAAAAACCAATTAAATACAAAATTTTAAATTATGAAAATAAAAAGGGAGATTAATAAAATTGAAAGCAAGAAAACTTATTAAATCAACAAAATAGATAAACTTTTAGTTAATTTGATGAGAAAAAGGAAAGAAGAAAATCAAATTGTTAGTCTCAAAAATGAAAAAAAGAGAACTTTCCACCAATGAAGAAGAAATTAGAGCAATAATTAGGAATTCCTTTGCCCAACTATAGGTCAATAAATTTAATAATCTAAGTGAAATGGAGGAATACCCACAAAAATATAGATTGCCCAGATGAACAGAAGAGGAAAAATATAGTCTCATTTTAGAAAAGAAAATACAACATGCTATCAATTAGCTCCCTAAAAAAAAAAATCTACAGGACCAGATGGATTCACATGTGAATTCTACCAAATATTTGAAGAACAATTAATTACAATACTATGCAAACTATTTGAAAAAATAGGAGAAAAAAGAGCTCTACCAAATTCTTTTTATGACACATATAGTGCTGATACCTAAATAAGGTAGGATGAAAACAGAGAAAGAAAATTATAGACCAATTACCCTAATAAATATAAATGCAAAAATCTTAAATAAAATATTAGCAAAGAGATTTCCCCAGGATAATATACCATGACAAAATAAGATTTATAACAGGAATGTAGGGCTGGTTCAATATTTAAAAAAATTATTAGCATTATTGACTATATCAATAACAAAACTAACAAAAATCACATGATTATTTCAATAAATGCAGAAAAAGCATTTGATAAAATCCAACACCCATTCCCATTAAAAACACTAGAAAGTATAAGAATAAATGGACTTTTCCTTAAAATGATCAGTAGCATCTATTTAAATACATCAGCAAGCATCACATGTAATTAAGACAAACTAAAACCATTCCCAATAAGATCAGGGATCAAACAAGTCTGCCCACTGTCACCATTACTATTCAATATTGTATTTAAAAAGGTTATCTTCAGCAATTAGAGGGAAAAAAGAGATTAAAGGAATTAGAGTAGGTAATGAGGAAACCAAATTGTCATTCTTTGCAGAAATACTTAGAGAACCCTATAGGATCAACTAAAAAACTACTAGAAACAATTCACAATTTGGACAAAGTTGCAGGAGACAAGTCATCAGCATTTTTATATATTACCAACAAAGTCCAGCAGCAAAAGATACAAAGAAAAATTCCATTCAAAATAACTGTCAATAACCTAAAATATTTGAGAGTCTATATGACAAGGCAAAGTCAGGAACTATATGAACACAGTTACAAAACATTTTCCACACAAATAAAGTCAGATCTTATCAATTGGAAAAGAATCAAATGCTTATGAATAGACTGAGCAAATACAATAAAAATAAAAAATACTACCTAAATTAATCTAGTTATTTAGTGCCATACCAATCAAACTCCCAAGAAATTATTTTACAGAGCTTGAAAAAATTAATAACAGAGTTCATTTGGAAGAACAAAAAATCAAGAATTTTAAGGGAATTAATGAAAAAAAATGCCCTTTTTTGCTTTGCCAAACTTAAAACTATATTATAACACAGCAGTCATCAAAACCATTTGAAACTGGCTAAGAAACAGAATAGTTGATAAGTGGAATAGGTTATGTGTTGTGATCTGGTTCAGATGGATCTGAATCTGTCCCTGTTCGGGCGCCAAAATGTGGTGAGCTTTTTCTTCTCAAAAACGCAGCCAGGTGAAAAAGTTCAGATCTTTTATTATCTCCAATATAGCCCGGTTAGCTTAGAGGCCTATCTCTCTGCTTGGTTCCAAGAGCTCTCTCCAAATGTCTTTAAATCCAAAGGTCTGGTCCTTCAGCCTCTGCCTCTGCTTTCTTCAGCCTCCAGCCAGCTCCAGTCTTCATGTCATTCCAGTGAAATCTCGACTTGTAGCATCTTCCTCTGAAGAACTTCTTCGACTAGCCCATTGGCCTATTTATGCTCCTTCCAGAGAGAGGGATTATGGGTTTTCTCCCATAGTGCTCTCTGGCCCAAAGAGCTTCAAGGGAGGTATGAACTCATTGAACTCCAATGAGTAAAGGTGTGAACACAAGCCTTGTATTAATTAGTTCTACTTAGTACTTTGTTTCAGGTTCTGCCCAAAACATCTTCTTGTAAGATTAGATCAACTCTAATTAGTTAACTGTTAGTAAGGATTCCAACATCTCCCCCTTTCTTTTGTTTTAAAACATAGGGGTTTCTGAGGGGGTACACATAAATCCATCAATATGGGCCAGAACTTTGTAACAGATATACATGGTATACATAAATCCATCAATATGGGAGGCATTATACATAATTTACAAAAGCACACAGCAATATAACACAGGCTAGTGGTAATGTAACAAATAACATGAATCAACATGAAAATTTAACTACTGCAAAAGTCTCATCAACAATCTTTCATCTCAAGAAATCCAATGATTCTTGCAATTGCTTAAAATACATAAGCACATAGTAATATAACACAGGCTAGTAGTAATGTAACAACATAAATCGACCTGAAAATTTACAAATGTCCATAAGTCCTAGAAATAGTCCATAAGGAATCCATTGTCCATTAGTTCATGCACCAGGAATCTAATAATTCCTGTAAGCTCTGAAGTACTGCAAAAAGTCTCATCAACAATTTTTCATCTCAGGGAATCCAGTGATTCTTGCTGGTTTTTCAGGAACTGAAAGCTGAAAATTTTAAAGTTCTTTTGACAGTCTCATTGTTAGCCATCTGATTCCTTTTCCACCTGTGGAAATATAAGCAGATCCTCTTCCCCAAGCAGTTAATTTATCTAATTCTCTTCTATTTACCACTTTTGGGATTTCTCCTCATCATCTGGTAATTACATTGGAGCTGTTTGCATTGGATAGTGTCTTGTTGTCTTAAAAGGCCTGTATTCTTCCCAACTGTAATCCTGATTGCTTTTCTGTTGGTTGATGACATCAGAGTTCTGAATTTCTAAAGTCTCTCTGGGTGTAACCTCAGCTGCTATCATGCCCCACCTGTCCTTTGATTGATACTTTAGAGCTGGGCCCTGCCTCTCATTCCTCTGGGTCAATATACATTTAGAGGCCCAGTGAAAGCCTCGGTTACATTTTGGACATGGGGTTTTGGGTTTTCTCTCACCCTGTCTTCTCACTCTATCTCCATATCTACAATGAGCTCTCAAATGTCCAATTTTTCCGCACTGAAAACATCGACGAGTTTCTCTAGAATTCTCTGCCAAGAAGGACCTTGTCTTTCCATGTTCATCATAGTCTGGGCATAATAAGCATTTGTGCCCACTGTGGCACAGCGTCTAATGATTTCTTCTAAAGGAGCATTTTTGTCTAGCCCCCATATAATTCTCTTGCAAATCTCATTGGCATTTTCCTTAGCCAAATGTCTAGTCATTATTTCTGTTGCTGCATTGTCTCCAATGGTTCTTATTACAGCTGTTTGTAAACGTCCCACAAAATCTGCAAAAGGTTCATTGGGACCTTGCTCTATTTTTGTGAAAACATTATTTCCATCTTTCTGTCCAGGGAGAGAATTCCAAGCTTTTATTGCAGCCTTAGAAATTTGCTCATAGACTGTTATGTGATAATAAATCTGTTCTGAACTCTCTGCATACTGACCTTCTCCAGTTAGTTGGTCAAAAGCAACTTGTACAATAGCTCCTGTTTGCCTATTGCGTTGGGCTTGAATCCTACATAATTCATGAAACTCCGAAAGCCACAATAAATTTTGTCCCGGTTCTAGACAAGTTTTCGTTATGGATTTCCAGTCATTCGGGGTTAGGATTTCATAAGACAAATTATCTAGTAACATCTTCACATAAGATGATGTAGCCCCATAAAGAGTGCAACCCTTTTTCAAATCTTTGATTTTTTCCAAATTAAAAGGAGTGTATCTTCTCCCTTTTTGACCTGAGGAGTTGAGCTCTTCAATCACAGGATATGCATTTATAAAATCAGATATATCTTCTCCTTCATTTTTTGCTTTAATTAATGCTTTTTCTAATCTTGTCAAATTCTGCTTTGCAGGAGAAGCTGACTGTGTTTCTGTCTCTCTTCCTCCCCCTTGTTCCACCCATGAAGGGTTAATTGTGGGGGGAGGGTCATGAGATGTGGAATCACCTAATTCTTCCTGCTGTGAAGTATCATGCTCAGAATTGTAATTAACTCCATTCTCATCTGATTCGTCCTCCTTTTCACCTAGTAAAGTTGGCACTTTTTCCTCCTGTACTTTCCTTTTCATCATTCTATCACTTAAATAACTTCTTATAGCCAATTGTATTACATTATATGTATTAATTATTGAGTTAGGCCCATTTTTATCATAGAATTGACAAAGATCCTCTCCAACCAATTTCCATTCATTTAGATCTAATTCCTTATCAAGAGAGAAACAAGGACATATGTCCTTTATAGTTTGTAAAAGTTCAGTGATTTGCTATAAACTTATAATTAAACCTTGGCTTTCCATAACTTTGATAATGCTCTCTAAACATTTTCCTTGAACAGAAACAGGCTGTTTTCTAAATATCTGTCCCATCTTAGCTGAAATTCTACTTTAACTCTTCTAACAAAATTTCTTTGTTGCACTCACCCTAATTTCTGGGTTGAAAAGTCTTTTCCACTGGATCAGGATCAGAGGCTTTTCCACTTGAATCAGGATCGGAGCTTTTCCACTGAAATCCACTGAGGGGGGTCTTTTAGTCCCACGTTCAGGGCGCCAAAATGTTGTGATCTGGTTCAGATGGATCTGAATCTGTCCCTGTTCGGGCGCCAAAATGTGGTAAGCTTTTTCTTCTCAAAAACGCAGCCAGGTGAAAAAGTTCAGATCTTTTATTATCTCCAATATAGCCCGGTTAGCTTAGAGGCCTATCTCTCTGCTTGGTTCCAAGAGCTCTCTCCAAATGTCTTTAAATCCAAAGGTCTGGTCCTTCAGCCTCTGCCTCTGCTTTCTTCAGCCTCCAGCCAGCTCCAGTCTTCATGTCATTCCAGTGAAATCTCGACTTGTAGCATCTTCCTCTGAAGAACTTCTTCGACTAGCCCATTGGCCTATTTATGCTCCTTCCAGAGAGAGGGATTATGGGTTTTCTCCCATAATGCTCTCTGGCCCAAAGAGCTTCAAGGGAGGTATGAACTCATTGAACTCCAATGAGTAAAGGTGTGAGCACAAGCCTTGTATTAATTAGTTCTACTTAGTACCTTGTTTCAGGTTCTGCCCAAAACATCTTCTTGTAAGATTAGATCAACTCTAATTAGTTAACAGTTAGTAAGGATTCCAACAGTTATGTTCACAAAACAAAATAGTCAATGAAAGCATTTGATAAACCCAAAGACCACAGCTTTTGGGATAAGAACTCACCATTTGATAAGACCTGCAGAAAAAATTGAAACCTAGTATGACAGAAACTAGGCATTGACCCACACCTAACTCTATATACCAAGATAAGTCCAAAATGGGTTCATGATTTAGATATAAAGAGTGGTGTTATAAATAAATTAGGAGAACATAGAATAGTTTACCTCTCAAATCTGTGGACAAGGAAGGAATCTGTGACCAAAGGAAAATGGGAGATAATTATTGAACACAAAATAGATAATTTTGATTATATTGTTATAAAGTTTTTGTACAAACAAAACCAATGCAGACAAAATTAGAATGGAAGCAATAAACTAGGAAAAACATTTTTACATTCAAAGGTTCTGACAAAGGCATCAGTTCTAAAATATATAGAAAATTGTCTCAAATTTATAAGAATTCAAGCCATTCTCCTATTGATAAATGGTCAAAAGAGCTGAACAGACAATTTTCAGATGAAGAAATTGAAACCATATCTATTCATATGAGAAGATCCTCTAAATCGCTTTTGATCAGAAAAATACAAATTAAGACAATACCACTCCACACCTCTCAGATTGGCTAAAATGAATGGAAAAGATAATGACAAATGTTGGAGGGGATATGAAAAAAGTGGGACACTAATACAATGTTGGTAGAATTGCAAAGGGATCCATTCTAAAGAGTGATTTGAAACTATGTACAAAGGGCTATCCAATTGTGCATACTCTTTGATATAGCAGTATCTCTACTGGGTCTGTATCCCAAAGAAATCATAAAAATGGGAAAAGGAACCATATGTGCAAAAATGTTTGTTGCATCCCTTTTTACAGTGCTAAGGAACTGGAAACTGAATGGATGCCCATCATTTGGAGAATGGCTGAATAGTTATGGTATATGAATGTTATGGAATTCTATAAGAAACAATCAGCATGATGATTTCAGAAAGATATGGAGAAACTCACATGAACTGATGCTAAGTGAAATGAGCAGAACCAGAACAATGTATCATTGTACATGATAACAACAAAATTATATGATGATTAGTTCTGATGGACATGGTTCTTTTCAACAATGAGATGATTCTGGCCAGCTCCAATAGAGTTGTGATGGAGAGAGTCATCTACACCCAGAGAGAGTACTGTGAGCACGGAGGATAGATCACAACATAACATTTTCACTTTTTTTTAATGTATATATTATATATATATATTTAATATCATTTAACTTTAACATTTAAACTTTAACATTAACTTATTTAATATCATTTAACTTAGCATCAATTCATGTAAGTCTCTCCAGGCCTCTATGAAATCATCCTGTTGGTCATTTATTACAAAACAATAATATTCCATAACATTCATATACGGTCATTCTCCAATTGATAGACATCCACCAGTTATCAGTGTCCCAGTTTTCCCACATCCCCTCCAACATTCGTCATTCTCTTTTCCTAATATCTTAGCCAATTTGAGAGGTATATAGAGTATATATATCTCAGAGTTGTCTTAATTTGCAGTTCTCTTTCAATAGTGATTTGAAGCACCTGTTCATATGACTAGAAATAGTTTCCATTTCTTCATCTTCTGCCAAGATGACAGAGAAGACACACGCTTCTTTCTGAGCTCTCCTACCACCCTCACATTATTACAAAATTCTGCTTCTGAAATAGTGCTTCACTGGCAGAACCTATGAATACTGGGAGTGTATAGTGTTCTTGTTGGTTTCCTGGAGGTCTTTGGAGCAACCTTCGTTTCAGCTCAGTAATCACCACAAGTATAGCCAAGTGTTAAAGTCCAAATCCTTTATTATCTCCTTCACAGACTATTTTCCTTGCCTGGGGCCCAACTAGATTTCTTGAGAGACTTTCAGACAGGTCTTGGTCTCAGTGTGGGGAGCAGGAAGTCAGGCCAGCCACCACAGTGGTGTGAGATGGAGTGAATGAATCTCTCTGAATCCAAGGGCTTGTGCTTCAGCCTCCTGCCACCACAAACGTGGACAATAGAATGAATCTGTCTCTCAGTTGCTGCTGGCTATTATATATTATGTTATAATTACATCATCATAAATGTGAATCTTGTAGAACTATATTAAGTACTAATTACATGTACTGAACTAGAGAAGTATTAACCACCATGCTAAACTAGATGATCATTGTCTTATTAATTCTACTTAGTTAGCACCTTGTAAGAATCCTTGTTTCAAGTACAATAATTCTGGCCCATAACATGAGTGTAGCAAATTACTAGCAAAAGATAATTTCAAAGATCACCAGAAAAGGTCTGTTTTGGTGGCAGGGGAGGAGGAGGCCAGGTGCAGGCAGGGAGGTAGAGCATGGAGATCAGTGCATGCTAAGCAGACCGGGTCAAGGTGTGTTCTCCACAGGGTGGATAATCTACAGGGAGGATTCTACAGCAGTGTTGGCCTCTCTGCCCTGGTTGCAAGCCAGTAGATCAGCAGAGAAATTACAAAACATCCAATACAAACTCAAAAGGTAAAGAGTTAATCCCCAAGCTCCGGAGTCTCATGGGACCTGGCCACACTCACCCAGCACCGTTGAGTGACTCAGTACAATCCCAGCACAGTTGCTGCTGCTTTGCTGCCACTTCACACTATCTGTAGAGGAGACCTGGAAAGCCATCCTTGCCCTAAAAGCAAATCCCAACTTTTTTTTTTTTTAATACAAGTAAAAAGTCAAAGCAAGCTCTAACTATAAATAGCTTTTATAGTCAAAGAGAACAGATTTCAAACCCTGAGAAGAAAAGCATATTGTCTCCAGATGAAGCCCCAAGGGGGATATGACTTGATCCCTACTACACAAGACTCTCCTAGAAGAAATTAAAATGGATCTTAAAAGAGAGCTAAAAGATGAATGGGGAAAGGAAAAGAAAACTTTGCAAAAGTGTTTGGAAAAGACATATAACTCATTAAAAGATAAAGTGGAAAAAGAAAACAACTCCCTGAAAAACAGAATTTGTGAGGTGGAAAAGGTAAAGAACTCCCAGGAAAACAGAATTTGTAAATTGGAAAAAAAACTCCTTAAAAAATTGTGAAATGGTAAAAAATTCCATAAAACAAAACAACTCATTTAAAAACTCAATGGGACAAATACAAAAGGAAATAAAAAAGTAAATGAAGAAACTAATAAAATAAAAATAAAAAATAAAATAAAATAAAATAAATTTTATGTTAAATAGCTACTTGGGAAAACAACAGACCTGGAAAATAGATCTAGGAGAGATAAACTAAGGATTATTGGGCTCCCTGAAAACCATGATGAAAAAAAGAGCCTAGACATTATTTTTCAGGAAATCATCAAAGAGAACTGCCCAGATATCATAGAATCATAAGGTAAAATAGTCATTGAAAGAATTCACCGAACACCACCTGAAAGAGACCCCAAAAGTAAAACTCCAAGGAACATTGTGGCTAAATTTCAGAACAATTGAACCAAGGAAAAAAAAATTACAAGTAGCCAGAAAAAAAAATATTCAAATACCAAGGAGCCACAATAGGGATTATTCAGGATCTAGCAGTTTCCACATTAAAGGATCAAAGGGCCTGGAATCTGATATTCTGAAAGGTGAAGGAACTTGGAATGCAGCCAAGAATAATAACCCTTCTAAACTGAGCATTTTCTTCAAAGGAAGATGATGGGCATTCAGTGATGTAATGGGCTGAGGCTTGAGTTGATGCAGTGAAGTCCCAAGCACGTGAGGTTAAATAGTAATTGGACCATACTCTATTTATATATATGCTTGGAGAAAGAATGGCCCCCACCCACTCTTTGTGCAAGTCCCGATGTGTTGTATAGGAAATGACGTTTTTTGTGGGTGGAGGCGAGGGAGTGGAAAGGGAAGCAGGAGGAGAGATTGCTTGCTGGCATCTTGACACATCTGCTCAGATTGCCATTGTGACAGCCCTTCAGCTCAGATCTTCTGCTAGTTGGCTTCCTGTCGCAGCTGTCCATATTGCTATCGCAATCTTTCTTGTCCATATTGCTATCGCAATCCTTTTTCACCTCTTCACTTCAATAAAGATTAAAGATTTTTTCCCTTAACCTGAATTCCTGACTCTGGCTGATTTTAAATACGCAGTCATCACACAACGAAATAGGTGAATTCCACTTATTTCTGATGAAAAAACCAGAGCTAAACAAAAAGTTGAATCTCCAAACATAGGACTCAAGAGAAGCATAATAAGGTAAAAAGAACTCTTGAAAACTGTATTTCTATTATGGGCATACATAGAGAGTGCATGTATAATTTGATTTTACTGTTATAATATAAAAAAATACATGCACCAAGTAATATAGCATCTAAATTTCTAAAGGAGAAGTTGAGAGCTGCAAGAAGAAATAGACACCAAAACTAAAATAGTGAGAGAACTCAACCTTGCACTCTCAGAATTAGATAAACCACAAAATAAATAAGAAATTAAAGAGGTAAATAGAACACTAGAAAAGTTAGATATGATAGATCTTTGGAGAAAACTGAATGGAGATAGAAAGGAGTACACTTTCTTTCAGCAGTTCATGGAACCTATACAAAAATTCACCATATATTAGGACATAAAGGCCTCTAATTCAAATGCAGAAAGGCAGAAATAGTAAATGCATCCTTTTCAGACCACAATGCAATGAAAATTACATTCAACAAAAAGCTAGGGGAAAGTAGACCAAAAAATAATTGGAAACTAAATAATCTCATACTAAAGAATGATTGGGTGAAACAGCCAATCATAGACATAATTAATAACTTCACCCAAGAAAATGAAATAATGAGACATCATACCAAAATGTATGGGATGAAGCCAAAGCGGTAATAAGGGGAAATTTCATGTCTCTAGAGGCTTACTTACAGAAAATAGAGAAAGAGAAGATAAATGAATAGGTTTGCATCTTTTAAAAGCTAGAAAAAGAGCAAATTAAAAATCCCCGATCAAACACTAAACTTGAAATTCTAAAAATAAAAGGAGAAATTAATAAAATTGAAAGAAAAAAAAAACACTATTGAATTAACAAATAAAACTAAGGTTTGGTTTTGTGAAAAACCAACAAAATAGATGACCTTTGGTAAATTTGATTAGAGAAAGGAAATTAGAGGAAAATCAGATTTAGTCTTAAAAATTCAAAGGGAGAATGAGAACTTTCCACTAATGAAAAGGAAATTAGATCAATAATCAGGAGTTACTTTGCCCAACTTTATGCCAATAAATTTGATAACCTAAGTGAAATGGAGGAATAACTACCAAAAATATAGGCTGCCCAGATTAACAGAGGAGGAAGTAAATATCTTAAATATCCCATTTTAGAAAGAGAAATAGAACACTATTAATCAACTCCCTAAGAAAAAATCCCCAGAGCCAGATGGATTTACATGTGAATTGTACCAAACATTTTTACTCTTTTTATTATGGTTTGCTTGAATTTCATTTTTTTTTCTTTTTTTTTTTTTTTTTTTTACTTTTTAATTTGGTTTTTCTTGTCCAGCAAAATAATTGTATAAATATGTATGCCTTTACTGGATTTAACATATATTTTATAATCATGTTTAACATATATTAGATAACATGTCACTAAATGTAGAGGTGGGGGAGGAGGGGAAATAAAACACAAAGTTTTGCAAGAGTCAATGTTGAAAAATTATCCTTGCATGTTTTGACAATAAAAAACTTCAATAAAATATAAAATTTTTAAATTTAAAATAAGAAATTAGTCTTTGCTTTTGGCTCTTCATATTAAATTTTCTATTGCATTCAAGTTTGCTTAGGACAAAATCATTAAAATTTGCAATTTTAATGAATGTCTACTTTTTCAATCAATATTATATTTAATTTTACTGGATATAATGTTTCTGTCTACTTGCCTAGTTCTTTTTTTATTGATATATAATATCCCAGAATTTGCAGTCTGTAATTATAGCTGGTTTTTGTTTGGTTGTTTCTTGTAAAATTATTTCATTTATCTGGGATTTTTTAAATTTACCAATTATATTCCTATGTGTTTTCCTTGTAGGATCCCTTGAAGGTGGTGATCAATGGATTTTTTCTATTTCTACTTTTCTCTTTTGTTCTACCATTTCAGGACAATTTCTTTGATTATTTCTTGTATATTGTGTCAAGGTTATTTTATCTGATTTCATTTTTGGTCACAGTTTTCAGGTACTCTAGTTATTTTTTGTTTTGTCTCTGTGTTCAGTTCTCCAGATTTATTATTCTTCTTATGTTTCACATTCTTGTCTACTTTTTTCATTATTTATATTTTATTTTGTTATTTCTTAGTCTCTTATGCTTTCATTGGCTTCCCCTTGACTAATTTACAAAGTTTTCTTTTTTAAGACTGTGGATCTCCTTTTCTAGTTGTGTAATGTTCAGACTAGTTTTCTGGAAAATCTCTAGACTGGACTTGATCTTAGGTGGAAAAGTGATGAAGGCAGGAGAGCCACCACAAGGAGTCTGGAATCTGGACTCTTGAGTGCCCTCCTTGACTTCTCAGGAAAAGGTGGGAACACCAAGAGAAATGGGGAACCAAATCAGATACTGTCAGCAGGTTTCCTCTAGGTTAATGGATCTTATACCTTACCCAGAGTTCTCCCACTGTTTGTGGCTCTCTACATAGTTGGTTGACTTTTTTTATATAATCTTGTTTTTCTTGGTTGGTTCTTTTTTTTTTTTTAAGTTTTTCCATAATCTCTCTCATTTTTATACCCTTTTTAAACTCTTCTATAAATGCTTTTTGGACAGGCAGTCATTTAACATTTCTCTTTGGGGGTATTCTTTAGAATACTCTTTTTTTTTTTTTTACTTCATTGTCTTACAAAGTTGAACCCCGATCATTCCTATTCCCATAGTGAGTTTCCAAAGTTGGATTTTTTCTCCTTTACCTACTCTTTTTTTTTTTTTTTTTTGGAAACTTATTAGTTAATCACCTCTAGTCCTGGGATGAGGGGAATGGTATCTGGTTTCACTTCAGTTTTCCCCTCTACCCTGGTACCTAACTCTACTTCTTATAAGTGCTTGCAGTCAGCAGCTACCCTTTCCCATTCTTTTTCCATTCACTGGGAATGTGTTAGTTTCTTCTTATCCAGGATCCTAGATCAACAGCACAATTGGACCTAATGTTCCTCATCAGCTGAAGGTCCTTCAGTCTTCCTGGACTCAGACCCCTGACTCCTCCCTCTGTCCTGGAGTTGAAAGTCTTTACAATTCAGACTGAATCCAGCTATCCCCAGGGCTCCCAACTTGAAGTTTCTGTGGAGCTAGCCTAGGGATGTTGACAATTCTTAAACCTGATTCTTGGAGTTTTTCTTCAGGTCTTTACAGATTGTCCCAGAAGATCTCCTGTGAGCCCTGAGTCTTATTTGTTTTTCATTGATCTATGTGCCCCCTGAGGTGTAATTTTATTTGTGGAGGCAATCTGGAAAGCTTGGGTTTTCTGATGTACTCATCCATCTTTGCAGAATCCTCCTCAATGGATAATTTTTAAAATTTCTTCAAATTCTATATTCTACAATTTTGTGAGCTCTTGATCCATACCATTTGGCATGAGTATACTGAATTGGTGAAATAAGATTATTCCTGATCTTTCTCCTAGAAATCTATAAAAATTCAAATAAAATTAGCTTGAACATAACATAAATTTTACATGGAACAATGATTATTTTTCCATGCCATTTGTTTATATGATTTCAGTGACTAATCAAAATGAGATTATAGAAATGGAGATATCTGGTCATGCAGTAGTACCAGTTTGTATTCACATGAACATTCACTTGGATAGACAATGAAAAAGTTGTTATAATTCTGTGTGATCAAATCAAACAAAAGCTTCACTTAGAAGTCTCTGTTAAACATGATTCATGAGGATCAAGTCGTGGGATCAGGAAATTCCATCAAATGTGTAATTTTTTTGTAGCTTAACTTTGTTTCAGTGAGTGGCCTTGAACAAATCATTTAACTTATCTATAAATTATCTTTGTCCATCAATGAATTTTAATTCTTGACTACTCATCAGAGATTTTAAAATAATTAAATATATTTTGTTCATAGAGGACAGAATCCTTAGAGAAGAATTTATTAGAAAGGAAGGTAGTCTTTACTATTATTTACTAAACTTACTTTTATTTCTTCATGTAATCGATTTTTTTCTAACTATGATAAATTTATTTGTTATTGTTTTGTTTTGTTTTAATGCCTAGGACATTCTCCTTTTTGAAGGGAGCTACGTACTGCCTTAAATTGAAAGGGAAAATTGTCATCATGTTTTTTCATTTGATATATAACACCAATTTTGAGACTATTTGTCTTGAAAGTGGATATTTGAAGAGATGACTCTAATCTTCAGTATTTTCTAGCATAAGAACTAAATCAGTTTTTTAGAGAAAAACAATCATTTCATTCTGCATTTTCCAACAACATAACCCTCCAACAAGAACAACCTATATCTTGTCCTTTCTTTTTTTAAACACATCTTATACTTTATTATCATAAGCATCATGAATTTAAATTTACCTCAATTTAATACATTTCTGCCCACTTTGGAGATGATAAAGAAGTTGCATTACTCCCCTATTTTCACTTGTTTTATATCTAGTAAAGACCATTTTCAGCTTTCTTCCTCCCCTCCCATTTTTATTTCTTTCCACTTCTGATTTCTGTTTTCTCTGCTTATGATAATTAATTCTGAAAGGTTATCCATTTCCTCTCCATTGTCCTTGGTTGACCCTTTGAGATGACAAGCATCGCAGGTTTTTGGCTTCCAGAAAGTGCCACTTCTAGAAAACCTAATGCTAGTGGTGCAGCCAGGGACTATCAATCTAGGTTTTCAGCAAGCAAATTTTAACCCGAGAATCAGACAAAAATGTTGGCCTAGAATTCCTGAAAATAATGGAAAACCTATTCACAAATCCATTCTATGTCAACTATAAGTCTTTCTAATAAAGATCCACTAAGTCATTCTGATCCTACTGAACCTGGCTGTATGCCAATAGACTGGGTTTGTTTTATTTTGTTTTGGTTTGCTTCATTTTCATTTCTTTGCTGTCTCAATCACTTCCCCATTATGAATCTACTTTGAATTTTCAAGGGACAGTTAATACAAGATTCTTTTCCCTCTGCCCCATCCAAGTTTTTTCATCATTTCAAAGACTTTTCTAAACATTTTTAATTAGCAGGTTTGTTTTTTTCTGGAACACATAGAGAGAAAGGCCTAGAAAATTTGCTTTGGGTTGGTAATAATGAAGAATTTATGACTCAGTGTTTTGACTCTTCCCTAATTAGTTTCTAGTTAATACAATTTATAATGGATATATAAATCATACTTCTAGTATACTGGTAGTATCAGGCATGGCTTGAATAGTTCTTTAGGTTTAAAAATATTCTTGAAAAAATAAATATAATTTTTTAAATTACAAATAATAATTTGGTATGTCCTAATTAAAATTAGGACATTTAAAGATATACCCTTTAAGATTATTATTGCAATTAAAAGTTAGTGTGAGAAAATGTACTGTATTAAGAAATAGGGTGACAAAAGCCTCCATTTCGCCTCTAGAGTAGCATTAAGCTGCATGTTTGTACTCTCCCAGCACTTTATTCATATGCTGTAACAAATTCTTTACTGTTGATTCCCAAAACTAAGAAAAAGACCTATTTTTCAAAATGAAAATAGAAAAAAAGCAAAAACATATTAGTTAATTCAGTAGCAAAATTATCTTTATATAGTATATTCATAATAAACTTGAGGCATGGGGGCAGCAGAGCATACCTACCCTCTACCCAATATTATAACTTAGTTTTTGTTAGACATGGTTTTGTTATCCTGCAATCATTTGATATAAATTTTTCAATGTCATCCAGGAGGCAGATGCTTCCTCTACCTAAGATAGAAAACAACCTTGTCACCTAAATTCCTCAGGCTCATCAATGCGGTAGTAGGAAGTTGGTAGCTACATTAAAGTCTTTATTTAAAGCTTTCAGGGTCTCCAAAGCATACAGCCTAGAAAATCCCATCTCCATGATTTGGGTAACTTGCTCCTCAGAAATGTCAAGAGGAAAAGCAAATACTTCTTGTTCATATTGTCAAATATCTGGAACATTTGCATTCTGACTATGACATACATGAAGAAAATATCTATTTCAATTAATTGTTCCACCCTGTTACTGTCATTGCTGTCTCATGTGTGCAAACCGAGAAAACATAAGGTGACTCGAATAATTCAATTCTTTTTTGTCTTTGAATGTCTACTCTTGTTTCCATTCCAGTTTTTACTTCATTGATTGGTTGTGAAAAAGTGAAGATGGATTCAAGTGTCCAAAAAAAAAAAAAAAACGGCTTGACCATCTAGCAGGGTTTGCAAAGAAACTGATGAACTTTTAATATGTAACCAAGGCTACAACCCAAATGTAGGTATCAGAAATTAAGTGCTGAAGCTCCAATTTGTAAATCAATATCTTATTTGTGATGGAAAAGCAGTCCAGAATGTTTTCTCATTTCAACTCTTGTAAAGCATCAGTAAAATGTTACAAATAAAGCAAATACAGGCTGAGAAAACCATAAGGCAAGTTACTGTGATACCAAATGAACACTGCATATCTTCAAACAAAGCTGCCAAAATCCAAGAACCCAATGAAAAAGATATATATTTTCTGCTGCCATATCTTCTTTCTAATACCCTAAAATTATATATAAGCACAAAAACACAATATGCATCTTTTAAATTGAGGCAAATTATTCTTCCATGTATTAAAATCCAGATCTGCAAGTCATTCCTTACAACTTATAGATTATATACAAAGAAATTATGATAATGTTGAAAGAGAGCACTGGATACTTGCAAAAGACTCTTTGACAAATGTGTTTTATAAAGCACACTGCATCTGATACTGGTGAACTTGATGAACTTGCTCCCAACTTCCCCTGGGGAGAAAGTCTAGAGATAGGGCATGGGGAGAGAGGAAATAAGGAAGGAATGGGGGAAGGAAAGGTTAGCGGAGTTTAGGATTATCTGGTTCTTTCTGCCTTAAATGTAATAATAAATATCAGCCATACACAAAAATGGGAGGGGAGGGCCCACTCATAGAGCGAGCTTTTGTGGGAATTGATACTCATCTTGGCACTTCAAGGAAGCACCATTAATCTTCCTTCATTCAGGTAAAAAGTTATGTGAAAGCATAAAGTGTATTATAATTTACTCATTTATCTCTTTAACATTTATCTCTTCAATGTTTGTTAACCATTTGTTATAATTATATGATCTTAGAATAGGAAAGGACCTTAGAGAATACCTCATCTAATAGCTTCTTAAAGTTTGAATGTCTTCTATAACAATTCTGTCAGTCTCAAATAAGAACAAACAATATAAAACCATATATAGCAGGGCTTCTTTAACTTTTTCTACTTGTGACCCCTTTTTGCCCTAGACATTTTTATGTGACCCTGGGTAAATATATATAAAATACATACATAAACTAAAAATTTACTGATAATAAGTTATAATTTTGCAATCTCTGCATTTAGTTATGCTACCAGGGTTGCAATCTACAGTTTAAGAAGCTTTGATATGTAAGCCTTGTAGACCACAAACTGACTTTATTTTAAAATGGATTGTTATCTGTTTTATTAGATAGTTACTTATTTTGCTAAATATTTCCCAATTAAATGCTAATCTGTTTAAGGGTCTCTGGAGGGACCCATATTTGACACCTCTGTTTTACAACACACTCCAAAAGTCCTTACATTCCACATAAAACCACTGCCTGTTTACAATTTTCCGTGTCTTGTTCTTCTCTCTGGGACCAGAATTAAGTCCATGACAGACAGAGCTTCATATCCTTCAAGTGATCTATCATGCCTCTACCACTTCCCTAGACACAAAGAATCTCAGTTCCTTCAACCTCTATCTTTTAGAAAATATCCTATAATATTTTCATGTTGGAAATTAGATGTTATTATTTAGTTGTTTTCAGTCATGTCTAGCTCTTCATGAACCTGTGAAGTTTTCTTGGCAAAGATACAAGAGTGGTGTGCCATTTCTTTCTACAGCTCATTTGAGAACACTGAGGTAAACAAGATTAAGTCATATAGCTAGCAAGTGTCTAAAACCAGATGTGAATTCAGGAAGATAAGTACCCCTTATTCCAGGTCCATAGCAGCAGCTAGTTGCTCCAAACACCAAATGCCCCCCAGCTTTTGTATGTCTCTGGTGCCTAAAACTGAAAAGAATACTTCAGGAATGCTCTGACCAGGACACAGTACATCAGAAGTATTTATCAAGCTCCCTTGTTCTGGATACTATTTCCCTTTATAAAATTTAGCTAACCATCAGTTTTTTGGAAGCCATGCCACATGTTTAAGTTGCAATCCAGGGGGAAAGAAATGTAAATTAGTGATAGCAATACCTGCAGCTTCACAGACTTATGATGAGCATAAAATGAAATTGTGCATATTCCATAGAGTATGTCAATTCCAGTTATTATTTTCAATGTTGTTATGATTTCTAGGAATATAAGCGTCTTGCTCTATATGGACCAAAATTCCATTTTTGTGGAAAATGGACTAAAAAAAGAGACTTCTATTTTTTGTATAATAAGTAAACATGAAATAGGAGAAATGAGAGTAAAATAAATTGACATTTATCAGATACATAAAATGTGATAAGCACTGAAGAAACAAATAAAGACCCCCCAAAAAGGGGGAAAAATCATTTCTCTCACAGTCTAATAAAGGAAACAACATTCAACACTGTATTTCTTTAGGTTATTTACTGGAAAGTCAAATATTGAAACTGAAGCTTAAATACTTTGGCCACGGAATGAGAAGATTGGACTATTGGAAAAGACACTGTTGTTGGGAAAAACTAAAGACAAAAGGAAAGGGGGATAGTAGAGAATGAGATTGAAACAATGAGCATGAATTTGGACCGACTTTGAGAGACAAAAAATAAAAGAGCCTGGCATTCAATGACCTAAGGAGTCACAATGAGTTAGACATAACTGAAAGACTGAAGAATAATCACAACAACAACAACAACAACAAAAGTACCTCTTTTATTAATCTCTTTTTAATGTAGAACAAGTTGTGGCACTTTTTATGACATCTTTTTTTTTTTGCATAGTTCCAAATTACTTTCCAAATTGGCTGTACTAATACGCATCTCCCCAATAATGTTAGTGGTTCTATATTTTGCACAGCCTTCCAACTTTTTTAATTTTTCTATTCTGTCAAGTTTGTCAGTCTGTTGGGGGTGAGATAGAACCTCAGACTTAATGGACTTACAGTTTTCTAAATATTAGAGATTTGGAGCATTTTTTAAATAAAGCATAATGGTAATAAAATACATTGTATTCAGAACTGTTCATCTTTTTTTTTTCCCTTTCTTGTAGGTTTTCTTTTGTTCTCTGCTATGGTCTTTTGATGTGGAAATTTATTGTTACAGATTTTGAATTCTCCCTGATGTTCTGCTGGCCACAGGCCAGAATCTCTGCAGCACAGCTGGGTTTGGCTTTCCTTATCAGTCAAAATTCAGACTCCTAGCTCCCGATGCTGCCTGGCAGTTCCTCTGACCCCAGCTGACCCAGGAGCTCTCCTAGAAATGTCTGCACTTCACATGGGTTACACTGGGATCCTGAGGTCTTCAGATCTTCTTTGGTACCCCAGGAGGACCCTTTTTCTGCCCCAAGTCTTATTTGTTTTCCACTAGTCTATGTTCACCTTGAGGCACAGTTTTGCTTATTTATGGGGCAAATCTGAAAAGTTTGGAATTTTTTTGACCTTCTCCACCCTCTTTTCAGAATCCTTGAAAAGTAAAATGTTCAAGGAAGACAGACTACTTAGAAAACCAATGTGATATTCCAAACATAAACTGTCAAAAGACTGAACACTGATGGTGACAGTAGGAAAAGAAAAGTGGACCTTTATGTAGGAGGAGTTTCAGAACTTAAAAAAAATGATTGAGGGTTAATTGTGATTGATGGGATGTGAGAAGCAATAGAGATTATGGCACATGCATTTTCAACTAATTGATACTTTCCAGCATTTCAACAACCTTTTTTATTGCATTATGCTTCCAGAATAATGCAGAAATTACTGCCAACTTAAGAAAGTAATGTTCCAGTTACACAATTTGACCAAGGAACCAGGGTGAATCGATGTAAGTATGTTATTTTATCCAGAGTATGTGAAATGGCACTTTTTAAATGTGGTTTTAAGAGGAATATTACTCTCTTTGATTTCTCTAATTTCATCCCTCTTAATTTTCCAATTCTCACTTAGTTCTTACATTAACTTAAATAATAGCTGATTTTCCAGTGGGAAAATTGCAATTTCAGACAAATTAGGCAATTTTTCTGAAAAAAAAAAACAAACATACGACTTTAAACTCCTGAGACAAATAATGCAAGTCTAGTAATTGAGACATGAGTATAGTCATGCTTTTCTAGAAAAGGAGAGACACATTATAAATTAACTCAACTATGGTATGTCTTACTTTTCATTATCAGTTATCAATAGTCTAAAGGATGATAGAAGGGCCACTGACCCACAATTTCTATTCTATTAACTGAGAAGTTATAGATTTAAAGGCACACTGTTTTGTTTTGTTGTTTTTTTTTTTGAATTGGTTCAGTAATCATGGTTTGTAAAATGGAATTAGAAAAATGAGCTCTCTAAACTGATTATACTCCCCCTTAAGCCAGCAATTTCACTACTGAGCATAATGAAGTCAAAGATAGGGAAAAAATATTCATGAGAGTAGTTGTTGTTGCTGCTGCTGTTTGTGATAAAAACAATTCTAGATGGCTTGCCTTAGTTCTTCTTATGAATGTCAGGGCCACATAATAATGTTGATCTACTAATGTTAGGAACTCTGAATAAATAACCCTAATAGTTCAATTATTTTGGGGAGCTCCATGCCTGTTTAAGAGATTTTTGAGTTTTTTTTTCCTTCAAGTTAACTTACTTATCCTGTAGCAGGTTAAGTTATAAACTCCACTGGAATTTTTCTTACAAGGCAGGGATCCATTACATAAAATGTAGGTCATCCTTGGTAGAAGGACACAGAATAAATTTGACTGAACCTCCAATGGTACCATATGGTACAGTTACAACTATATAAATTTTGGTGTATTTTTTTTCACATCTCAGTTGAATGTCTTTATGAACTGGAGTAATAATCAAAGAGTTTTCACTCAGGAAAATCTGGTTTATCTTTTAAAGAATGATGTGGTGACTTCCAGTAGTTCCCATGTCTCTAAATCCTGTGCGTAGAAAAGCATATACTGAGATCTCTGTAGAACATTGCTGAAATACAAATCCCTTTTATGATGTAAATGACCAAATACTCTGTGTGTGTGTGTGTGTGTGTGTATGTGTGTGTGTGTGTGTGTGTGTGTGTGTGTGTGTGTGTGTGTGTGTGTGTCTTCTTTGAGGTGGAGAAAAACAAGGAAAAGAGTCTCGTTTTGGAAAAGGTAGAGGGAAAGGATCCTAGTTCCCTACTTTTGGAACCAGTGTATCAGAATTACAAGACAACTACCAAATAAAATAAGTTTAATTTCTTCCTTAAAGAGAGAAGGGTTGACTTCTAATGAACTCCAAGTTCACAATGGGAATAGGAAGAACCTTATATACTTGGGGAACTGTGTAAGGCACCAATATTTCTCCCCATAAACAGAGGTGTGACTTTGTCTTTCTTTTCTTTAAGTCTGAGAAAGACTTTTCACAAGCACCAGAAGAGGAAATAATTTTTGTAAAATGTTGTTTTGTAAATTGTATCACCCTGTATTTCAAAGTACAGAAGAAAATTGCTCAGCAAATGTGATTATTAACTGTGACTATGACTGATTTTTCCTGGCATTTTTCTGAGTATTTAGTATAAGGCCCTGGGGAAGGCATTTGAAAAGGATGATCCAGGAGCCACTCAAGTCATTAAAGAAAAATTTGTGACTCTGGATTTTGCTAAACACACTCATGTAGATTTGCTGAGGACATCAAATATTAAAATTGTTCACCTTCAAGGCAAGCACCTAAGAAGTAATTTCTTGGTAGGGGAGGACAAAGAAGAGTTTGACTGTTAACTTTGGCTCCCTGCCTCCCTCAGCTGTAAGCAGACTTTGTGAACTTCAGAAGATCAAAGGATTTGCAGTTTACATCAGACCCAAAGTAGCATTCTCAGACCATAGCAACAGACAAAAATTATTAGCATTAAGAGCCAAAAGTGGAATTAGACAAACTGATTCAAGATAGTTCCAATACTTTAGTAAAAGCCCAGAAGAAAAGGCAAACTATAAGGAGAACATCTAAAGGGCTCCAGGAAAAGGCCTTCAAGAGTTATGTCAAGCACGAGTGATTTACACTTGAGCCCACTTTCCCTTGGACTTCAGATCTATTAGTCAGAGAATTTATTAACTACTTCAAAAGTGTTGTTTTGTATCAACAGTGTCAACTAAAATACCATAGTAGATACTAGTTTTTAAAAGCTAAATATGATTGACTAATTGATATCAAGTAAGAAGAATGGGGACAGTGTAGGGAGAAACACTGGTGAGAACTTTTAAGTCCTCATTAGAAATTAGGACTCCTAGAATTAGGAAACTACCTCCCAAACCATAAGAAACATGATAAAAGATGTAGTTACCATTTTCTGGGAATCTGTCTTGATTTTTCTAGATAAATTTAAGATAGTCACTCAAAAGTCTGTTCCACAGACAGTTATGAAATTGAATTTAAACTTTTAATAGATTAAAAAAAAACAGATGATTCATTAATGAATAAAGTACTGTGCCTGAAGTCAAAAAGACCTGAATTAAAATATGGCGTCAGACATTTACAAACTATGTGGCCCTGGGAAAGCTATTTAACATCAGTTTTTCTCAATCTTCTCAACTATAAAATGAAGACAATAATAGCATCTACCTCACAGAGTTGTTTTGAAAATCAAGTGAGATATTTGTAAAAAAAAAAAAAAAAAAAAAAAAAACACTTAGTATAATGCCTGGCACATATTAGGTGTTTAATAAATGTTTATTTCATCTTTTTATGAGTATTTAAAGGATGATACAGTAATCACTAGGAGTCATAGATTATCTAAGACCTTTTTTTTTTAACTACTATCATTAAGTTGTAGATTAGGAGAATTGTCAGAGTAATAAGATAAATACCTTATTTAAGTAAAGCACTTAAAAATGTCCTGTAGATCTTGAAAGGTGGCAGGAAGATATCAGTGTTAGGTTAAACAACACAGACCCAAAGAAGATTGACTAATGGTTCTACACTGATTGGTGAAAGGATTTTAGTGATAATCCAAGCTTTCATATTTAGCTTTGTGGTGCTGAAGATTTTGAAAAAAATTTAAAAAGAGGATATCTATGAAATCTTTCTTAAAAAAACTTTAATGGATAGCAGAATTCAGAATCAATATACTATATGATAGCTAAAACCCAGTACAAAATTAAGAAGAAGAAGTTCAATAAGACTAAATATTTAGTCTTGTTCTTAGGGTTTTAAATTTTATTTCAAATTTAATAATAAGGAGAACTGACATCAGTAGATAAAAATAGGTAACAGAGGGATCTTAGTTGAATTAATTTATTATAAACTCTGAAGTTTAAAAAAAAAAAAGGAAAAAGAAGCCTATAACTTTACATTTTAATAATAAAGGAATGATGTCTCGATTATGGGAGTAATAGTTATATTTTATGCCAGACATCTCAGAACTGGAGTTTTAATAAGGGAAAAATTGAATAAGGGAAAAAATTAGGGAGCACAGACTGCAACCAGAGTAAAATGACCAGGATAATAAGGACTCTTGAAAGCAACAATGAATGAAGCTACAGAAAGAGAAGGCTAAGGGGAGATAAGACTGATTATTTTCTTAAAACATCTAAGAGATGTAACTTAGAAGAAGAAACAGATTGTGATAGGCAAACAGAATGCTAGCCCATGTAGAATTTAGTAGGATTAATACTATGTAGAAACTGAACAAAGTTGTAGATCTAATATTCTATCTCTCCCCAGGGATTAGGTGATTTAAGGAGTTATTATGTCCTCAAAACATTAGTGGAAATGTTTTTATATTTGTTCTTTATCTATGTTTGAAGTAAATATCCCTTAGAAAAACTTAATCTGCTGTTATTAAATAGAACCAGGATGCTAGTCATGGGGTATTGTATTCTTATATAAAATCGCAGAGCCATAGAGCTGTATCCAATATATTAGTACAAGTGAAGTCATTAGCACAAACATATTGACTGAACTTGGCCTTCAACTTGGGTCATTAGTTTTTTGTTTGTTTGTTTTGCTGAGGCAATTGGGGTTAAGTGACTTGCCCAGAGTCACACAGCTAGAAAGTGTTAAGTGTCTGAAGTCAAATTTGAACTCTGATCCTCCTGACTTCAGGGCTGATATTCTATCCAGTGCACCACCTAGCTGCCCTGGGTCATTAATTTTAAAAGAAGAGATGTTGACTTTAATAGTCTTAATAACAGGCCAGTTCTGTGGAGAAAAAATATTCCATGAGCTACCAAGCTTAAAGGAGCCTTTGCTTTCTGAAAGCAGAATCACAGCACTCCACATGCAATAGCAAAATGGACTTCTCTGATCCCTTTTATCCTTTTCTTTGGTGACTTTTTTTAAACTGTAAATGTCTTTATAATATCATTAGAGTATCACTGAAAAGGAAGCATGTTTTTCAAAATCTATATCAAAATAATTGGGTAAGAATCAGGCATAACTGAAAGATTTAATTGATGTAAATTACAGCACTTCATCAGATATACAGCAGGAATAATATACCTGGTATTTAGGTATGTTCATAGCTTCAGGTCCCATGCAGAGAGGTTAGTAAAGAGACACAAAAGTGGCTGAATTTTTGAAATCTTGCCTGATTCTGCTTTGACCATTTAATTATGGTTTAATTATTTCTTTAAGAAATAATAATAATGATTAAATAGATGGGTGGGAAAAGACATTTTCTTAGGATTTATGATACATGGTTTTAAATTTGTAGAGTATATATTATTAATACATACATAATTTTATATGTCCAAAAGTGATGATTTATTGACTCGCTACACACACTGATGTATCATTCACAATAACTAGTAAGTAAAGCAAGGATGTTTTAAAGTATCAACTACATAGAAACTTCTCCCACCTCATTGAAAAGTGGGAGGGGAAAAGCAAAAAGGGAAGGATTAGTGTAAATAGAAGGGAATACAGAAATAATAAGGAAAAGGTTTAAGAAAAGAGGAGGGCCTTCAAGGGGGAAGGAGGGATTCTAAAAAGGGAGGGCTGTATGAGGTAAGTGGTACTTGTAAGTCTAATACTAAGGGGGATAAGAGGGAAAGAGAAGAGAAAAGCATAATTTGGGGATAATAAGGTGGCAGGAAATACAGAATTAGTAGTTTTAACAATGAATGTGAATGGGGTAAACTCCCCCATAAAGCAGAGGTGTATAGCAGACTGGATTAAAAGGCAGGAAACACACTTGAAGCAGGGAGACACATACAAAATAAAGGTAAAAGGCTGGAACAGAATCTACTATGCTTCAGGTGAAGGCAAAAAAGCAGGGGTAGCCATCCTGATCTCAGATTAAGCAAAAGCAAAATTTGATTTGATTAAAAGAGATAAAGAAGGAAACTATATCTTGCTAAAGGGTAGCATAGATAATGAAACAATATCAATACTACACATATATGCACCAAGTGATATAGCATCTAAATTCTTAAAGGAGAAGTTAAGAGAGTTGCAAGAAGAAATAGACAGCAAAACTATAATAGTGGGAGATCTCAACCTTGCACAACCTAGATAAAATAAACCACAAAATAAATAAGAAAGAAGTTAAAGAGGTAAATAGAACACTAGAAAAGTTAGGTATGATAGATCATTGGAGAAAACTGAATGGAGACAGAAAGAAGTACACTTTCTTCTTGGCAAATCATGAAACCTATACAAAAATTGACCATATATTAAGACATAAAGACCTCAAATTCAAATGCAGAAAGATAGAAAAAATAAAGCATCCTTCTCAAACTACAATGCAATAAAAATTACATTCAATAAAAAGCCAAGGGAAAATATACCAAAAAGTAATCGGAAACTAAATAATTTCATCCTGAAGACTGATTGGGTGAAACAGCAAATTAGAGACACAATTAATAATTTCACCCATGAGAATGACAATAATGAGGCATCATACCAAAATGTGTGGGATGCAGCCAAGGTGGTAATAAGGGGAAATTTTATATTTCTATTGGCTTACTTGGATAAAATAGAGAAAGAGAAAATCAATGTATTAGGCTTATAACTAAAAGAAGCTAGAAAAAGAACAAATTAAAAACCTCCAATCAAAGACTAAACTTGAAATTCTAAAAATAAAAGGAGAGCTCAATAAAACTGAAAGTTAAAAAAAAACTGTTGAATTAATAAATAAAGCTAAGAATTTGTTTTATGAAAAAACCAACAAAATAGATAAATCCTTGGTAAATTTGATTAGAAAAAGGAAAGAGGAAAATCAAATTGTTAGTCTTAAGAATGAAAAGGGAGAACTTTCCACTAATGAAGAGGAAATTAGATCAATAATCAGGAGTTACTTTGTCCAACTTTATACCAATAAATTTGATAACCTAAGTGAAATGGAAGAATACCTACAAAAAAATATAGGTTGCCCAAATTAACAGAGGAAAAAGTAAATTGGTTAAACAGTCTCATTTTAGAAAAAGAAATAGAACAAGCTATTAATCAACTTCCTAAAATCCCAGGACCTGATGGATTTACATGTGAATTATACCAAACATTTAAAGAACAATTAACTCCAATGCTATATAAACTATTTGAAAAAATAGGGATTGAAGGAGTCCTACCAAATTCCTTTTATGACACAGACATGGTACTGATACCTAAACCAGGTAGGACAAAAACAAAGAAAATTATAGACCAATCTCCCTAATGAACATTGATGCAAAAATCTTAAATAAAATCTTAGCCAAAGATTACAGAAAATCATCTCCAGGATAATACGCCATGACCAAGTAGGATTTATACCAGGAATGCAGGGCTGGTTCAATATTAGGAAAACTATTAACATAATTTACTATATCAATAACCAAATTAACAAAAACCATATGATCATCTCAATAGATGCAGAAAAAGCATTTGATAAAATCCAACACCCATTCCTATTAAAAACACTAGAGAGTATAGGAATAACTGGATTTTTCCTTGAAATAGTCAGTAGCATCTACTTAAAACCATCAGTAAATATCATATGTAATGATGATAAACTGGAACCATTCCCAATAAAATCAGGAGCGAAACAATGTTGCCCACTTTCACCATTACTATTCAATATTGTATTAGAAATGCTAGCTTCAGCAATAAGAGATGAAAAAGAAATGAAAGGAATTAGAGTAGATAATTAGGAAATAAAATGATCACTCTTTGCAGATGATATGATAGTATACTTAGAGAACCCAAGAGATTCTACTAAAAAGCTATTAGAAATAATCCACAATTTTAGCAAAGTTGTAGGATATAAAATGAATCCACATAAATCACAAGCATTTTTATACATCACTAACAAAATCCAACAAGAGATATTTAACTTAAATTAACTGTCGATAGCATAAAAAATTTGGTAATTAGGGAAAGGGAAAGTCAGGAACTATATGAACAAAACTACAAAACACTTTCCACACAAATAAAGTCAGATCTAAACAATTGGAAAAATATTCAGTGTTCCTGGATAGGTCAAACGAATATAATAAAAACGACCATACTACCTACACTAATCTATTTATTTAGTGCTATATCAATAAGACTCTCAAAGAACTATTTTAATGACTTAGAAAAAATAACAACAAAATTCATCTAGAAGAACAAAAGGTCAAGAATTTAAGGGAACTAATAAAAAAAAAAAATCAAATGAAAGTGGCCTAGTTGTGCCTGATCTAAAACTATATTATAAAGCAGCAGTCACCAAAACCATTTGGTACTGGCGAAGAAATAGAGTAGTAGATCAGTGGAATAGGTTAGGTTCACAGGACAAAATAGTAACTATATCAATCTAGTGTTTGACAAACTCAAAGACCCCAGTTTTTGGGATAATAATTTATTATTTGACAAAAATTGATGAGAAAATTGGAAATTAGTATGGCAGAAACTAGGCATTAACCGGTACTTAACACTGTACACCAAGATAAGATCTTTTTTTTTTAATTTTTATTTAATAATTACTTTATATTGACACTCGTTTCTGTTCCAATTTTTTTTTCCCTCCCTCCCTCCACCCCCTCCCCTAGATGGCAAGCAGTCCTTTATATGTTGGATATGTTGCAGTATATCCTAGATACAATATATGTTTGCAGAACTGAACAGTTCTCTTGTTGCATAGGGAGAATTGGATTCAGAAGGTATAAATAACCCGGGAAGAAAAACAAAAATGCAGATAGTTCACATTCGTTTCCCAGTGTTCTTTCTTTGGGTGTAGCTGCTTTTGTCCCTCATTTATCAATTGAAACTCAGGTCTCTTTGTCAAAGAAATCCACTTCCATCAAAATATGTCCTCATACAATATCGTTGTTGAAGTGTATAATGATCTCCTGGTTCTGCTCATTTCACTTAGCATCAGTTCATGTAAGTCTCGCCAGTCCTCTCTGTATTCATCCTGCTGGTCATTTCTTACAGAACAATAATATTCCATAACATTCATATACCACAATTTACCCAGCCATTCTCCAATTGATGGGCATCCATTCATTTTCCAGTTTCTAGCCACTACAAACAGGGCTGCTACAAACATTTTGGCACATATAGGTCCCTTTCCTTTCTTTAGTATTTCTTTGGGATATAAGCCCAATAGAAACACTGCTGGATCAAAGGGTATGCACAATTTGATAATTTTACCAAGATAAGATCAAAATGGGTTCATGGTCTAGGCATAAAGAATGAGATTACAAATAAATTAGAAGAACATAGGATCATTTACTTCTCAGACTTGTGGAAGAGGAAGAAATTTGTGACCAAAGAAGAACTAGAGGTCATTATTGATCATAAAATAGAAAATTCTGATTATATTAAGTTAAAAAGTTTTTGTACAAATAAAACTAACGTAGACAGGATTAGAAGGGAAGCAATAAACTGGGAAAACATTTTTACAGTTAAAGGTTCTGATAAGGGCCTCATCTCCAAAATATATAGAGAATTGACTCAAATTTATAAGAAATCAAGCCATTCTCCAAGTGATAAATGGTCAAAGGATATGAACACCAATTTTCAGATGAAGAAATTGAAACTATTTTTAGTCATATGAAAAGGTGTTCAAATCATTGTTGATCAGAGAAATGCAAATTAAGACAACTCCGAGATACCACTATACACCTCTCAGATTGGCTAAAATGATAAAAGATAATGATGATTGTTGGAGGGGATGTGGGAAAACTGGGACACTGATGCATTGTTGGTGGAGTTGTGAACAGATCCAAACATTCTGGAGAGCAATTTGGAACTATAATCAAAAAGTTATCAAACTGTGCAAACCCTTTGATCCAGCAGTGTTACTATTGGGCTTATATCCCAAAGAGATATTAAAGAAGGGAAAGGGACCCATATGTGCAAAAATGTTTGTGGCAACTTTTTTCATAGTGGCTAGAAACTGAAAATTGAAGGGATGCCCACCAATTGAAGAATGACTGAATAAATTGTGGTATATGAATGTTATGGAATATTATTGTTCTATAAGAAATGACCAGCTGGCTTAGAGAGACATACATGAAGTGATGCTAAGTGAAATGAGCAGAACCAGGAGATCATTATACACTTCAACAACAATACTACATGATTATAAATTCTGAAGGACATGGCTCTCTTCAACAATGAGAGGATCCAAATCAGTTCCAATTGATCTATAATGAATAGAACTAGCTATACACAGAGAAAGAACACTGGGTAATGAGTAAGAACCACAACATAACATTTCCACTCTTTCTTTTATTGTTTGCTTGCATTTTTGTTTTTTCTTCTCAGGTTATTTTTACCTTCTTTCTAAATCTGATCTTTCTTGTGCAACAAGATAACTGTATAAATACACATATTGTATTTAACATATACTTTAACATATTTAACATGTTTGGGACTTCCTGCCATCTAAGGGAGGAGGTGGATAGAAGGAAAGGAAAAATTGAAACAAAAGTTTTTGCAAGAGTCAATGGTGAAAAATTACCCATGTGTATGTTTTGTATATAAAAAGCCATAATAAATAATATGCCATTAAATTTGATGCTACTTAGTAGGTGATGTGAAAAGTTAATGAAAAATTTTAGCTAAATTAAGGTAGTATATGAAACTGCTACTTATTTCATTAATAGCAATTCTTTGAGTTCTAATACAATATTTTGAGCAAAATATTGCTCATGTTATGAGTGACATGTCAAGAGTGACATAACAAAAAAGATGGAAAGTGATAATGACTACATTTTTTGAAGTTATTTCATTGGAAAAACAATCTTACAGCTATACCGCTAATGTCCATGATAATATATGGTACATGCCCTAGGTATAGCTCAGTTAATTGCTTGAAAAATGTCAAAAGAACAACATAAGCAAGGAAATTCACTCCAGTATATTCTTAGCATTCAATCCCAAGCAACTATACAACATCACAAAAAGAAGCATAGGACTGATGATGCTGTGAAAAATATTCCTTACAACATTGAGAAGGGCACATTTTTAGAATAATATGTTCTAAATAATGATCAGGCTTTTCTGTATTTTTTTCTTTCCCAGTAACAACATTGGCTGATATACCTTCTACTGATCTTATGGACTATATTGTCAAATGTTTTCCCAGTGTGAATCAGTTACAGGATATAGCGAAAGCTTTTTTAATAGCATAATACCTTCTATTACAGGAGTATGCAGCTAATACTTAATGTATTGTTAGAGGTTAAATTATTAAATTCAAATTCATATAGGTAGTGAGCAACAGAATTAAGTTTTAAAATAACTTCTTATGTCCAAAGGTCCATCAAACTGTGTATACCTTTTGATCCAGCAGTGTTTCTATTAGACTTGTATCCCAAAGAAATCATACAGAAATGAACCCACAATGTTTGTGGTATCCCTTTGTGTAGTGGCAAGAAACTGAAAACTGAGTAGATGCCCACCAGTTGGAGAATAGCTGAATAAATTATGGCATATGAATTTTATGGAATATTATTGTTCTATAAGGAATGATCAGCAGGATGATTTCAGAGAGGACTGGAGAGATTTACATGAACTGATGCTAAGTTAAATGAGCAGAAGCAGGAGATGATTATACATGGAAACAGCAAACTTATACAATTGATCATTTTTGATGTATGTGGCTCTTTTCAATAATGAGATAATTTAGGCCAGTTCAAATGGTCTTGTGATTAAGAGAGCCATCTGTACTCAGAGAGAAGACTGAGATAACTAAGTGTGGATTATAGCATAGTGTTTTCACACTTTTTATTGTTATTTGATTGCATTTTGTTTTCTTTCCAATTTTTTTCTTTTTTTATCTGATTTTTCTTGTGCAGCATGATATTTGTGGAAATATGTATAGAAGAATTGTACATGTTTAATATATATTGGATTACTTGCCATCTAGGGAAAGGGTATGGGGAAAGGAAGGAAAAAATTGGAACACAAGGTTTTGTAAAGGTGAATGTTGAAAATCGGCCATGCGTATGTTTTGAAATAAATAAAATAAAATAAGTTCTTGTAACTCCAAATCCAGTGTTCTTTCAACAGTATACTAAGAAAGACAAACTATTAAATTTTTTATATTAATTTTCCAATGATTTTTTTCAACTGTGAAGCATTTTTTGACTTTTCCATCTCTTTTCATCTCCAATGAACAAAAAGATAAAAACCTTTTTAATCAACATACATGTAAAGCAAAACAAATCCCCAAATTGTGACATCCAAAATCTCTCTTGTGTATAGATGGACAGACAGACAGACAGATAGATAGATCCATAGATAAATAGATATACACTCTATCATTGTAATGACTGCGTATTTAAAATCAGCTGGAGTCAGGAATTCAGGTTAAGGGAAAAATCTTCAATATTTATTGATGAAGAGGTGAATAAAGATTGCGATAGCAATATGGGCAAGAAAGATTGCTATAGCAATATGGGCAGCTGCGACAGGAAGCCAGCTAACAGAGATCTGAGCTGAGCAAACCGTAGCAATAGCAATGCCAAAAGTCTCTCCTTCCCCTTCCTTTTCCACTCCCCTGCCTCCACCCACCAAAATCGTAATTTCCTATACAACACATCAGGACTTGCACAAAGAGTGGGCGGGGGCCATTCTTTCTCCAAGCTTATATATTAATAGAGTATGGTCCAATTACTATTTAGCCTCATGTGCTTGGGACCTCAGTGCATCAACTCAAGCCTCAGCCTATTACATATCATCTCTTTGTTAAGATACTTAATCTAATTATACTATATTATACTATATAGATAGATATAAGATACTTAATATAATTAATGGATAGTGCCAAGCTCTCCAGATTTCCCCCAAAACAAGACAAAATAATTCCTCAGAGCAAACATAGAGCAGTAAAAATAAATAACATGTGGGTCAGTTCCTCCTGGGACAACTTAAGAAAAAACCAGAACAAGATAACAAGATTAAGGTTTGGTTTCTATGAAGTGTAAACATCTCCAGACTAGTTCCAATGAAATAGGGAGCAGAGAACTTAGGGGATAGCTGAGTTGGGAGGCAGACTTGGCAACAGCCATGGGAATTTTCACTTCCCAGACAGTGTGAGAGTCAGATGTCTTAGTTCAGGAAGACTTAGGGAATCTCTGCTGATAAAGGACTCCAAAAACACTATTCCTCACATCCCAGAGCTATAGGTGATTACAATAACAAGTTCTTAATTTAAAAAATGAGTAAGAAAAGGAGAAAGAACCCAAGTTATTATGAGAATAAAAACCATGGTTGATCTTTAGAGGAGGATACTTCAGCAAACAAAAAAAGCCTCTCCTACCACTCATAATAATGTTAGTCATTTGCTGCCCCAAAATTCATAACACTCAAAAAATTTAAATCAAATGAGACAGATTGAAGAAAAATTTAAAAATTATAAAAAAAATTTTGAGGAAAAAAATGAGATTATTAAAAGAAAGTCAACCAACTGGAAAAGAAGATCTAGAAAATTAAGGAAGAAAATGACTTCCTGAAAATTAGAATTTGGGCAAAGGGAAGCCAGCAAAGTTTAAGTTATCAAGAAATAATATAAAGAATGAAAAGAAATAGAAGAGACTGTGAAACACCTTATAAGAAAAACAATTGATCTGGAAAACAGATCAAGAAGAGAAAACATGAGAATAATCAGTTTACCTGAAAGCTTTGGTCAGAAAAAGAATCTTGATACCATAACACAAGAAATAATTAGAGAAAATTATCCTTTAAGTGTTAGAACAAGAGGGAAAATAAAAATAGAAAAAAATCTACCAATCACCACCTGGAAGTATCCTATAAGAAAAACCATAGGAATATGATAGTCAAATTCTGAAACCTCTAGATCAAGGAGAAAATATTATGAGTACAAGAAAAGCAAGTGAAATGCAGTGAACCCACAATTAGAATTATACATGATCTAGCAACAGCTACATTTAAAAAAAAACGGCCTCAACAATTCTTAGAATACTATATATTGAAGAACAAAAGAACTGGGATTGTAGCCAAATATAACATACTCAGCAAAAGTAAGTGAAATTCTGGATTTAAAAAATATATATGGATATTCAATGATTTGCCAGATTCTCAGGATTTTATGGCAAAACTATCTGAACAATAATAGGAACTTTGACATATAAGCTACAAGAGAAATATGAGGCAAACATCAAACGGACTCAATAAGGAGAGAGTGTTTATTTTTATATGTAGAAATGTTAGCCATATGTCTAACATTGTCTTTAGTAATTGTGTAGTTCAAAGGAAAGATTGGGTTAGAACTGAATATGATGTGATTTATCTTATACAAATAAACTACAAGAGGGAGAACTGACATAGAGGAATTAGATGGGGGAGGAAGCCTGTAATTTTGGAACAATATACTCATAAAGAATGAATTAAAGAGGAGCAAAGCATATAGATTTAGAAAAACAAAACTCTTCTGAATTCAGAAAGAAATAAGAGGGAAAAGAGGTAGAGGGGGGTGGAGAAGATAATGAAGGAATTCTTAAAGCAAACCTTACTTGTATCAGATCTGGGTTAAAAAGAGAACCACAAATAAATTTACAAAGGAATCAATGTCTTCTAAATTTTTAAAGAAAAAAAGAGTGAGGGAATAGGATAAAAGGGGAATATAGAATGGTATAAAGATTAAAGAGAACAGGATAAAAAGGGAAGTAAAGAGTGGGGAAAGACAATGAGGGAAGAACCTTGGAAGGTGTGGGTATATTAAATAATAGGAGGGCATGGTAGAGTGTAGAAGTAACACAGAGGAGTCAAGAGGGATAGGAAATAGATATACCCAAACACAAAATAAAAATCAGGAGTAGAATTTTTATGTAAAAAAAGGAAAAGTAAGGGTAGTCATCATTCTCCCTCTTGTAGCTCATTTGTATAAGATAAATCACATCATATTCAGTTCTAGTAGTAAGTTAAAGCAAAAATAGATTTAATCAAAAGAGAAAAATAGGGAAACTATCATATGTGTCTGCTATATTAATCAATATTAATTTAGGGTATTTAAAATAATTAGATATTATAAGGTTGGAATATTTCTGTGGTATAACAAATGAGGATTTGGTGGACTTAGAAAAACAAGGAGACTTCTACTTAAGAAGGAAGATATTATTCATCTTCAAAGAAACAGAGGTTAAAAAAACATAATGCGGTCTTACATAGATGTATATGAACTTATATGTGTATGACTATAGATATATATGTATATGTGTCTATATATGTGCATATATGTTTGTGTTTATAAGTATATGTATGTATAACTATAGATATCTATGTATATGCGTGTCTATGTGTTTATGTGTATATATACACATCTATATATGCATATATGTATATGTATATATGTGTATACACATACATATATAAATATGTTTAATTGTAGCCTTCTTGTATACACATACATTTATATTATATATATATATATATATATATGTTTAATTGTAGCCTTCTTGAGAGCAAGGAAGGGTAGAAGGGAGAAAAAAAATAAGGTAAAAAGTGCACAGCAGAAAATAAAAGAAAACCTACAAGGAATAAAAAAAGGATGGACTGTTCTACACAATGCAAGTATTTATTGTACAGGTTTTCTTGAAATAGAAATGTATTGCTTTATACTTTGAATCTTCTCAGGTTCTGCTATGCATATGGAAATATTTTGTTCTACTTCTGTTTTCTATTTTATATTTAACATTTAAATAAAATAAAATAAATATGCTTGCTCCTTAGAAGGAAAACTGTGACAAATCTAGACATACTAAAAAGCAAAGATATAACATTGATGACAAAAACATAGCTTTTCTAATAGCAATGTATGACCATGAGATTTGGAATACAAAGAAAGCAGAACACCATAGAATTTATGTTTTCAAATTGTGATGCTGGAAAAGATCTCTGATAGTCCCTTGGACAGCAAGGATATCAAATCAGTCAATATTCAATTCAAAGAAATTTATTTAGTCTATTTACTGGAAAGAGAAATACTGAAACTGAAGTTTAAATACTTTGGCCACATAAATGAGAAGACAGGACTCATTGGGAAAGATTAAAGGCAAAAGGAAAGGGGTACAGTAGAGGATGAGATGGAAGGTATGAGAATGAACTTGGACAGACTTTAAAAGAGAGGTAAAGAATAAAAGAGCCTGGCATTTTATAATAGATGGGGTCACAAAGAGTCAGACACAATTGATTGACTTAAGAACAATGACAGCAAAATAAATTATGTTCCTCTTTTGTTAATATCTTTGAAATATAAGACTAGTTCTGGCACTTACATTTTTGCAACTTCTTTTTTTGCATAATTTTAAATGACTTTCCAAATTGGCTGATCCAATTCACAACTTCTCAACAATGTTAGTGGGATTATATATTTCACAGCCCTTTCAACTTTTTTTTCATTTTTTTCTGTCAATTTTTTCAGTCTGATGAGAGTGAGATATAACCTCAAACAATTAGATTTAGGTTTTTTTTTCCCTAAATATTAGTGATTTGGAGCATTTTTTTAAAAAGATGGTTATACAGAATGATTTCTTCTTTTGGATATTGATTATTCATATGCCTTAACTATTTTTTAGTTGATACTTGTCTCTTAATCTTGTAAGTTTAAATTAGTTATGTGTTATGGAAATAAAACTTTTATTAGATAAAATTGCTGCAAGAACTTTTTCCCCTCTGATCTTAATTGTATTGATTTTGTGTATGCAATTTTTTTTAATTATTAAAAAAAATCTATTCTGAAGGAGTGGATCCAAGATGGCAGAGGAGGTAATTCAAAGGTTCCCCCAAAATTCCTCAAACATTTTTAAATGATAACTCTAAACAAAGTCTAGAGCATCAGAAGCTACAAAAAGATTGTGTGAAGGAATTTTCCAGCCAAAATAATTTAAAAGGACAACACATAATGTCTACACTAGAGTGAGAGTAAAGCACCATCCAGAACAGATTCTGCCAACACAGACTGGTTTCCAGCAAATTAGAAGTCCTTGGGGTCTCTGACTCAATGGCAATAGTGATGGTTTACAGGTCTCTCAACGCACAGATGCCAAAGATGACTTAGGTTAGCAGGAAAAGTTTATCTCGCTAGGGTAAGAGGAAAGCACAGTCCAGTTAAAAGCAGATTATAGGAGTTTCTTTGCTAGCACTGAGAAAGGACTTTGTTGCTTTGCCCATATTAAGATCTAAGACATAGTCTTAGATCACAATCCCAGGGTAAGCAGGAGCACAAAGACACTAAAACTTAACTGCCAAAGTAGAGCATGGACCTTCTTCTTAGTTCCAGGGTATAAAAGAGTACTTGTGATCATTCACAGATCAAGTCAGAAAAAATCACTTTTTTTAGATTATACTACCTTGAAATGACTGAAAAATACAGATCCCTAGAAGAATCTGTGAAAACAGCTGTACAAAATCACTGAATCTTGGAATTTTGCCCTCTTCAACCTAGAAACAGAGCCTTACTTTTAGAAAGTGTTTAAAAGTCAAGTAATAGGCTGAGAAAATGAGCAAATAAGAGAAAACGATTCTGACCATAGAAAATTATAGTGCTGACAAGGAAGATCAAAACACACACTCAAAAGATTATAACAAAATCAAATCTCCTATATCTAAAACCTCCAAGAAAAATAAGAATTGGTCTCATACCATCAAGGAGCTCAAAAGAAAATCTGAAAATCAAATCTGAGAGGTAGAGGAAAAATTGGAAGAAAAAAAAAATAAGAGTGATACAAAAGGAAATACAAAAAAAAAAAATCAGTGAGGAAACTAATTCCTTAAAAAATAAAATTGGTCAAATGAAAAAGGAGGTACAAAAATTCATTGAAGAATAATTCCTTAAAAAGTAGATTTGAGCAAAGGGAAGATAATGAAATTATGACAAATCAGGAAATAATAAAACAAAATCAAAAGAATGAAAAAATAGAAAACAATATAAAATATTTCATTGGGAAAAAAACTGACTTGGAAAATAGATTCAGAAGAGATGATTTTTAAAAAGAGCCTAAACATCATCTTTTGAGGAATTGTCAAGGAAAACTACCCTGATATTCTAGAAACAGAGGGCAAAATAGAATTTTATGACAAGAATAATACAAAATAGCAAAATTAGTGGAATGCTTAGAAAATAATAAGTATTCATGAATGCCTCTTGTTTTTATAAATGACTCAGCTGCCAAATGTTTGAGAAATGAGTTTTCTGAGAAATTTGCTTCAAAAATCTTTTCACAATTACTATTGCTAACTGTATCCCTCTTTCTTCCCCATTCATTCTATTTTTTTCTTCTTTCACCCTGTCCCTCCTCAAAAGAGTTTTGTTTTATATTGCTGGATCTTTATTTAAGACCTTGAACTTCTTTTGCAAAGGTCATTTGAATATATTTTCATTAAATAGATCCTTGAGCTTTTGGGCTCTTAGCGATCTATTGCAACAGATGCTGGATATTAACTTAGACAAATGCTTCACTACCACTGTGCTCTAAGTTTCTGTGTATTTTTCAGGGAGTGCATCACAAGTTTTTGTTTAATAATGCTTTGAAACTGTTCTTTATATTCTATTTGAATAAATGCCTTTGTTTAGACATGATTGTGTCTACTTCTTGATTATTAATAGGATTACAACAGTGAATACTTAAAATATTTTAGGAGAAGCAGATCAGTTTTACTTCTAGAACTCAAGCAAGTATTTGACATTCTGGAGACTCAAACTCCCAATGCAAGAGTAAGTTAGAAAATAAACCCAGGAGAAGTATTAAGCTTTAGATAGATAGATAGATAGACAGACAGACAGACAGATAGATAGATAACATATTATGTATTGTATTTGGCTGTATACATAAGTGTATGCATATTTATTCACACATGCATATATAAAAAGAAAAATTTTTGATACAGTCATGAGGTTTTATGGAAAATTTATGTCAAAATATGGTTGTTCAGAGAAGTTCAATATTGTATTGTATGTATTTTCACAACAGCATACATCATGAGTTCTGGATAATGAATGATACTCTTGAACTTTCCCAGTCATCAATGGAGTGAAATCAGGCTGTGTGCTTGCTCCCGTGTTTTTTAAGATTATGTTTTCAGTCACATTGTTACACACCTTCAATGAAAACAAATATGGCATTAAGTTCAGCTACTATATTGATAGTAAATTCTTCAATGTGAAAAGAAAAGACTATAAGCCAAGACTAAAGCAGAAGTTTTGATGCATTTTTTTTTTTTTTGCTTATTTGCAGACAGACGATTGTGCACTAAATGCAACCATTAAAAGTGAGATGCAACAAAGATTCTCTGTTGTTTGTGCTCACATTGGCCTAAAAATTAACAAGAAAATACAGGTGGTTTGATCAGCCAGCGCCACACTATCCAAATGTAAAATCATCAGTTTAGTTATAGCAAATGCAGACATGGATAGTATTGATAAGTCCACTTACCTTGTTGGCAATATACTTTCCAGGTATATTGAAAGGCTGGAAGTTTCTGAAGGAAAGTGTGGAATTAGATTTGATTACTCAACTGTAGGTTTACAGAGCCATTGTACTGACCTTTTTATTGTAAGCCTATGAAACTTGGACAGTATATCTGCACCATGCCAGAAAACTTAATTGTTTCCATTTGAATTGTCTTAGGAAGATTCTGAAGATTTTCTGGCATGATAAGATATCATACACTGAAGTATTTTCTCAAATTAAACCACCAAGCATTCAGTCTCTACTTTAAAGAGCTTACGTCCAATGGGCTGGTCATGCAGTTCAAATGTTAAACATATACTTGCCAAAAAAGACTACTTTATGGAAAACTCACAAAGGAGAAGTACTCACATGGTGCTCAGAAAAAGTGATACAACAACATCTCAGGATCTCTCTTAAGAACTTTAGAATTGATCATGTGATCATATTGGCACATTACTATGCAGGATGGCCTGCCCTCATCAGAGAAGGTGCTGTGTTCTATGAGCAAAGCAGAATTGAAGTAGCTCAGCAGAAATATGAGCTATGCAAAGTTAGAGAATCCACCCAGATGTTCACAATGGACTTGCACCTGACCTGTGGTAGAGCATTCCAAGCTTGGATCAGCCTCAAAGAGAAACACTATAATTTGGCTCTAATAAAATGATGTCATTTTGCTCCTCTTCCAGAATTAAGGACATCTATCTATCCATTCATCTATTCATATATATACATACATATGCACATATATATGAATATATATTTATACATATATACACATATATATTTAAATTTGAATTGTGGGTGATATTTAAAATAAATTATAACTAAATATATATATATATAAATTATCACTTATGATATATATAACATATAAATATATATAAATAAACCATAACTAAAGGTTACAGAAAGCAGCTAATAAATGCTAATTTGAGTATCATAATTAAAAATATTATTGATACAGACCACAATGAAGACAATTTCATTTCAGACTATGAGGAACATTATAGGGAATTTTCTCCCATTACACTAAGAATATTCTTCTAAATTGGTGAATATCTTTATCAGATAATTCTTGAAAGAGGTAACATGAATAGCTTTATGATGGAGAAAAATGATACTAAATAAAACAATAAACAACCTTAGTTTTCATTTGTACTACATTTATATCTAATGTGATAGTTACATAGTTATCACATTACTATAATGATAGTAATTATTTATGATATATTCACTGCAGCTAAATTTTCTATGTTCATTCACCTCCAACATGGTTATTGGGTTGCTACCTACTAATCAATTAAAATTACTCCATTCCAGACTTTCCTAGAAGAGATTTAAGATATGTTTTTGATTCTGAAAGAATTTAAAGGGAATTTAGGCACAGATATAAAAATTAAAATAGCAATATTAAAGCTATCACATACTGATATTATTATTTGTAAGCAAGGGTAGAGATTTTAAGTATAATATGAATTGAAAGGCAGTGATGTGCCCATGATTGTTTTGGAAAAAAAGTCATAGAGCAAGTAGAATTTGGATATGTGTCTTCAGTCTTAATTACAATGCCTTAAACACAGGTGCTTAGTAAATGTATGTTGAATATTTCTATTAAATTAACTGCACCTTGAAAATTGTATGATTCAAGATAAGTGAAGTGAAGAAGAAAGAACAGGTGATTGAAGTACATGGAACAATGACAAAGAAACAAGAATAACAAAGGCTTCTTAAGGAGACAATGAAGTATCCCCTATTGAGAAGAGAGAAAAAAGTAAAGTAAGTGTAAATATCAGCCTGAAGAATGGTGCTGCCTCTGAGAGATCAGCATTTTTCTTTTGTAAATTCTATCAAATTAAGAATCTCCTCTTTATAGTCTACTCTGAAAATCTTCTCTTACTGCTCTTTGCTTCAATTACAAGTGCCTTGACATATTCTATGACTTGGACAATTTAGGATTGACCATGACTATGTTAAAATTGCATTGCTCATAAATATTGGCTGAATTTTCCTCTCTTTCATTATGTTTAAAAATTTATTTACTAAGGATAGGGGCAGCAACAGGGAATCCATCTGTCTGACTGGAAAATAACATAGTCTGAAAAAATCACTGAAGTGCAAAGAAGCCAGTTATTCCATTCTCTTTTTAATAGAATGATGAGGCAAAAGCAACTTTTCTATCTTATCCCTGACCCAGTGTTAAATGTTAGCTATTATAATAAAACTTGTTTCTTCTTTCTGATAACCTTCTTTCCTATAGTGTATGAGAGAAAAATGTATTCATTGCTTTTCTTCTTTGTTTATGTAGCACAGTAACCAAATCCAAAGCACCCTACATCACCTTCAGTGACAGTAATATAATGATGCAGAACAAAAAGTTTAATAAATCAGCAGGTTATACAACATAACTCTCTGCTTTTTGGATCTTAAGTTGAGGGAAAGGAATAGATATAATGTCAGTTCTAGTACACTTCAAATAATATAGGCCACTTCATGAATTCTAACTGACTCACAAATCTCCCCAATCCAATTTATAAATAATAATCAATAAAATATTAGTATTTTTAACAAATGGATTATTGGTGTCCAAGTAGATTGCATTTTATAACCACTAGATATTATTTTTAGGGTAATTGTAACAGAGAGAAAAGTAGTGAAGGAGTATTATATAAACTGGTGGAAGGAACATATACACTTAAAATGATGAATTCCTCAAAATACCCAGGAGGAATAGAGCCTTTAAGATGGAGGATATTAGTAAAAATAGAGTGCTGAAGTTGGAGTCAGAGAGACTTGGATACAAATCTCACCTCTTATCATTACTTGTTATAGACAAATCATTCAATCTCTTCACCTCAGTTACCTCACTTATAAAGTAAAGGAATTGAACATGATGGTTTCTGAGGTGCTTTCTAGTTATAAATCTGTGAGTTTTAGCCGAGATCTTCCTCACATTTTTATGTATTATTTAAAATAGTTTCTTTATTGGTCTCCCTGCATCTAGCACTTCCTCTTTCAATCCATCCTCCACACAGTTGCCAAGCTGATAGTCCTAAAACATGTTTGAGTCATGTCACCCTTCTACTCAAGAAATTCCAGGGAATCCCTATTGGTGTTAAATTCCAAAACTTTCTGTTTTGTCTTTAAAATCCTTCATTATCTGACTCCAACTTATCTCATCTTTCTATACTGATTAATAATTCAATCAATAAATATTTATTAAACATCAACGTAGATGGAAGTTATGTGACCCAGAGGATAGAGAGCTGGATCTTGAATCTGGAAGATATGAATTTCGAATGCACTCTCAGAAACTTAATAGTTGTGTGACCTTGGGCTAGGCACTTAACCTTTATTTGCCTCAGTGTTCTCAAATGCAAAATAGTGATAAAGCACCCATCTTTCAGTGTTATTGTGAAGATTAAAGGAGACAACAATATTTTTGGCACATAACAGGCAGTACATAAATACTTGTTCTTTTCCCTTCTCTTAATGTGCTAAGCATTAATTTACTAAGCAAAGAAATGAAAAAAAAAAAAGATAGTATTGAGGGATGTAGAAGACCCTTACCCAAAATGATTACTCAGAGATCACTCAGTAGAAGGCAGAAAAGTTATTTATTGAAAACATCTGGAGAATGAGCCATCCCATCGTGAGATAAGAAAGAGAAAGCTCGTGGTAGGAGGACTAAAGAAGTAGTAAAGATACATAATTTTTATACAAGAAATTACAAGTAAGAGCATTGAGAAGGGGAGAGGGAGGCATCTAATTGGTTGTTGCTATTTGGGGATATTGGAATGGAAGGTTTCTGGTTCCTTGAAATCTCCTGATTTCTAAGAAACAGAAAGTCAGGCCTTCAGGCATAATCAAGGAGATAGTGGTCCAGCTAATAGACTAAATATTGATAAATGTCAAATACCAATAAATGTCATTAGCTCAGGTTAAGTAAACATGTTTCTTTCTGGCCAAGGCTCAAGTAGATATGAGCCTGCACATATTATACAGGTCATTGGGGAAACACAGAAATAATGAAAATAAAATACAGAAAAAAAATTCATACATTCCTATAAGTTCTTCACCTTATCTCTCTCTATTCCATACAGTATGCTCTCTAGGAGCTCACAGTCTATTAGGAGAAGCAATAAACATAAAACCATGTACAAATAACTACCCTTTAAACATGCTTTTCAAGTCAGCTTGGTATAATTGCCATTACATACACACAACATTCTATCTCCTCACTCATATCTTTGAACAGTCCTCCATATTTAGACTGTTCACTCTTCTTACCTCAATCTCTTTCAGTCCCCAGTTTTTTTTAAGGTTCAACTCACCAAATCCTAGAAGAGAATTTTCCCAATTCCTTAAGTTTTTGTATTCCTCCCCATTTGAAATTATCTTACATTTATTTTGCATGTGTGTTGCAATTATCTGTACACAAGTTGCTTTGTGTCTCTGTATTCACTGCAAGTATAAAGGACAAAGATTGGTATTGTGAGGTTATAGAATCAATAAAAAGGGAAATGAGCAGTTACCCCTATGGGAGTCCTTTGAGATACAGTTATATGCAATCAAATCATCAGCTAGTTAGAGTAGGGTTAAAATCAATACCAAATTAGAAGAATAGACTGAGTGTGGTTATAGCAATTCTGACTCAATCTATTTAAATAAAAAAAAAAGACAAAAATAGACAATCACCCCTTCTTAGAAAAATTTAAATCACTACGAAACAAACATTACAAAGAGCAGGTCAAAAGAGCTCAAAATCAAACTGTTAGCAAATACTTGAAATCCTTGTCAGAAGACAAGGAGAAACATGACATTCATGAGCAACAATGCAAAATCCCTGATTAGAGGTCTTCAGAGAAAAGCCAGATGACCACTCATTGGATGTGATACAGTTAATTCTTACTCAGCAACAAATTGGAATAGGTGTTTTGTGAGGTCTTTCCCAAACCCAAGATTCTATTATTTGCAGATCGTTACAGAGTAGGGTAATGGAAAATTATACACATTTTCTCAGAAAACAAATAAGTCAAAAAAAGAAAAGAAAAGAAAAGGAGTTGAGGGTAAAAAAAAAATCTTGAAGAAGATTTTCTATGAGATCCAGCTTAGGTGAAATAATACAGAGAACATCCAGAAATGAACACAAAAGATTTAAAAGAGAATAGATGAGCAAGCATTTTAATGGTGATCTGTTCTCATCACTATATTTATCCCCTAAGACTTCTATGGCTCCATAATGTGCCACAAAGGAGAGGGAAGTAATAGTGGTACTCAAGGAATATAAAAGAGCAGATTTAACAAAGACTCAAAAATTCTTTCTGAAAATAACATAGGTTTAAATTCACTCAGAGATTGATTTTCAAAATATCTGAAAGAGAAGAATATTCCAAAAGAATGGAAAATGTCCCAGAAGATCCTATTAATGACAAGAAAAAACAACTGAGAAGACATTAGCAACAAGGGACTCATATACCAGCTTTCTTATCTCCATAAAATCTTTGTGAGAATGACAAAGTCTACATTAAGTGTATTCTTTTGCACATAATTGTCAGTAGCAGTAACAGTTATATAATTGCTTAAGAGCTATAGAAAAAGCAAAATACTACTCTACTTATTGGTTTTAAAATATTTGATTTAATAGAACAAAATGTAGCACTGAAGAATCCAAGAGAGGTGAGTAAATATAGAAAAAAAAAAGATAATGAGCTCAGTTTTAGACATTCCCTTTGATTTGTGTGTGTTTATGTGAGAGACAGAAACTGAGAGACAGACACAGACAGAGAAAGAGAGAGAGACAGACATAGAGAAACAGAGACAGAGATAGAGACAGAGACAGACAGACAGAGACAAAAATAGAGAGACAAAGGGACAGAAAGACAAAGGGACAGAGAGACAAAGAGACAGAAACAGTCAGAGACAGAGAGACAGGGAGACAGAGAGAGAAAGGAGGGGAGAGAGAAAGAGAGCCTCTTCTATATGACCAATGTTTCCAAATTATATATCCATGAAATTTATTTTTCTTATCTAAAATCAAATCTAAAAATAGATATTTACAGGCAACATTATTTAATACATGAGCATGGAGTATTAGTTTTTCAAAATAGAAATCCAATAATTGAAAGCATTTAACAGAAACTTCTGAGTGCTATTGTATTGTAAAAAAAAAAAAAAATACACTATGACTGATTAGTTATAAACAATTACTAAGTAAGTGACAAATTAAAAGGAAGTCCAAGGATGAAATCCACTTTAAGAAGTTAAAAATATCATTTTTTGTACATGCCATTTCAGAAAAGCCTAAAACCATCCCCTCAAATCACTGCCTCAGATTTATACTTTTACTTATTCTCCAATTCCAATTAAACAGAGCAGGGGTTGGTTGGGGTAGAAAGGTGAATGAATAATCAAGCAGATGTCCCATACACACTATTGAGGAGTCTTGTCATGGATCAGGATTAATTCTATTCACTTTGGGCTTCTTTTTTTTTTCAACTTGCCAAGATTGTTCTAAGTTATTGTCCTTTCTTTATTAGCATGCCACACTTTGTAAAATGGCAGCATAAGGAGCTGAAGTAAAGCCAGGAAGCTGCTAAAGCTCTCACAATTTCCCTTGAAAACTACATGAAATCAAGTATCTGGGCAGAGTCTGACAGAATGAAACCACTCTCTAACTTAAGATAGGATGGAAAAACTTCAAGAAAGGTCATTCTCACTGGGATGAAAAGGGAGTTTAGTCCAGCTCAGAAACTCTGGGAAAACCCATGAGAGAGTCTAATCACAGCAAATCAACAACTAAGAGCCTCAATCGTGCCTCATAGAGGAGCAAATCAGTGGGGAAGCTTCCAGTCCCAGCTCAGAAGGCAAACTCTGGGAAATCAGGCTGTTTCCTGAAAAGAGATACAAAAGCTAACAGAAGAAAATCACACATTAAAAACTAGAATGGAGCAAATGGAAGCTAAATACTCTGTGAGAGAGCAAAAATCAATTTTAAAAAAAAGCTAAACAGAGTGAAAAAATAAAATATTTTCTTCATTAGAAAAATAACCAAACTGGAAAACAGATCTAGAAAAGGCAATTTTAAAATTATTGTTCTACCTGAATGTCATGACGAAAAAAAAAAAAAAAAAGGCTGGATAGCATTTTTCAAGAAATCATTAAGAAAAATATATACTAGCATTCTAGAAATAAAGGGTGAAATACTCATTGAAAGAATCTATCCATTATCATTGGAAAGATATTTCACAAGGAAAACCTCAAGGAACATTGTTGTGAAACTCCAAAAGTACAATCTCAAGGAAAAAAATATGACAATCTGCTAGACAAAACAATTCAAATATCAAGGATCAACAGTAAGGATTACGCCGGATCTGGCAGATTCTACAATAAAGGCTCAGAGGGCCAGGAATACCATATTCCAGAAGACAAAGCATAAAACCAAGAATTAACTAAGCAGCAAGACTCAACATTACTTTTTGAGGAGATGATGGTTCTTCAGTGAAGTAAGAGACTTGCAATCATTTCTAGTGAAAACCCAAAACTAAACAGAAAATTTAATCTACAAACACAAGACTCAAAAGAAGAAGAGAAATATAAACAGGAGAAAATATATATTATTGAAAGATATGGGATAATGATATCTATAACTTTTGAGAACTGTATTTGTCACTAGGGCAGTCAGAGGGGGCCATTATATGGACTAAGGGTGTGGCTGTGAATGTGATGTCACTAAAGGGTAGAAAAACATCTGTACTGGAAAAAGAGGAAATGTGAGGTATAGTGAGACAATTAGGTCACATAAAGAGGCAAAAAAGACCTATTACAATCAGGAAAAGAAAGAAGAAAAATGAGCATTATCTGAAGTTTGTTCCCATCAGTTTGCTTTTAGAGGGAATAACTTAATCATTTAGTTGCATATAAAAATTTATCTAACCCTTTAAAGAAGTAAGAGGAGAAAAAGGAAAAAAAAAAAAAAAAAGGAAGGGCAGAATAGGAGGAAGAACAGAAACACTAGGGGGAAAAGTAAGAGAAGTAGGGAATGAGTGATAAAATATAAGGTAATGGGAGGGATGGATATAAAAAACTGCTAAGAGAAGGGAAAGGAGTGATAGGAGATAAGGTAGTGGGTGGGGTGGGTAAAAAACAACACTATTAAGAACACAGAGAAAAAGGAGAATAAGAAGTATAAACACGAGGAAATAAGATGGAGGGAAATACAGAGCTGGTAATCATAATTGTGAATGCGAACCTGATGAACTCTCCCATAAAACAAAAGCAATTATCAGAGTGAATTAAAAGCCAGAATCCTGTAATATGTTGTTTATAAGAAGCACATTTGGTACAGAGAGGCATATAAAGAGAAAAGGTAAAAGGCTGGAACCGAATTTATTGTGCTTCAGTTGAAGTTAAAAAAAAAAAAAAAAAAAGCAGAGGTAGCAAGTCTGATCTCAGATAAAGCAAAAGTAAAAATATAGATCTTATTAAAAGAGAAAAGGAAGAAAAGTACTTCTTGATAAAGGGTACAGTAAATAATGAAGGAGTAATGATACTATTTGTGTATGCACCAAGTTATAGAGCAGGTAAATTCCTAGAACAGGTTTTAAGGAACAAATAGACAGTATAGCTATTCTAATAGGGGACCTCAATCTTCCCCTCTTAGAATCGGATAAATCTAATCACAAAATAAACAAGAAAGAAACTAGGGAGGTTAATAGGATCCTAGAAATTCTTGATATGATAGACCTCTAGACAGAACAAGGACAGAAAGGAATGCACCTTTTTTCAGCAGTATATGGCACATACACGAAAACTGACCATGTATTAGAGCATGAAAACCTTACAATCAAATGCAAAAAGGCATAAATGGTAAATGCTTCCTTTTCAAACCACAATGCAATAAAAATGATATTCAATAAATGAACAGGAAAAGATAAATTAAAAACGAATTGGAAATTAAATAATCTAATTTCAAAACAATGAGTGGTTCAAATAATAAATTTCATAAACAATTCATAGTTTCATCCAAGAGAATGATTATAATGAGACAACATACCAATATCTATGGGATGCAGCCAAAGCAGGTCATAGGGGAAATTTTATGTCTCTAAATAGCTATATGAATAAAATAGAGAGAGAGATAAGTGAATTGGGCATACAACTAAAAAAAAATTGAAAAAGAAGAAATTGAAAATCTTCAATTAAATACCAAATTATAAATTATGAAAACCCAAAGGAGAGATTAATAAAATTTAAGCTAATAAAACTATTGAATAGAGTAGTAATGAATTGAACCAACTTCATTCAGTGAAAGAACTCTGGCAGACAACTATGAACCACTACATAGAATTCCCAATCCCTCTATTTTTATCTGCCTGCATTTTGATTTCCTTCATAGGCTAATTGTACGCTATTTCAAAGTCCAATTCTTTTTGTACAGCAAAATAACTGTATGGACATGTATACATATATTGTATTTGACTTATACTTTAACATATTCAACATGTATTGGCCATCTGGGGGAATGGGTGGGGGAAAAGAGGAGAAAAGTTGGAACAAAAGGTTTTGCAACTGTCAATACTGAAAAATTACCCATGCATATATCTTGTAAATTAAAAGCTATATAATAAAAAAAGAAAACTTTTGAAATAATAAATAAAAATAAGAGTTGGTATTATGATAAAAAACTAACAAAATCAATAAACCTTTGGTTAATTTGGTCAGAAAAAGGAAAGAAAAAAACTAAATAGCCAGCATCAAAAATGAAAGAGTGAACTTAACCACCAATGAAAAGGAAATTAAAGCAATAAAAAGGAGCTAATTTGTCCAACTGTATCTCAACAAATATGACAATCTAACCAAAATGGATGACTATTTACAAAAATATAAATTGCTCAGATTAACAAAAGTCATTCCCCAATTGATAAATGATCAAAGGATATGAACAGACAATTTTCAGGTGTTGAAATTAAAGACATTTATAGTTATATGAAAAATGCTCTAAATCGCTATTGAATAGAGAAATTCAAATTAAAACAACTCAGAGGTACCACCTCTTACTTCCCAGATGTGCTAACATAACAGGAAAAGATTATGGTAAATGTTGGAGGCGATGTGGGGAAACTGACATAATAATGTAGTATTGGTGGAATTGTGAAATGATCCAACCATTCTGGAGAACAAAACAATTTCAAACTATGCCCAAAGGGCTATCAAATTGTGCATACACTTTGACCCAGCAGTACCATTACTGGATCTGTATTCCAAAGAAATCATATAAAGGGGAAAGGACTCACATGTGCAAAAATGTCTGTAGCAGCTCTTTCTGGTAACAAAGAATTGATAAAGGAGTTGATGCCCATCAATTGTGGAATGACTGCACAAATTGCAGTATATGATGATAAGAGAATATTATTATTCTACAAAAAATGATGAACAAGCTGATTTTAGAAAGGTCTGGAAAGATTTACATGAAGTGATGCTTACTGAAACAAGGAGAACTAGGAATACATTGTACACAATAACAGCAAAAATGTGTGATGATTAACTATGAAAGTTTTTGTTCTTTTCAGTAATTTAGTGATTCAAAGAAATCCCAACAAACTGAACAGAAAATGACATTTACATTCAGGAAAAAAAAAACTATGGAGATTGAATGTAAATCAACATATGGTATATTCACTTCTTTTTTCTGTTTTTTTAATCTCTCTCAAGGTTTTTCCTTTCTCTGCTGATTTTTCTCTTCCAACATGGTTCATAAAGCAATGTGTATTGAAAAATAATTAATTAATTAAAAATAAAATGTCAGTCTGCTTCTGAAGAATGTATTTGTTTTCCTCTTACAGTTCTTCAAGTACTTACATGAGTCCTTTCAAGTGCAGTAGTCATAACAGAATATTTAGACTGAAATGCCTATTATGAAACTTCAAAAGATTTTAAACAAATTATTTACCACTCTAGATCTGTTTCCTCCTTGTTACACTAAATCTTTGATCAATTTATCATCTATCTACCTATCTATATCTATCTTTCTATCTCTCTGTGTAAATGCATGTATACACAATACATATTTACAAACATATGTGTACATATATTTGTTTGTATCTAGAGAAATGTATGTATACACAATACATATTTGCAAGCATATGTGTACATATATTTGTATCTAGAGAAATATAATATACTCAAGAAATAAATGGATAGAGGGAGGCCATTTAGAAAAATAGAATAATAATGTTAACAAACACCCAGAAACAGATGAGAACAGGACATGCCAAAGGAAGAGAAAGTAGATTAGTATAAAAACAAAATGCAAGAAGAATAATAAGAAATAAATAAGAATAATAAGAGAAGATAGAGCGAATATTGATTGTAGAAAACCTTGAATGTTAGAAACTGGAATATGAATTTTTTTTCCTTAGATAATAGTGATTATATTTATGAATTTATATATATATGCATATATATATAAAATGGTGAACATATGTATACATATACATATACATAGAGTTTTGTTTAAGGCAATTTTTTAAAATTCAAAATTATAGCAAGAAAAACATTATAAATATAACCATTTTAGGGCATAGACACCACTCTACCACCTCAGACTCTGGGGGTGTAAGCTAAAAATGTAGTTCCAATTCCATGTAACACTGGTCCTACCACATTCTCATTTAAAAGTGATATCACTGCCAAAGAAGTCATTTTAACTTTCACTGGAATGAATCCAGAAATGGTTCCAAAAGATGCCACTAGCTCCCTGAAGCAGACATTGGGTTGCTGCACTACCTGGCCTGGATTCCAACTCCTAGATTCCTGGGTTTTATTCTCCTGTCATTAGAAATACTACTCACTGAGCTTAGAATGGAAAAGAACAAATGAAAAGGGAAAGGGCAGAAGAAAAGGCTAAAGTCACTTGGCCTCAGAGGGGGAAAAGACCTTAAAGCCTTTTCTCTTTCAGCACAATATATCACTATAAAAGTTGCCATCCTTCCCCAGATGTGAGTGAATCAAAGAAAGCTCTTTGATCCATAATTTTATTGGTCCCTCAGCCAACATAGCACTTCCAATGTCTTAATACATAGCTGTATGAGGTGTGATATGCAAAGAAAAAAATTATCACCTCTTGGCCAAACTTTTGGTGATCAGACTCTTGACATTCAACTAGCTGCTCCTTAAACAATAAATATACAGTACATTGCTGACTTAATTTTTGAACTCTTTCTAGATTGACAAGGCCATTTAGAGTTTGATTTATACTGTTAATGGTCTTTAAATAGATACCTAGGATCATCCCCATGCCAAGTTTTGGCATTAAGATTTTCCTAAGGGACAAGTTGAAGAGTAAAATGATATACTTTGGAAAAAAAAGCTTGCTTTTTCTTCATTCCTCACTTTTATGTTTTACTGCACAAAGAAATGATACTCTCAATGAATAGATTGTATTGTAGGGTGAATAGAGAATGCTATAAGCAGAGTCAGAAAAACTGAGTTTGAATCTTTCTTCAGATGCATGTTAGTTGTGTGATTATGAACAAGGAGATGACTTCTTTAAAGCTTGTTTTCCTCAACTGTAGAATAGGGACAATAGTCAAAGCATTGTCTATTTAAAAGGATTATTCTAGTGATAGTGTGGAGTAATTGACATAGAAACATGATGTTGTTTATTATTAAAGCAATGACTTTCTTACATTGTTCCATGTAAGTCAATGTCTCTATGCTCACAATAATTGACATATGTTTCTAATAGTGAAAGGCAGATCAACTAAAATATATCACCATCTTATTTTAACTTATAGTCTTGCAGAACTATTTGGGGCATTTCGAGGTTAAAAAACTTGACCACAGTTACACAAGCAATACATAAACTCATAATTTCCTGAGGAATGCAGTCCACCATGATGAATAGGTACCATTTTGTAGCATTTCACTCTATAGATTATATCATCTTTTTATATGATCTACTTCTTTTCCATGAAACTGTTCTCATATGGTTTGTTCCCTGAAACTGCCCTTTTTCAACTATTTTCCTCTTCTAACTAAGTAAATACTTTACTATCTTTTCTGAACAGCTTCCTGTCCTTTGAGTCTCCTTTTGTCCCACATCTAAATTATGTTCATTCTGAAATTTCATCCTCCTTAAGGTTTTCTTACATTCTTTACTAATATTAGAATTCTTTATTGATATTCGGTATTTACTTGCCCTTCCTTCTATTATCATTATATGCCACTTTTTTTTTCATTATCTGAATTAGTCATCAAATTCCCTAAGTAGCACTATTGTCTCTTTAGGCAGGTCCCTACTTTCCATTCTCATAAGGATCATTTTAATTTGTAATTTCAGAATTTTCTTTAAAAATTCCTTTGGATCACCTTCTATATCATAATTTTAGAGCTACTTTTCAAATGAGATTTCAATATTTTCAATGCATAGCAAAACATTCTTAAAATTTCTTCTCTGTCAATCTGTAACATAAAGACACAGATCTTTATGATAATTCCCAGTCTAAGAGTTCATATTCCACGACAAAACTTGGCTCCTTTGTTTCCTGCCACATAAGTTTCAGCAATAATTTACATTTACAATAGCATTAGATAGAGAATGTAGTTGTACTTGGTGATTCACTAGAATGTAAAATATTCTCTGTTTTGTGCCCTCCTTACCTTTGGCAAAAAGCCCACTGCTGACAATGATCTTAGTTAGACCTTTGTCTAATTAATGTATGCATGCAATTTATATGGAGAAGAGAGTATTAAAGAATCTTTTCCATTCCGAGTTAGGAAATCAAGAAACTGGTGAAATTAAAAGATTTTTTCCTTTGCTAATCAACAAAAGAGACCTGGCCAGAGCTTCAAAAGGAAATATTTCTTTATTCTATACAACTCCAGTAAATCATGCATCTCTATCCAGATCAAAGAATCACACATAGAGTTGAAGAGTGTCCTCCTCCTCTGGTCTCCAAAGTCATCTGTTTATTTCTTTTCTATAGCTTAAGATTTCATATTCTAATGAAAAATAAAATGTAGCCCATTCCTTTTTGATAGAGATAGAATACCACTGAAGTTGAAAAAAGGGTAAGAAAACTGTGGTGGCCTTCACAGGATTCACAATACTAAATACCACCTAAAACCCCCACACACAATTTTTTAATTGAAATTAACTTGAAAATTTATTGGTAATTAGTTAGAGATTAAAAAAAAATAAGTTCCATCTTAATAGCTGACACATACATCAATGTCTTTCTTAAAATGTACATGTCTGTCAGTCACAAGTATGGCAAATGTGTCTGGCCTCCAAATTAGTTAGATGTTTTCATATTCACAATACATATTTTCACCTTCATAAAAGTCAAGTATCTTTGTGAGGAAATACTCACTTTTTACTCATGAGTTAACATAGAATTTAATTTGTATACATTTAAACAGAATTAATTTATGTACATCTGGTGTCAGAATATTTCAAACTTTTGTCTCTCTCTCTTTAAGAGTTCTCTTTGGTGGTTGTAGGACACATCAAGCTGTTTTACTTGTCCCATACAAAATTAAAGAAAAACACTAGTAAAATATAACATTTCAGTTCAATCTGTTATTAATCAAGGAAATTTGATTTGCTATTGTTTGTGGAAACAATATCTTTCTATAACATTTGTCACTGGTTAAACTGCATTATATTTTTATTGGGTACTATCCTGTCATTGTTTAAAACTATACTCAATTTCTCATTGTGTACTATCCTGTAAGTTACATAAAATCAAGGACTATATACTTTATAAATTGTGTATTTCTTCTGGAGCTTACTACCATCCTTAGAATAGTGGATTGATGTAATGGTTAAAATAATAGACTTAGAATCCAAATAATTTAATTCCCACTCATGTGTGACTATGGACAAATCATTTAATCTCTTTATCTCAGTTTCTTCATCTTCATCTTGGATGTGGGGACAAAAATATTTATCCCTATATCACTAGATTATAGGGTGGCTTAATGGAAGTAATGTATCTAAAATTTTTGTCATACTCAAAAGCAAGAGGTGCCAAATTCAGAACCTGTGACTCTCCCTGATGTAGCAGGAATCAAAATAAAATGTAATTGGAAAGTATTTAACAAAATAAAGAAAAATACAATCAAGCATATAAAATGTTACCTTTTAAAACTGAGTCACTATGCAACTCACAAGTATACTTATTTATGAGTTCATGGTCCCTGTTTCTATTTCAATTTGACACCACTGCTTTAAATAACTATAAAATATCAATAACTATTATCTACTAGATATTGTGTGCATTTCATATGTTTGTTTTTAAATGAGTATTAGTGATGCTAAGTAGAATTCAATTAATTCCTTTCATCATTTAACAGGAATGACCACATTAATTACAATCTAAGTTCTAGTTTTCAAAAAAAACAAACAAAAAAAAACTTCTAAGCAGGATAAAGTACCTATATGTCTTTTGAAATAGTCATGTTAAAGAATTAGAATTGAAGAGTAGGCTTAGATAGAAATATCTTGCTCTCTTGTTATTCTCACATCTCACTAATAAATCTCTTTCAGTTCAGTCTTTGTTTTAATCATTTCCGAACAAAATAATTTGATCCCTACTGCTTTTATAAATAATTGCCTGGTTTCTTGTATTTATAGATAACATAATGATAGATGTGCATATGTGTGTGTAAATGTTTTCATATGAAATAGGAAAATTCAGTTACTGGTGATGTATGATGTATGAAATGAATGTATGAATAGATTGAAAAGGTGAATGTTCACACTGGTAGTGTACATTATTTTGTCCATGCATTATCAGAAAAGCAGTTAATAAATCATTTTTTTAAAATAAAGTATGTTCAATGATCCAAAGAGAGTTTGGTATTTAAAAGGAATCTTATGGTGAATTCTATAGTGAAGCAAAGCAAAGGTTTTTAAAGTATACTTTAATTTCCCACTACTCTTTATGTCTAAAAGTATAATGGGAAAAATTCCTTACTTGAATTTCCTTTTTGTTCACTCATTCCTAAATACCCAACATCTGTTTCTCTAATTTGAACATTCTATTGAAATGTATTTTTTCTCCAAAAAAACTTTTTATTTGATAATTCAATAGCAATCCAACTTTCTGTAGCATTTCACTCTATAGATTATATCATCTTTTTATATGATCTACTTCTTTTCCATGAAACTGTTCTCATATGGTTTGTTCCCTGAAACTGCCCTTTTTCAACTATTTTCCTCTTCTAACTCCCAAAGTGTGATTGAAGCCATACAAACCAAAGTCCCTCTTTTCCTTCACTGTATACTTCAAGAATACACTCCATCATTTCTCATTCTCTTCTCTTTTAATATATACCTTCAAGAAGATGTGGGCCTTCTTGCCAAGGATAACTCTTCCATTTGAGCTCTTAAACTATGCCCTCCGAACTCTAAAAGTTTGTTCCTTTTATCATCTCCTTTCTGACAGAATAAACACAGAGGGGAAAATTAATATCTGATAAGCTTTTTTCTCTCACCTCCCTGAACATGGAGAGGTCCAAATTCCACTTTCTTCCCTAAACCATGAGTATCTGCTTTCCCTAAAAGGAGACAAAGCTATCCTTGGAAACTGATTGGACCTAACTTCTCTTGACACAGCTTCTTTCTGCTATATTCCACATGATTTATGTTCAGACCCCCCTTCTTCTCTCCTACTTTGACAAGAATTAACTTTCTTTAAAAGAAGATAAAGCTGTCCTGAGGACTAGACTAACTCTTTCCATGCTTCTTGGTCATCTAAAGACATTAAAAATCTGTCATGTACAGTCCAGATATCCCAGATTTTTTAGATTTCTGAAAAACATGCAAATCACTAGGTACTTCAATGTGTCCTAGACTGATGAATAGTTAGATAAATTTCCATATTGAGATGAGGAGGCTAACTGCTATTGTATTATTATTTCATATCTTTATCATAGCAGAGCAAAGTAATCTTTTTGTTAAGTCTCCTTTGATGGATCATCTTCCTCTCAGCCACTAATTGTGCATGCCCCACAATAGTTTGTCTTGTATGATCTCTTCTACTTCTACATGATCTCCCTTGATGATCTCATGAGCTCACATCACTGTAATTATCATTTCGGTATATAGTTTTCAAATATCTATATTCTGTACTAATCTTTCTCCAGTTCCATTTCCATCTCTCTGCTGGACATCTCTACCTAGATTTCTGTATGCATCTTCTAAGATGCATTTAGCTTAATGGCATCATTATGCTTCAAAATCTGGAGTCAGCTTTGACTTTTCTGTCTCCTTCAATTTCTATATACATCTATCTCCACAGCATCTCTCATGTTCTTCATGTTTTCACCACTCACATAACTCCTCTCCTAGATTACACCGTTATCATCCATTGTCTGGACTATTTCAAACCTCTCAGCCTCTCTGGCTCATTCTTTTCCTTTTATATTGTTCACATAGTTACCAAACATGATGATTATGTTTCTTTTTGTCTCCCAGTACTTGGCACAGGGCTTAGTAAATTTTTTTCATTCATTCTCTCATTCATATATTCATTAATAGTTTGAACACATCACACTCCAATTCACAAATTACATTGACTCCTTATTGCCTGTGGATAACAATATATATTCCTTAGACCAGCATTTAGAATCTTCCACATTGTAGCTCTCTTCTATTTGTCTACATTTTTTCCACATTACTCCTTTTACCTGAGATACATTACAGTCAAATTGACCTACTGGGTTTCTCCCCAGATTTGCCATACACTTTCTATAATCTGTTTTCTACCTACCTTTCAAATCATTATGGGTTACTCTCTCACATCCTTTCCATTGGCTTTTGTGATGTTATCCATCACTACATTCTATCCCTTGACCTCATACTTTTGCATAAAAGAATGTATTCTTGTTACACCTTGGAGTATTTTTATCTACTATCAAAGTAGCCATAAGTCATTGCATTATATCTGAGATATTTCCTCATTTACCTAATTATTAGTATTCTCACCTTCTTGAAATTATTTTTTATATTACTTTGTAGGTCCTCTGTATCTATTTATTAGTTTTTATGGTGGTTCATCTCTGTAATTGAATTTAAATTCATTTATGTCAAGGATTTTTTTTTACTGTTTCTTTAAGATTCCCAGTTCCTAGGAAAGTTAATTTTACATCACAGTAGTCACTTAATAAATACTAATTTATTTGAATTGTGGGTAATCCCCAAGGTTGTATCTTCATCGATTATCTTTTTACATTCTCCATTTATTCCTACAGTTTGAATAATTATATTTAAGCAGATGATTCACAAATATATCTCTTTGGTCTTAAGCTCTCCCCTTAGCTCATTTCACATTTTGAACAGTCTAACAAACATCTCCAGCAGGATGGTCTTCCAACACTAGTTTTATTTATCCAAAACTATACTACATTTCTCCTAAATCTACCAATCCTACCAATTCTCTGTCTTCTTGGTGATATCAAGACCCAAAGCCTTGAAAATCAGCATTCACTTTCTTCTCCCTTAATGTTTATGTAAAATCAATTACCTATTGCCAAAATATTTCTGGTTCATTGCTCGTCTCCACACTGTAATATGACCATCTATCATCTACCTGTCTATTTATCTCTTTAAAGTATATATGAAAAGAATATAAAAGCAAAGTAATAGGGAAAACTATAAGTTTAGGGAATCAGGAAAGGCTTAATATGAAATCATGTTTGATCTGAGCTTTAAATGAAACTAGGGATTCTAAGAAGTGGAAGAGTGTAAGAAGATTCTAAGAAATAGGTGAAAAACATGTAGTCCAGCATGTAGTATATCCTACCAAAAGTGTAAATATAAGAGATGATGTGTCATGAATAAAGAAGAGCAAGATCAGAATTTTACAGATTTTATAGAATAAGAAGGAGAATTATATATATAAATGCAGGCGGACAAAAACAGAGGGATTGGGAATTCTAGGTAGTGGTTCATAGTCATCTCCCAGAGTTCTTTTCCTGGGTATAGCTGGTTCAATTCATTACTACTCTATTGGAACTGATTTAGTTCATCTCACTGTCAAAGAGGGCCATGTCCATCAGAATTGATTATCATATAGTATTGTTGTTGAAGTATATAATGATCTTCTGGTCATGCTCATTTCATCAGTTCATGTAAGTCTCTCCAGACCTTTCTGAAATCATCTGGCTGGTCATTTCTTACTGAAAAATAATATTCCATAATATTCACATACCACAATTTATTCAGCCATTCTCCAATTGATTGGCATCCATTCAGTTTTCAGTTTCTGGCCACTACAAAGAGGGCTGAGAAAATTCTTAAAGAAAAGAGATAGAACACACAGCTGTTCTAATAGTCTAAATAAGAAACAGTGAAGGTCTGAACTAAAGTTGTGATTGTTTGAGTAAAGATAAGGAACACATGCTAGAGATGTTTGGTGAATGAAGTGACAAGGTTTGTTAACTGATTGGATGTGCAGAATGATGGTGAATGAGTTGGGAAAGTCAACATGACAAACCTGGATTATTAGAAAGATTATGATGCTCTTGACAAGAACAAGGAAGTTTACAATAATATTGAATTGGGAAGGTGAAGAGAGACAATGAGTTGTTTCAGGCATATTGAGTTTGGGGTAATTTTGGAATATCCTATTTGACATGTTTAGTAATCATTTTGAATGTGGAACTGAATCTCAAGAGAAAATTATTCTGATATGTAGTCCAAGGTTCATATGCATGAATACAATAATTTAATCAGTATATTTTAATGAGGTCACTGAAGGAGAGAGCATTGAAAAAAGGCCCCAAAGAGAAACTTGAGATAGAACCACAGTTAAAGGGTCTAATACGTATTGTGAACACACAAACTAAACTAAGGAGAAGTAATTAGGTAAGAGAAAAACCAAAAGAAAGAAGCATCACAAAAGCTCATAAAGAAGTGCATATCCAGAAGGAAAAGGTGGTCAAAAGTGTCAAATCCTCCTAAAAGGTTAAGAGGAAGAGAGATGAGAAAAAGGCACTAGATTTGGCAATGAAGAGATCATTTTAGCTTTAGAGAAAATAATTCAATTGAGAAATGTGGTCAAAAAATAACTACAAAGATTGAGTAGTGAATAAAAAGTAGGAAATGGAAACAAGGACAGTTTTTCTTTTTTTATTTACTTGGTATTTATTTTTCTCAAAATATGAGTAAAACTAATTTTAAGACTTTTTTGGGAAAAAAAAAATTGAGCTCAAAATTCTTTCCTTCCCTTCCCATCCCATCCATTGAAAAACAAAGCAATTTGGCTTAGGTGATAGATGTACAATACTGTAAAATATATTTCTACATTAATCATGTTGCAAAAGAAAACAGACCCCCACACAGAAAAAAAGAAAAAGAAAGTTAAAACAAAAGTATGCTTTGATCTACATCTTTTCAGAAAATGGATAGCATTTTTCCTTTTAAGTCCTTTAGAAATGCCTTGGATCACAGTATGGATGAGAATTGCTGTCATTCATAGTTGAGCTTTCTAAAATATTACTGTTACTGTATACAGTGTTCTATTCTTTTTATTTCAATTTGCATCAGTTCTTGTAATTCTTTCAAAGTTTTTCTGAGAGTATCCTGCTCATTATTTCTTAAAGCATAATAACATCTATCACAATCACATACCACAACTTGTTCAGCCATTTCTCAATTGATGGACATCTCCTCAATTTCCAATTTTTGTCACCATAAAAATCTGCTATAAATAGCTTTGTATACATATGTGGGTTCTTTTCCCTTTTTCATCTCTTTGGGATACAGACTTAATAGAAATATTGTGGGATCAGAGAGTATGCATGAATTTATAGCCATTAGGGTATATAATTCCAAATTGTTCTCAGAATGGTTAAATCAGTTCACCACTCTAAGAAAAATTTATTAGTTTCAATTTCTCTACAACTCCTCCAACATTTATCATTTTTCTTTTCTGCCATATTAGTTAATCTAATAGGTATAAGGCGCTTTTTAATTGTTTTAGTTTTGCATTTCTTTAATCAATAGTCATTTAGTGCTTTTTTAGATGACTAAAATAGCTTTTATTACTTTGTATGAAAACTGAAAACTATTCATGCCCTTTGAGCATTTATGAGTTAGGAAATGGTTCTTTTTTTTTTAATTTGACTATATATTTAAGAAATCAGTTCTTTTTCAAAGATACTTTTTCTAATTTTTTCACAGTTATGATTATTAACTATATTCCTTCCATCTTATTTTTCTCCTATTTAATTCTATTCTCTCTCTCCTTTCACCCTGTCCATTCTCAAAAGGGTTGTGCTTCTCATTACCACCTTCCCCTATCTGCCTCCTTTCTATAAACTCAACTCTTTTATCTCCTTTTCCTTCCATTTTCCTAGGGGGTAAAGTCGATTTTTATACTCAATTGAGAGTGTGTGTTTATTCTTTGAGCCAATTCCAATGAGAGTAAGATTCAAGTTCCACTCCCCTTCCTCCTTTCCCTCTCCTCTGTAAAAAACAAAAAAAAAGAAAAAAAAATTGTGCCTCTTTTATATGAAGTAATTTACTCAATTCTACCTCTCCCCTTCTCTTTCTTTCAGTGTATTTTTTCACTTTATTACCCCTGTGTTTTATTTTTTTAGATATTCCATCACATTCAATTCACTTTTGAATTTTTTTTTGGCTTCTGCTTATGTACCCTCCTTCTAACTGCCCTAATTATGAAAAAGGTCTTAGCTTTTACTAATATCTTCTTTCCATGTAGGAATATAAACAATTTAACCTTATTGAGTCCCTTAAGATTTCTCTTTCCTATTTACCTCTTTATGGTTCTTAATCCTTGTACTTGAAAGTTAAATTTTCTTTTCAGCTCTTGTCTTTTCATCAAGAGGGCTTGAAATTCCTCTATTTCATTTAATATACATTTTCCCTCCAAAGGATTACATTTAATTTTGCTGTGTAAGTAAATCTTGGTTGTAATCCTAACTTTTTTATCCTCCAAAATGTCATGTTCAAAGTTCTCTGTTTCTTTCATGTAGGAGCAGATAAATCCTGCATTATACTGTTTGTGGCTGCACAGTACGAAAAATGTTTCTTTCTGGATGATTGCAATATTTTTATCTTGATCTAGGGAGTTTGGAATTTGGCTATCACATTACTGAGAGTTTTCATTTTAGGATTTTTTTTTCAGGAGGATAAGTGGGTTCTTTTCATTGCTATTATTTCCCTCTGATTCTAGACATAACAGTTTTCCAAAGATAATCATTTTTAAAGAAGAAGCTTAGTTTATTTTTTTAAAACATGGCTTTCAGGTGTCCAATAATTCTTAAATTATCTCTCCTGAAACTATTTTCCAGGTCAATTATTTTTAATGAAGTTTTTCTTTGATTTTTTCATTATTCTAATTCTGTTTTATTGCTATGTAATATCTTTGACATCAGCTTCCACTTATCCAATTTTAATTTTTAAGGAATTGTTTTTTTCATTAAGCTGTTGTACATTTTTTTTTCCTATTTGGAAAAATCTGTTATTTTAGTTTTCTTCAATAGATTTTTCTGTCTCTTTTACCATTTGATTTATTCTGGTTTTTTAGCTCTCATTTTCTTCAGTATTTTTGTGTCCCCTTTATGAGGCTATTATCTTTTTTTCATAATGTTTTTGCATCACTATTTTTCCCCAATTTTTTTCTCTTCCTCTCTAATTAGATTTTTAAAATAATTTCTGGGCTCTTATGTTGTCCAAGACAAATTCATATTGTTCTTTGAGATTTTGAATGTAGCAGTTTTGTCTTTGTTGTCTTCTGAGTTTGTCTTTTGATCTTCCCTGTCACCATAATAACTTCCTATGGTCAGGATCTTTTTTTCCACTTATTGTTCAAGGCTATTTCTTGATTTTTAACATTATGTTTAAGTTGGGTTCTACTCCCTGGATGGAAGGAGCACTATACCAGATTTCAGAATTTTATTCAACTGCTTTTAGAGCTAGTTTTGGAGATCAGAAAGCTTCAGTTCTTCTGATTTATGTGTGATCAGAAGAACTCTTTTCTGCCCTAGAATTGTGACTAGGGTCCCAATTATTTGCAGCCACAAATTCTGCCAGGCCAGTTTTTTTCCTTGCCCTGGAATGGAGACCTAGATTCCAGTATGGACAATACAACAGATTACTGCACTGAATGCCAGAAAATCACACCTATATTCATTTTCTTACCACTTCTCCAATTTCACTTAATATTTGCACATAGTAAGCTCCAGAAGTAGCAACTGCCACTGCTGATTCAGTCACCCCTCTCTCTTCTCAAGGCCTTTTCCAGGTTTGCTGGGATACCATTTTCACTGGTTGTAGACTGTTCTGAGGTATGCTCCTCTATTACCTCAGTGCAATAGACTTTTCCTGCCAACCTTCTAAATTATCCTGGGCTGGAAATTTTTTTAATCCTATCCTTTTGTGGGTTCTGCCACTCCAGAATTATTTGTGTTGAGGTATTATTTGAAGTTGTTTGGAGGAGAATTTGGAAGGGCTCAAATGAGTGCCTATCTTTTCTCCACCATCTTGACTTCACCTCCAAGAATGTTTTTTCCCCCTTAAAAAAAGTGTGAGAAAGGGGAAGGAGATATGGGATGGTAGTTTGAGGTAATCATAGGTCTAATGAAGGATTTTTGAGATCTGGAGGTATTTGTAAGCAACAAATAAAGAACCAGAAAACAAGGAACCTGAAAACATCTCAAGTTCATGATTCCTATCAGCTTGTCAAAACATTAATAATAATACCATGGTTTAATGTACTATAATTATCAGGAGCTAATATATTTCCATTAAAAATATACTAAGTACTTCTTTCTAGCTTGTCAAAAACCACTTTTAAGCTATAATTTTTCTCCATATCTATCACATTGAACTTAATTTCCCAGGATACATTGAGTCCTTTCATTTATCCCACATAGCCCTATGTATATTGTATTATCTCCAATCACACAAGATTTGTTACCACCATATTTTTCATTTCTGGAATATATCACTTTATAACAAACTGCTTTTGGCTTCTACCCCAAAAATGATAAAAAACTGATAAACTAATGGAAAGGTCCAATTGGCCTTGATCAGCTTCATATAGAACTCACAACCATGGCTATCTAAACGCAATGCCCTGCAATTTGCCATATTTTTTTAAGAATAAATGCTAAATTTGAAACTAAAGAACTTATATACAAATATTGGCACGATGTGATGCTGAACAAATCCTTTAATTTCATTACTTCTCAGTTTCTTCATATGTAAAATGAAGAGGTTGAAGTTCTGAGACCCCCTTTAGTTCTAACTCTATGATCACTTGAAATTTAATAGCCATTGTGATCCTAATAGAATAAGGAAGACACTTTGAATAGGGAGAGACTTAAAGGGTCTCTGAAATAAAAACTCATACATGAAAAGTGTCTCTACCTAAGCTAAGCCATTTTTGTGATACCCCCTGAAGCAATTTGCATATTTTGAGGTGATTTTTTTTTAATGCTGGGAATTACTACAATAAGGAATCATACAAGTTAGAATGAAAAGTAGAAAGACTAAATATACAGCAATATAATTTACAATTGGTTTTGGAGAGCTTAGAATTCTCCTTTGTCTCCATTTTTTTTGTGGTTGAATAGATTGTGAAGTTAGCAAAGCACAAAATATAGGAAGGAATGTTGTACAGCTGATGATTTGAAGTCAAACTATAAAAACAGTTAAGCAAAGGAACAAAATACATTGGATCAAAATGTAGATAAGCATTCCTAAAGGCAAAAGAAATGACTTTATAAAGTGAGTAAGAGAAAAAGATTTACAGAAAAAAACTGTAACTGGAAAGGCTATAGGGAGCCACCTAGTGACAAATTTATGTGTTATTAGAATAAAATTAAACTTAAATGTAAGCAGTAGCTTGAAGAGGAACACAAAATATCTACGTCAGAAATATAGAATTTCATGAATAATATCTTAAGTAAGAATCAGGCATAATTATTTGACATGGGTTTTTCTTTTATAAGTTTTATATTGCCCATTTCTGATAAGTAGAAACTAAATTGTGCCTTTGGTTATGTTCAAAATATTTTTAAATTTAATAACTCACCAATGCATAAATAAACTAACTGGAATCTCTTCTCTCCAATTTCACATTTCACTCAACTGAATTAGAGTCAAAATGTCAATCTATGGAAACTGGGAAATATTAATTAGTGCTCTAAAACTAAACAGCATGCTCATTTTTTCTTTAAGTTTACAAAATATAGTTAGCAATAAATTTAATTAATCATAAAACTAATTTTAAAAAGAAAACTATAACTGCTGAAAATAAATAACTACAGTCTAAAACTGTTTTTATCATTAAAGATGCCAGGATTAGTTAGAATATGTACTTAAGCAGATTCATATGCATACATATCTAATTGCTTTATTTCAGAATCATATCATTCCTTAGTGGTTCTATTTGAATCTCTGTCTCCATCTCTCTGTCTCTGCCTCTCACTCTCTCACTCTCTACTTTCTCTTTCTCTCCTTCTCATGTTTCTCACCCTGTGGTCTCTCTCCTTTCAACTTTTTTGATTTTCTTGTTCAAACTGTTTTCTGTTAGAAGAAAGTTTTCCCATAGTTTACTAGTAATTTTAATATTGATCCCCCTCCCACTTCCTCCCAGGGTCATGTTCAGTCACTTCTGCTAAGATGAATGAGACTTAAATTTTGCAAACTCCTCCCTACTACACTCATCTTGCCACACATATACACTTTAGAAACCAGATATGACACATTTTTTCATAAAATATGAAACAAACAACTGGAAAGCAATGGCATTAGATAGAGCAGGATTGTGAATCAGGAATGGAGCAATTATCTGTCACCAAAAATGTAGGGACAGAATAAAATGATAAAGAAGAGAAAAGAGTAGAGTTTTGCAAACCTCTTCCACCCCTAATAAAAAATACAGTATTTCCCAAATATAATAGAATTACAATCATATCAAGACAAAATTATAGAATACCTTCATATAAGGTAAAAACCTTATTATAAACTTGAGAGATGTTTAATATTTGAATTGTCAATAAGTATCTATAAATTAACTCCATACATAAAATTTGTCTTTCAGAATCAAAATTGATTGTGATTAAAGTACAGGGTAGATTATAACACTAAGAATGATACAAAATTAGGAGGGGGAGATGGGCTGTGAAAGGTAGGGAAAAAGCAAATCAGCACTGCATTATGAAATGTGTTTTATCCAATTGATTGATAAATGTTTATTTTATGGTTGACATAAGCATGTTTGTCATGCCTACTTAATCAAGCTTAGTGTCAAATAACCATTTCTGCAAACCATGCTCATTTCCCTAATAGTAATAACTTTCTCTTCACCCCATCTATATATCTTTATAGTAGCTACTCTCTTTATATGTACTATTCTAAAAAAGTTGCTTTGTGGCAAGTCCCGCTAAGTGACTGGAAGTTATTATTCTTAACTATCAAGTTTTACCCAGCTCTTGTTAAATAGTATTTATAGATAAAATTGATGAGATTTTTCAAAGTTTGGTGTGAAATTTATAAAATATTTTTGTCATATTTAAAATACCTACATAAAATTAAATTACTAGGAATACAATTAAACCAGAGAAACAGAGAGAGAGAAAGAGAGAGAGACAGGGAGAGAGAGAGAGAGAGAAATCTATATGTGTATATTTATAGGCATATACATATATACATGTGTGTGTGTCTGTGTGTGTGTAATCCAAGAGGCAATAATAGGAAGGGAAATTACATGTCAAACAACCACAAAACACAAGAAGTATCTGGGGACATAGCTACCAAAATACATGGAAGATTTGTACAATTTCAGTTGCAAAGTGTATTTTTTTTAAAGAAATAAAGAAAAATACAGATTTGGAAGACTATTCCATGCTCATGAGTCATGTCACATAACAAAAATTATAGTACTATTTTGCTGCAAATTTCAAGAGGCAAAGTTCTGGGTATTAAAGTCATTTTGTTAATTAATCTAGCCAATAATCAAAAAAATAATGGTCAGTGATCTTTCTCAGTGGTCAATAAAGAAAAGACAGCATCTAATGTCAACTTAAATCTCCATGTATCCCTTTTATAGGGTTCTCCCTTGCATGAGAATGGCAACCCTGAGTGATGGATATTTAATGAGAGGGTAGGCCATGAGTCTTCAGTCCCTCCCCATTACTTCATCACTGTGTAGTGGAGTATCATCTTATATGTGAGGTCTGGTCATAAGATTCCTCAGCCTTTAACAATCCAAGCAAAGGAAGCTATCTTGATCTCAAACTCTAGTGAAAGTCACCGTCACACCAGTAGTTCTTGATCAACTTGCTTTAGTTTCTATTTACAGGGTAATTTAAGGCCCAGCTCAAGACCTTGAGAGTGGCAGGAATGAGACTGCATTCCTCCAGATAAAATGGACATGGAGAATTTTCTCTATATCCTGTTAGAAGAAATGACCTTTTGAATGGATATAGGAATGTTACAAGTTAATATTCATAATCAAATCATATATTATTAAATTCATTTTTTCTTGCTATCAAATATATAGTTAATCCCATACTATATAATTATCAAACGAATACTTTATAGATTTAATAAAATAATAAAATGTATTTGTAAAAACAAAAACAAAAACAAAAAAACATGTCAAGGAAAATGATGAAAAAGGAGTTAAAATTAACAAGGAAACAGCACTTCCAAAATTCAACCATATCATAAAAAAGTGAACATCAATGCCATCTTGTTTTTAGCTTAAATATAGAGAAGTAGTTCGTTGAAACATAAAAGACAAGGGAATCAAATTATTTTTAAAAATGTAACACAAGTAGAGAACATAAAATGCTTAGGAAAGAATTTGTTTTATGATTTATATATTAAAAAAAGCAGGGAAAATTGGAAAGCAATTTGGCAGACATAAGTCTTAGACCAACACTTTACACCATATTTCACAATACATTGTAAACAGATATATGATTTTTTAAGTAGATTTTTAAAATTTTATTTTTAATTTATAGAATAAAACAAGCATTTCTATAATGTAGCAGAATAAAAAAAAAAGATGAATGCATATGAAATGGCAAATCTACTTTTCACCCCACAAAGAGAGCTACTACAAACATTTTAGAAATATAGGTTTTTATTTTCTTTTTTGCCTAATTATCTTCAGAAATAGACCAAATAATGGTATTGTTGATCAAAGGGAACAACTCTTTGGCATCATTCCAGATAATACTCCAAAATGACTAGATTAGTTCATAGTACCAGTAACAGTGAATTAGTATTAGTATCCAAATTTTTCCACATTCCCTCTGAATTTGTTACTTTTGCTTTCTAATATTTTAGCCTATCTGAATAGTATAAAAAGATATCTTGAGGTTATTTTAATTCCCATTTCTCCACTCAATAATGATTTAGAGCATTTTTTCATATGATTATAAATTGTTTGGATTTCTTCATTGGAAAATTGTTTGTTCATATCATTTAGGCATCTATCAATTGAGGAATTAGTCATGTTTATATAGATTTGACAAAATTATTTTTCTATATTAGATATGAGACCTTTATATCACAAATTATCTATGGGAATGCTTTTCAATTGTCTGCTTTCTTTGTAACTTTGGTTACATTTGTGTTTTTTTGTTTGTTTTTTTGTACAAACCCTTTTTAATTTAATGTAATCAAAATTATCCATTTTACACCTGACTTTGCTCTTTAGATGTTGTTTATTGATAAACTACTAGCCTATCTTTAAGCCTTATGACTAACATGTTCTGTGCTCTTCTAATTTTCTTATAAAATATATCTTTATATCTGGGTTATGTATCTTTTTTGATGTAATCTTGGTAAATGCTGTGAATTATTCATTTATGGCCACTTTCTTACAATCCTGCTTTCCAGTTTTCCCAAGAATTTTTACCAAATAATGAATTTTTATCCCAGAATCTTATCTTTAGATTTTTCAAATATAAGAACACTATTCTAAGCACTGGAGTAGAGACTAGTCCCTAATCTCTCATAAAATAATCCTTTCTCTCAAGGAGATAAAAGCGTAATGAGGGAAACAACATGATATGAAATACAAAAATGTACAAATGAGATGTAGACAATTAAATTGGAGATAATCTTGGAGGAAAAGCACTAGCCTTAAAGGGAATTAGAAAAGGATTCTCATAAAATGTAGAATATTAGCTAAGAATTGAAGGAAGCCTTCTGGCCTTATCAGAGGAGATCTGAATCACAAATATTTTATTTTTTCCTTGTCACTCTTTTGATGTACATTAGGAACTTGTCATCAAATTTCTGAGCTGACCTAGTGGTCTATAACAGAGGTGTCAAACTCATGACCATAGTACAACTGGAACTATTTTCCCAATTGTGTATTGTTTTAAAAAATACAAACACAAATACAACACAGAAAATCTGAACTTGCAGTTTTCTAAATTAATCTGTGGCATGCTAGAGATTAATTTCTATTTTTATTTGACATTACTGATCTGTTTGCTCTTCTACTATACTGCCTCTGTTTTTCCTTATTACCATGAAATATAGTAGGCTTTAGGATATAAGTTCATCTCACCAGAATGACAATACTCACCTAGATATTCCAAGTTTTCTCATTAAATGCAATTTCTTGAAGCTAAAATCCCATTAAAGTCATGGATTAGTTTATTAAAGTTGTACCAAAAATGTAAAATTTTAATAATACTAATAAACACAGTAATATAACTTTGAAATCTTAGCATGCTAGTGGAAAAGTAATTAGATTCCCCTTTCATAGATCCTTTGTGGAACTACTTTCAAATGGAAAAGATTTAAATAGCATATTGTTATATTGGTATTTAACAATGCATTTTGTTCTCTACCTGCCTTATAACTCTGTTAAATACATGTCATGAAGAGCATAAATACAGTTTTGCATTAGAGAATTAAAGGATTTACTCTATTACATTTCAGCATGCTGCTCTTTAATACTATTGTATGTTTTTTTTAAGATGGTTGAATTTATCTAGTAAATTTGAAATAGGGTTTTCAAAGATAGAATTTTTGCTATATATTTTTCCAAAAATAACTATTATTGATTTCAATATTTCATTATTTTATTTTCTCTACTATTTTCTCTACTATATCTGTCTTCTTTATCTCTAAGAGTTATTTTCCTTTGAGAAAAAAAGATTTTCTTAGGGGCTATTTTTAGTGTACTGGATAATGAATAGCATATGAATATAAGTTTTCTATTGGGCTTTCTTGGCTATGAAGAACCAATTCAATTTCACAATATTTAAGTAATAGCTATATGTACCCAACATCCTTATTTAATTCTGCAATAAGATGACTACATAAGTAGTTACATTATCACTCTATTTGGAGTTTTCTAATGATATTTTAAGAGTAGACTATGGATAGGAGTAGGATTCAGCTGATCAGATCAGAAGCCGGAATTGGGAAATTCATAGTTTGATATCATCCATTGAATTGATACCATGAGATAAATGCAAAATTCAGGCAATCACTAGTTGGATATAGGCAAAAAACAAGTGAAAGAACTGAAAATCAGGCTATGAGTGAAGTGAGAAAAAGATGATAAGGTATTGTTGTTTTGTCTGGTGTGACAAAGATATTGGTGGAGGCACTATTTGGCCTAAGTATGGCTCCCTTGAAGACTGGCTGTGCCAAAAACTAAATTTGTATGTTAATAGTAAAGAATCTGTTAATCCAGAGGAAGCCACATATGCTGGACTATGGCTTTATGAGGTTAAGGGAGAAAATTTTCTTGTATCTATTACCATGGCCTGTAAAATTTACATGGGAGAAAGGGAAACATTGGGCAGATTTCTGCTCATCCCAGAAGCAGGGGTAAACTTTCTGGGGAGAGATTTAATAACTAAACTAGAAATTGTCTTAATTCCACATGGACCCAACATATACCCCAGTAGAATGGCACTACCATTGATCTATTAAATTTCCTGGGAGGATTGTGGTTTAGAGTATCAAAAGAGAAATTGAAATTTGTAAAGAGGGAAAATATTTAGGGCATTTGATTAGTGAAGGCAGCAAGAGATTGGCCCCTGCCAGAACTGAGGCAATATTACACATATTCCAAACCTAAGACAAAGAAAGATCTATGCAAATTTCTGGTGTTAGTAGGATATTGTCAGGCATGGATAGATTCTTATGCTGCTAGCACTAAACAGTTATATAAGTACCTGCTGGAGAAAAGTCCAAATTCTATCATGTGGGATCCAGAGAGTGATCAGAAATTTGAGGACTTAAAGCGTTTGTTAATTTCACCACTTGTACTGGCTCTCCCCACCTTGGAAAAAACTTTCCACCTGTTTGTCAATGTTGAGGGCAGGGTGGCTCTGGGAGTTCTTGCTCAAATAAGAGGGGGCAGAGAAGACCAGTGGCTTTCCTTTTTAAAGTATCAGATCCTGTAGCCAAACGATGGCCAACCTGTGTACACAAGCAGTAGCTGCTACCACTCTATTGGTAGAAGATAGTAGGAAACTCACCTTTGGAGGCAGTCTTATAGTAAGTATCCCCACACCAAGTAAGCACAATACTAAATCAGAGGCTGGGAGATGGCTCACAGATTCCAGAATTTTGAAAGATGAGGTGATACTATTAGAAAAGGATGATCTAGTAATTACCAAGATCTTAATGTTAATCCTGCCTCCTTTTTGTCCCCTGGAAGAGAACCATCCCCCAGAGAGGAACACTGTTGTTTAGAATTAATTGATTTTCAAACAAAAGTAAGAGAGATTTACAAGAATCACCAATACCTGGGGGGTGGGGGAGGTTAAATTGGTTTATAGATAAATACTATCTAGAATGGTAGATTGGAAAAGGAAAATGGGTTTGCTATTGTAGAGATAAAACTTCCACTGTTACCAAAGGCAGTCTACCTGCCCATTGGTCAGCTCAAACTTGTGAATTGTATGCCTTAAATCAAGCACTGAAATTATTGAGGGACCAAGATGGGAACATGTGGGAGGCTAGCACTGAGCTAGGAACAAAGGTCACATTCTCACCCAGGGCAAACCAGCCTGTTAGGTGCCACATAAACTACATCCTGGAACAATTTACGTCACAAAGACATTCTACGGCTAAATGGCTTCGTTCTACTCCTCTCCATATGTACCTGCACACATCCCCCACTTCCTTACAACCTACTATAAATACTTGTACTTTTACCCATAATAAACGAGACTTGATCAGAAAGCCTGTCTTGTCTTCATTCTTCACGTCTCCTGTCTCTTGCTTCCTCTTCTTTTCTTTCAGGGTCCACGTTTTTATTCTGCAGGTCGGGACAGGAACATATACACGAATTCAAAATATACCTGGATGCATGTATTTGGAAGGATTTGAGAAGAAAGAGGGTTTGTAAATAGTAAGGATAAAGAACTGGTCCATCATACACTAGTCAGAGAGATATTGGAAAACATTCTGGCCCCTAGGAATGTAGCAGTAATACATGTAAAGGGACATCAGATGGGAAATTCTTTTGAGGCAAGGGGAAATAGATTAGCAGATGAGGAGATCAAGGGAGCTGGAGACCAGGAGATTACTCATATACTTGATACTTACACTCCCCCTAGTCTGCCCTCTCCCAGTTTTATCCAGAAGGAAAAGAGAAGGCCTCGACTCTCGGAGCAGTTGGAAACTCAGAAAGATGGTGGCTCTTACCTGACAGCAGAGGGGTACTGACCAAAGCAAGTATGAGGCAGGTCCTTCAGCAACTGCACCAGGGCAGTCACTGGGATGTCCAAAACCTGAGTGATGCCGTGCTGACGAGGTATGTTTCCCTTGGCCTATACACTATGGCCCAACAACTGGTGGACGGCTGTCTTCGTTTGTCGAAGGACTAACAAGGCTGCTCAACGCCAGATCCCAGAAGGGGGACGAGCTCCAGGAATCAGACCATTCCGAAGCAGCCAGGTGAACTTCACTGAGCTGCCACCAGGGGATCACCTCAAATACTTGCCGGTCATAGTGGACCATCTGACCTCATGGGCGGAGACATTCCCCCCAGCCGACAGTAAGTAAGGTCTTATTAGAACAAATTATTCCCTGATATGGAGAGCAGAGAGGATAGACTCAGATCAGGGACCACATTTTTCTGCCCAGGTGTTGCAGAATCTGATTGGGGCTTTAGAAATCACTTGGGATCTCCACACCCCTTGGCATCCTCCCTCTTCTGGGAAAGTAGAAAGGATGAATCAAGAAATAAAACAGCAACTGACTAAATAATCTTTAGAGACCCAACCACCTTGGACTAAATACCCCTTCTTACTCTGGTCAGAATCAGAACTAAGCCATGTAAAGACATTGGACTTTCACCTTGTGAATTATTGTATGGTCATCCTTTTCAGACTTATCATATAGGAACCTGGGACCTTATTTTAGGGGAAAAGGATATATTTCCTAAGAGATATGTTAAACCATCAGTACAACATTTACAAGAACTACAACAATCCAGAATCCTCTTTTGGGTTTCCCTGTTAATAGAATTCAGGTTGGAGATTGGGTGTTGATCCGATCCTGGAAGGATGAGAAGTTGACTCCATCCTGTGATGGACCCTACCAGGTGATACTGACCTCATACACTGCAATTCGGACCCAGGAACAATGCTGGATACACCATACCAGAACAAAAGGACCTTTATTGGAGTAGACAGTTGAAGATAAGCAAGACCTCAAATCACATTTGAGGAGGGGGCCTCCACTTAATGGGAACACAGTCTCTGAACCCAGTGCATTGTACTTGTCTATGTATCACTTTTCTTATTACTCTGGGTCTCTTCACCTGTTTGGGAGCTAATATATTTTCCCCTAGGAATTTCACTATGAATCTCACAGTGTACTCACCTGTACCTCTTAATTGGACAGGGATATGTTATATTGGATTAATAAGGCAATTTTTTTTTCTTTCTTCCTGAACAGGCAGACAAATCTTTAGGGATACAGTTATATGATGATTTGGGAACAGGGATACGGAGTTTAGATACCTCCATTACCCAAACTGGACATGCAAATGGTTGGGGTGACACCTGGCCCTTAGAAAGAATAATTTATGAGTATGGGACAACCACCTGGGCTTAAGATGGAAGCTGGGGATATAGAATCTAGAATCCCAATGTATATGTTGAATAGAATAATTAGATTTCCAGCAGTTGTAGAGATTATCAGCAATCAGACAGCTAAGGTACTAGATTTGATTGATAACTAGAATGGTTCAAAACTCATTATCCAGAATGATTACAATGGAAGGGAAAGCTGAAGGGTCTGTTAGATTGATGGTGCTTAAAGGGTAGGAGCCCGTGCCCCAAGAAGAAGACCAATAGAAGCCAGAAGCAGATGAAGAATTAGATAGGGAATGTGAAATTGTTACAAAAATTTGAAGAGATCTTAGTGTACAAATAAGAGGGGGGACTGAATGAGATGAAATCTCTCAAGACAGTTGTGAAAATTGAACAAGACTTCAATCTACTTTAGAGTTTGAGTAGGCCTGAAGGTCTTTGAGCATTGATTCAAGGGTATACTTAAGTCCCTTTCCTGCTATACTCCCATGACATTTTCTCCCTATTTCAATCAAATATGGGCAACTATGTACTTATTGGTCAAGTTCAATTTCTTGGGTACTTCCCAAATTTAGAATGTAAGACCCTCAGCCAATGAGGATGAGGGTCAGTGGTGGGAGAGCTATTTGCATTAGGGATTAAAGTGTTAACCCTGCCCCCCAGAAGGTGCCTCCTCCCTTTGATTTCTTGCTCTACGGGTGGGATGTCCAATCTTGAGAGAAATATAATAAACTTTACTTTGCTTCTAAAGGTCTCGCCAGCTTTTTTTCATTAAATGGTGAGCACTCACCATTTCTGAGCCACACACTACCTTCTGCAAAAGGCCTTTCCTGGGTCCCTACTTACCCCGCACACAGATACACACACACACACACACACACACACACACACACACACACACACACACTCTTACTTGAATTAATTTTAAAGATTAGTTTACTAAAGAATTGTTGATATGCTAAATAATTCACTTTTCCGATTTTCTATTGGTTTTATTTCTATGTTATCCCTCCTACTACAATAATTTCCTCTCTTTATCATATCCATCAAACAGAAATTCTATCTTACTCTTTTCTAACAATTTTTTAAATTGCTTTTTTCTATTGTTAGTGGCAGTAGATGTACCATTTGTCAAACTTTAAACTCTTAGAACATAGTTCTTTATCTATAAAAAGAGGAAGAGAGGAGAGGTAGGTTGGATTATCTCTAAGATCTCTTATATTTCAATTTAAAAATACAATTAATGAATTAAATTAATCAAGTACCTATTATATCAACTATAAGATCTCATAATCTTAAAATAATCTCGGATTTTATGATTCTATAATCCTAGACTTATAAAAGATGCACATTCCCTCAGTTACACCTTCACATCAGCAATGTCTCTCACACTGCTATCAGCAAAAATAGACACTCAAAATAATGGGTTTTTTTTTTTGAATGGATGTTACCAATACTCCTAACACCATTGGAAGTGTTTTCACAATTTTTTTTCCCTTGGCTACCTCCATATGACAACAGCAAGATAAACAATCGAACTGATCCGTTAAGATAGTGTTACCTACAGCTGAATAAGAACAAGGATAGGAGAGCAGTAAAGCACCATGAGATGAGTTTTGTGAAAGCAATGGATGGTATTAGGAGGTTGGATGGGAAAGAAGGGGAGAAAAAAAGTGCAGGATATTAGAGTGAGTGTGGGAAGGGAAAAGGGGGAGAAGACAAATTACTTACTTGGAAATTTTGTTTAATTCAGTTCTGCTCCATCTTCTCTTCTCAGAAATCAGCTATAGGAAGGACCAAGAAAGAATCTTCAAAAGGTCTTCTGAGTGTATCTTTCACAGATCCTGCCTCAAGAAAATGTAATCATAGAAAAGGCAAAGCCCCATTTCAATTATAAACCATCCTAGGGAACACAGAGAAAGAAAGATGGGAGTAAAAAGGAATAAAGTTTGATAGGGAAAATAGTAAAGAATAGAGTATATAGAATAAGAATAATAAAGAATGTAGGTGAAATTAAACCAATTTTGTACATCAAGTATTTAACTCTCCCACCGAATCAGAAATCCTGTTAGCCAGAGCTGGGGAATAAAACACTATGGAGGAGCAACCTGGAACAGCATTGGAAGACTCATTAAAGAAAGTCTTTGATACTATCACATGGTTTTATATCAGAAGCTGATATAATTTTCTCAATGGAAATAGAATTATAAAAGAAGCATTATTAAATGCTTTGCCAACACATGCTAAGCATCACAGGGCCTTTCCATCTGACTTTCATCTGAAACTTTCTATATCAGTTATATTCCTCATTAGGAATTCCTCATGTGAACACCTCATTCAGGAACTGGTCTACTTTTCTATTTGCATCTCTAGTGCTTTTCACAGAATAAATATTTAGTAATTTTCATTTATTCATTCACAGGTCATAGAACCAACTTCCTGCCTTCCATTCCCCAAATGTTCTTTCTGCCTCTCTTTAAAAAGTCCTTGACTTCTATCTGGTCAGAACAAAACAAGGCCATTAAAACTGGTTCAACATTAAAATAGAGAGAAATCAGATTTGTAAGGCATGGGCCAGAATTGATTTTGTCACACAAATAACAAACTTGAAGGGAAGACGGGGAGGTCAGCTAGCACTCATATGATGTTTAGTCACTATTAAGCCAAATGGAAATGATAATGATGATCTTAAAAGAAAAAGAAAATTTTCAATAATATAGTGCTTCTGACTTTGATGTATAAAGAAATATAAAGCATCCTGAAAAGAAAACTGCAGATGGCACTATACCCATATAACTAGCAAATTGTTTCATATCTCATCTACTTAACAAAAACAAAAACAAAAAAACTTCAAAATGAGTACATAATTTTAAACATTCAATTTTCAAAGCAATTCTATTATTGATGGATTTCTGTGAATGTCACATTTTCTTTTTTTGAATATAATTTTCAGAGAAGTTAGAGTTGTCTGAAAGATTCCAAGTACTCCATTTCCACTTTAAAATTCTATATGAAATCTTCCTGCAAAATATTTTAAGGACTAATGACATAATGATATCAGAAAATTCACACACCTTAAAATGACCAATCAATAACTTCTGTGTGTTATGTTCTAAATAAAGAATACATAGTTGTCAACTATATGTGTATATATGCATACTTACATGTGTGTGTATATATATATATATATATATATATATATACACACACATAAGTATGTATACAAAAAAATTCACTTTTATTATATATATATATATTTTGTATTGATGGATGAAAATTTAATGAAAAATTACCACAAATTGCTCCACTTTGAATTAAATAAATTTGTGTTGTAGATTCTCCTTGTAAAACCTCTTCTTATAATCATTGCATTGTCTCAATTCATTTGGATTCTTTGGTAAGTTATTGTTCAAAATACATTACTGGCTGAACAATTTTATACTAGACATTGGAACTTGCTTACCAACTAGTTACTAGTGCACCCCAAGAAAAGAATTAAATTTCCTAAATTCCTACGTTCATTCTTCTAAGCTTTACTGTATTTTTCACTATTTGTCATCACAATCCTTCTTCTAAATCCTTCTATTTCTCCTTACATAGACTTTGGAATGAGTTGATTAACCAAATCAAGTATTTTTCTATTTTTGCTATGTGTAACTGTGATACACTACTTTGTATCTTTTGTCCAAAATACATGGTTTAGAGTCAATTCAATTATACCACTTCAGATAATTCCAGGTAATATCAAAATAGATAATTTCTAAGGGATAAATGAGTAATAGATTAAAAATGTTTCAAAATTCTATTAGTCTTAAAATCATTTTATTCTATCTACAAGCCCTAAAAAGTCCTTAATTTGTTTTAATTCATTGAATTTTTGATATGCTGGTGAATCCCAATTTGGAGGGAGGGAACAATGGGGGTGGCAAATGTATTTTTAAATGTATAAAATAAAGTATGTAAGGTTATAAATGAAACCAATTACATTGAAATATAGATATCATTTAAAAAGAAAACCAAGTTCATGGATCCCATATTAAGACCATCTAACATAAACAAACATGCACTCCTCAAAAATTAATCCACAGAAATAAAAATTGCATATTTTTAAACTATTCATTATAACAAAAATATTCTCTCAAATCTCATAAACTCCACTGGCTCCATTCTCCAATTTGAGTTAAAAGTTCAAAGCATTCCTTTTGACCAAGGACTGAGAAGATAGAAATGTTACATTCTGTCACAGACTAATGAGATAACTCCATAGAGAAAATTAGTTCACATATCCAAGAAATTCATTATTCCCTAGAATAATTAATTAAAGGAAAGAATGCGTGAGTCAATAATGGTGTTTAAAAATGTTCTTATGATATTAGCTTTTGACAGTTTATTAATCATTCACTAGGTGGGGCTAACATACTGATCATAAGATACAACTAAAATACCTCATTTTATAGATACCATTTTACTTCAAAGGAAAGATTTTCTTTTGGTTTATTATATAGAAATATACATTGAGAAAACTAATCAAATCTGATCCTGAATAAAGCATTTAAAAATCAAAAATCAGACAAAGCACCATTACCTATAACAGTTAAGCATGTTAGTAACCAATACCAATATGGATATCACATTGATTACATACTTTTATGGAAAAAAATACCATCAATTTTCATCTTTAAATAAATTATTACAATAATGTTCAATACTGAAATAGATATTGATTACATCAATGGATAATTTGCTCAGTTTTGCAACATGTAGTAAAGTGGACTCCACTTACATGGGCTGGTCTGAGGACCACAATGCCTTTCCCAAGGCAGTGTTCCTACCAACCAATAAAATTATAAGAACTGGTAGGCTAATGTAAAAATAATTTTTCTAAAAGAAATCTTTAACATTCACATATACAATATAAAGTAGCTGGAACCATGGCACAGTCCCTGTTCAAAAGTATAATGATATAATTATAAAATGTAAGACACATGGGATAGGTAGGCAGACAAGAAATTCACAATGCAAGTAATCAGCATACAAGGTATAAAATAGTTTAAAATTAAAAAAATCCTTAAACAGGGATTGCAGAATTGCTTCAGAATTATTGTGAATACCTTTGTTAGATAACTAATAAAACATTACCTTAAAAATAGTAACCCAGAGATTATTTCCAATCCAATTATTTTAATAAAATTATTTATTCACTAACTCATTCAAAAACAATTATTAATTATATGTTAATAGGAAAGGAATAAAGATAACTTCTGTCCCTGTACTTAAGGATTTTACAATTTAATTGGAAGAGGCCCAGAAGAAATTGAAAGAATCAGAGATTTAAAGTTTAAAAGGATCTTTATGGTTATCTATTTTAGTATCCTCATTTGACAAAGAATGGTACTGAAACACAAAATGGCTTTCCCAGGATTAGATAAACAGTTAAGGAGAAAAGTTAGAATTCAGACCCAAGTCCTCTAATACAGTTCTTGTCATTGTAGTTCATTGTTTCTTGATGTACTGCTTATAGGAAAAGGGATAGAAACTTTGATTCATTGGCTTAGCCAATTGAGAAAACTCCTACTACCATTGCTGGTCAACATCTCTTCAATTTATAGTCTTACAGAGTTGTCTAGGACAATAAGAAACTAAATAATTTGTCAACATTCATAGAGCCAGTATGAGTCAGAGATGGGACTAGAAGTATGATTACTTTCTTTATATGAAGTACACAGGGAAGCAGAATACAATTTAAAATCTGACAAATATATAAAAGCATGTAGATCTTGGAGATCAAATTGGAGAGAAATCCCATCAGTTAGAACCATTAATACGAACTAAAAATTCCATAATAATAATACATATACATACAAAGTGTAGTCAAAAAGTAATAAACCTGATTTTTTTTTGTAAAATGATTTGATACATATATAATTACAATTTACATATCACAATTCATGCTAATTTTTCAAAAATTTGTAATTTCATTGGCCTAGAAAATCAGTCTTCCAAGAAGATTACAATCTGTTCAGATTAATTTCACATTATTTCCTCATATGGTCTAGTAGTTACCAAACTGGTCTATTTCTTCTTTTCCTAAGACATTCCATCTCCCTTCTTCATCCCTTTGTAAAGCCCACTCTTTTCTGTTTTCCTTCCTCACTATTGACTTAAAATCCTAGATACTTTTTTGGGATTTATCTAAAGTTTGAGATAAGGCATTTTGTAATCCTCTGATTTGTTAGTTCTTTTCTATCGTAGAGACTATTTTTCAAAGATTTTGTATATGTGCCCTTTTGACTATATAACTCTAATTCTTGTTCCTTTCTGCTGTGATAGTTATGGTATTTTGATGTTTGCTTGAGCCCTGAGTCCCACAGAAATCATTAATCATGAATCTCACTAGAACAATGAGCAGGCCAGCATATTCAGTAATCACATCATCAGGTTACTACATGATGGTTATACAAAACATAATATAGAAATCAGCCAATAACAAAGTAGCAAAACAGGATTCAGTACAAGATATTGGACTACAATCCTCGATAAATCTTTCCCCCAACATGGTGCCTACATAGTTTCCCCTTTTTTGCTTTCCTTGGGTGAACCTATATTAGTTATAATATCATTAACATAAGTGAATACTCCCCTAAGTAAGTTTTTCTGTATGCATTGTGGGTAACTACTTGAACAGTTCTACCAAAGCTTTAGGATCATCCATGTTAGCAAATTCCTTCTATAGCCTCAAAATTTACATATCTTATGATGTAATTAGCACCATTTACTCTATAAAAATCCTTGTCTCACTTTGCTGGGCTGCTGAGTCCTTCAGGAAGTGTGGCCCACCCACTGAGTGTATAAATCTCACTAAAATAAGTTTGCTTGGTTTGGAGACTGACTGAGCCTGAATTCTTTCAGAAATGACATCATCAACACATACCTGATACTTCAACATCCCCAGTTCCCAACATGGGTAAAGCCTGATTCTCCAACCCAAGGCAAGCCTCCCTCCTATTTACTTTAACTGGTGTCCCCCAAGCACCTAGAAGAGCACACCTGAGAAAGCTGAGTGAGACTACTTGGGCCCAGTACCTGTAGGCCCATGTTTCTGGCAATTGCTTTTAGACTGATGCTTCATTTGGGAAATTTGCAGTAAGTCCCTGAACTTATGAACACCTATATTCATTGTCTCCCGTTCCCCACGATGAAGTACAATGGGGCAAGTAGCTATAGTGAGGATTTTTTTCTTTTTACAAGATCTTAAAAATGTGATGTCCTTTCTCTCCCCCCCACTCCTTCCCTAACTGCAACAGAGTGGGTGGAAAAGAAAGTGAAAATATACTCAGTGCAGTGAAGATTATTTGAAATATGTTAGTAAAAGCATGTTGCCTTGAAAGTGTTGAGAAATGTACTTAAAAGAAAGTTACCTTGAAAAATATGCAATGCAGTCAGCCAGAAAAACTTCTGAAGGCTATAGTTAGTGAGTATTTTGGGAAAGATTTTTTAACTTAACTAATTCCCATTAAGCTTTCCATGAGAAATATAGGAAAAGAGAATAACTAAAGGTCTTTTTTTTTTTTTTTGGCAGTCTCAACACTGGCCAGGATGGGGCTAGTTAGATATATAAACAAAGTTAGATAATTAAAGTTGTGGAACTACTAACAACATCTTAGCAGATTCTAGAGTTCTGAGATAAATCATTAAAGAGTTTGATAATTAATTATTTTAAGATTGCAGGAGAAAATTTCAGAGACTTCAGAGATAATTCTAGGAACTAACTCCCTTCTGAAACAGTTTAGTAAGTTTTAAGATACCATTCTATAGAACTTATTTTAAGGAAAAATAATGATTAAATCTTTTTCAAGTTCTATATTAAAAAAAAAAAGATTTTTAAAGTAATTGACAAGATTAACAACTTCATTGTTCTAGGGCAGTGAAAGAAAGTTAATTGGCAGAAAGCCCAGAAATGAAGAGAGAAGGAAAAAAAAAAGATAAATAGTAACTTTTTTGTTAACCCTTTTCTGATTTTTTATTTTGTACTGAGTTCTGTTCTGTACCATTAGGAAAGGAAAATATGATCTCTTTCCAAAAAAACACTTGGGTAGATTCTGAAAAAAGGAAAGATCCCCAGAAGTACTGAGGGACCTTCTCCACAGCCTCCATCATTCAGCATTTTCCACTTCCTTCCCTGAAGTCACGTGTGCATCTCAGTTGTGGTGACTGCTAACAATACCATTACAATCCATGTCCCTCTTTCAACCCTGTTCGTCTCAGATCAGACTAAAAAGGGAGAATGCTAGAGAATTGCAATGAAACTTCAATTCTACCCCACTTGGTAGAAAGGGGGGTCAGCAACCATACTGGGGCTTCATATATTCTGTCCCAGTAGCTCCCCAGCCCCAGAGCTTACAGCTATAGTGGTCAGGCCTGATGGAAAGAGAAAAATAATAATGGCAAAATCAAAATGATAAAATGATTGTAAAGTGCTTGACAATGATTGGCATATGGTAAGTGCTACATTATTTTTATTTTTCTAATTGAATGTATTTATTCCATATTTGTTCCATATTTGATAGCTTTAACATTCTTTTAAAATGCTAAAGGAAATACTATCAATGATTTTTATATGTGATAATTTGAAAATGCAATTGATGTCACCTAAAGTTTATAGTCTGTGTTATTCTAATTGTGTTTCTAAATCAATGTTGTAAAATTTGGGCAGAAATGCTATTATGATAAAGTAATTTTAATCTGAATTTTGTCATACATGAATTATGCTTTTAAAAGGATGTGAAATCTGACCATTGTAAAAGAATGTAAGATAGTTTAAAGATAAGGCTTCAATATATTACTGATGAGTCAAACATCAGATATTTGCTGTATCTTTAAAGTCCCAGAATATGGGTAGTTTTAATTTATAAGTAAAAAACAAATGAAATGTTAACTGTTAGGAAAACATTAAGAGGCCATTCAAATTCTAATTTGTGATTAGTGAAATTTTGCTATTTTTAAGTTTAAAATTCTCAAGACTGTGAATTTACTGCTTTTGAACTTTGATTACTGGGAATGTTATTTGAATTGTCATGAAGCCAGTTTTAGAAAATGTCATGTTCAGCAGTCTGAGAACTACAAAGATGGACTTGTGTGCCTGAAAAAGATTGTGAAGATGACCTAAGAGACCCTAGCCACGATCCTCCTAATTCTATTTCTCCATAGTGTTTTTTTCTTAATGAAAAGGAAAATTCCTCACCTGGTTAATCTTAAACCTTGTCTTTAACAATTATGACTACATGACTGGCTGTCAGAGATGACTCATGCCTGGAACCAAAAAGAGCTAAAGATGTTTTTCCCTTGTTATGATATGACTATGTCTCTCTTCTTCCTTTTATAATAAAATTCTATAATCAAGAAGTTTTGTAAGTACAACACTAAATCTATTAAATAATAGATTGATTCTAGAACAATTCTGAGGTTTTTATAATAAGAACAAGTATAAATATCTTACAATTTTAACCTGTATTTCAAATTATAATACAGGCATGATATCCTCCAAAAGGAAAAATGATTAGACAAGATAATTAAACAAATATGTGATGTAAAAGTTTTCTAATTAAATGGAATAGTAAATTTTGGAAATAGCAACAAGATTAGATTGTAAACAGTCTTAAAACTATATGCAGATTATGTGATTGGCTTTAAAATATATCAATAATTGAAATTCAGGCACAATGTAGTATGTATTGGAATAAATTTTAAGATTTTATTAATTTAGGATTAATTGGATGTCACACACAAATTGTACTGATAATAGTACAAAAAGTATATTATGTCTGATAATTTTAAAAGGAAGAACAGACCATAATAAGTTTCTAAGAAAAACCATTAAGGAGGAGGATTCTGAGAAGATGGTGGACTAGGTCAGAAAATCCCAAGCTCTCTCAGATTTCCTCCAGAAACAACAAAATTGTGCCTCAGAAATAGCATAGACTTTGAAAAATAAATAAAATGTGGGGCAGAACAAGGGTCTTCTGGAACAACCCAACAAGACCCAAAGAAAGACCCCAGGAGTGAAATTTCACCAGGTGTAAAATATAAATGCCTCTAGGCTACCTCTAAAGAAAGAGCAATCTGAGAACTCTGGGGTTATCTGGATTTAGAAGGCGTCTCAGCTGAAGCTACAAGAATTTTTACCTCTTAGAAGTCCTGGAGATTGGATGTTTGAGTATAGAAGTACTGAGGGAACTTCTGCTGATTAAGAAACAATCGGGCCCAGCTGTGATGCAAAAATATGGGGAGAGGGAGGAGACACCTGGGCAAGAAGAAACCATCATACACAGTGAGTGCATAAGCAGTGAAAATAGATACTGCTGGCTGTGGACACTTTCAGGAGCTTTTTGTCTGGGGTTCCAAGTCAGAAGGGAGAGCTGAAGTGAAGCCAGAGGTACTACACCTTCTCCTCCCCCAGGATTAGAAGTGCTTACACTAAAAACAAAATAAATAAACAAGCCAACCATAGAAACTTACTGTGAGACTAGGGAAGCCATAGAATTCATCTTCATTAGAGATCAGTGAAGTAAAAAAAAAAAAAAAAAAAAAAAAAAGCCTCTTCTACTTCAAAGATTAACATTAAATGGCTTCCTTCTCAGAAAGAATTTATAGAACTCAAAAAAAAAAAAATACTTCAAAAACCAAATGAAGAGATTGAAGGAAAATTTACTACTAATAATAATAAAGAACACCTCCTCCAAAAAAAGCCAAGAAGATTGGGGAAGGGGGAGTTAATCAACAAGAAAAGGAGATAGAATCTTTAAAAAGAAAATAATTATTTAAAAATTAGATTTGGGCAAGGGGAAGCTAGTGAAGCTATGCGATCAAGAAATAAAAAAAAAATGTAAAGAATGAAAAAATAGAACAAAATGTGAACTATAAGAAAAACAACAGATCTGGAGATCTGATAAAGAATAGATAAGGAAGAAAAAATATAATAATAATTGCACTACCTAACAGTTGTGACCAAAAAAAAAAAAAAAAAAAGAAAAGAAAAAGGACCTTCACACAATAATACAAGAAATAAAGAAAATTTTCCTGAAGTGATAGAACATAAGGGGAAAGCAAAAAAAATATATATATATATATTAGTCACTATCTCAAAGAGACCCTACATGGAAAACTTATAAGAATATTATTGATAAAATTTGAAACTCCCAGCTGAAAGTGAAAATTCTACATGAAAAGAAAATTTTAATATGCTAAACCCACAATTAGAATTATACAGGATTTTTCAGCAGCTATAATAAAAGACCACAGGTCTTAGAATAATATATATCAGCAATCAAAAACACTAGGCCTACAGCCAAAAATATATTCAGTAAAATTAACCATAATATCAAATGGAAAAAATAATTGACATCCAATAAACTTGCAGATTTTCAGGATTATTTCTCAACCTGAACATAATAGAAAATTTAACATATAGAGCCAACATCAAAGGTTAATAATGTAAAGGGACTCAACAAGAACAAATTGTTTTTTATGTGGAAATGTATACCATATGTTTAAGATTGACCTTAGTAATTGGGTAGCTCAAAAGAAAATTTGAGGGCAAAGCTAACTATGATCGAATTCTAAAAAGCAAAACATTTTGGTTTGGGAAAAGGTCAAAATTATAATTATGCTACATGAATAAGGTGCATAAGAAGAACAAACACAGAGTCATTATCACAGGGAGGCAAGCTCATGGTTTTGAAGACCTATTCACAATGGGAATGAGCTAAATGGGAAACAATATTATATACATGCATATGTATATGTGTGCATATAAATAATGAAAAGCATAGTACACTCCAAAATCTATTAAAAAAATAGGGGGGAAGGAATAGGATAAAAAAGATTTTGTAGATAGATGAATGTGAGTAGGATGAAGTCTATAGATTAATGAGATTGGGATAAAGAAGGAGGGAAAGAGTGGGAGAATAAGATAAGGGAGGGGTCCATGAGTGGGGAGAGATTAAATAATAGCAAAGCAAGTTGAGCAGTAGAATAAACTGAAGGGATAAGAAATAAGAGAAACACACAAATTATAACAAGAATCAGGAGTAGAATTCATTAGGAAAAAAAACAGCTAGTAATCATTGATCTCAAGGTCAAAATTAAAGATTCAATTGACAGAAATCCACACTGTATGTCAGCCATATTAATATTATTTTAGATGCATGTCTACTTATGTGTGAATGTATATGTATATATTTATATGTATGCATTAGATGTAGATATTGTGCATATAGATATATGTATGTAAGGGGTATATGTGTGTGTACATGTGTATGCATGTGGAAATATACCCCTGTCTAACTATAGACTGCTGGGGAGAAGTAAAAGAGGAATGAAGGAGGGAAAAAGAATAAAGTAAAAAGTGCACAAAAGAGAAGAAAAGAATGAACTATAAGGGAGCAAAGAAAAGATGGGCAGTCATGAATATATAAACTATTCTATTATGTATGCTTTCTTTATATGGAAATTTATTCTTACATATTTTGAATCCTCTCTGATGTTCTATTGGGCACATGACAATGTTTGGTTTTGGAGTTTTTTTTCTTTTGTTTTCCTTTTCTGTCCTTTTTTATTTGTTTTTTTTTCTTACTTTGTATTTATTTTTTAAATAAGAAAAATAATTAGCCCCCCTAAACGTGGGAGGAAAATAAAAGAAAAAAGAAAAAGCATTAAAACCATTCCATTTCTTAGTCAGTAACAGATTGTTTTTGATAATTGTTGCTTTATATTAGTTTGAGATCTGATAGGGAGAGGCTAGCTTCTTTTGCAATTTTTTTACATTGATTTTTTGGATAACCTTGAATCTTTGTTCCAGATTAATTTTGTTATTTTTCCCTAGCTCTATAAAACAAGTTTTTAGTTGAGGCAATTGGGGCTAAATGACTTGCCCAGGGTCACCAGCCAGGAAGTGTTAAGTGTCTGAGGCCAGATTTGAACTTGGGTCTTCCTGACTTCAAGATTGGTACTCTATCTTTTACATGTATTTCCATATTCATCATGATACACAAGAAAAATCAGATCAAAAGGGAGGAAAAACAGGAGAAAGAGAAAAAAACCCAAGCAAGCAAACAACAAGTAAAAGTGCTATGCTTTGATCCATATTCAGTTCTTATAGTTGTCTCTTCGGATGTGAATGGGTATTTCTATTACAAATCTATTGGAACTGCTTTAAATCACCTCATTGTTGAAAAGAGCCAAATCTATCACAATTGAGCATCACACAATTTTGTTGTTGCTATGTACAATATTCTCTTGGTTCTCCTTACTTCACTTAGCATCAGTTCATATAAGTCTTTCCAGGTTTTTCTGAAATCAATTTGCTTGTCATTTCTTTTAAGAATTTAGATGCTACCCCACTTGGTGCATATATGTTTAATATAGATAGTGCTTCATTATCCATGCTACCCTTTAGCAAGATATAGTGTCCTTCCTTATCTCTTTTAATTAGATCAATTTTTGCTTTAGCTTGATCTGAGATCAGGATGGCTACCCCTGCTTTTTTGACTTCACCTGAAGCATAGTAGATTTTGCTCCAACCTTTTACCTTTAACCTGCATGTATCTCCCCGCTTCAGGTGTGTTTCCTGTAAACAACATATTGTAGGATTCTGGCTTTTAATCCATTCTGCTAACCGCTTCCTCTTTATGGGGGAGTTTACCCCGTTCACGTTTATGGTTAGAATGACCAATTCTGTATTACTTGCCATCTTGTTAACCCCGGTTTATGCTTTCCTCCCTTCTTTCCCCTTTCCCCCCCTTCCAAGTATTAAGCTTGTGAGCACCCCTTGCTTCTCACAGCCCTCCCTTTTTAGTGTCCCTCCCCCCGCCTTTGAGTTCCTCCCCCTATCTTACCCCTTTCCCTCCCAGTTCCCGTATTCCCTTCCGCTTAGCTTATTCCTTCCCTTTCCACTTTTCCCTTCTCACTTTTCAATGAGATGGGAGAAGTTTCACCATAGATTGAATATGTCTTAAGATTTTTCACTTAAAGCCAATTCTGAAGGCAGTAAGATACCCACTATATTCATCCCCCTCCATTCTTTCTCTCAGATATAATAGGTTTCCTATGCCTCTTCATGAGATGTACTACCCCCACTTTACCCTTTTTCTGGTACAATGTCCTTTCCACATCAATTTCTAGAACAAGGTATACATGTATTCTTTATACATCTATATAGTCAAAATATAGTTCCCAAGATTAATCTTTACCTTTTTAGATTTCTCTTGAGTTCTATATTTGTAGATCAAACTTTTTGTTAAGTTCTGGTTTTTTCATCAGAAATAGATGAAATTCGCTTACTTCGTTGAATGTCCATCTTCTTCCCTGGAAAAAGATGCTCATTCTCGCTGGGTAAGTTATTTTTGGTTGCATACCAAGTTCCTTAGCCTTTCGGAATATCATATTCCAGGCCCTTCGATCTTTTAATGTGGATGCTGCCAGATCCTGGGTGATCCTTATTGTGGCTCCTTGATACTTGAATTGGGTTTTTCTAGCCGCTTGCAATATTTTTTCTTTCATCTGAGGGTTCTGGCATTTGGCCACTATATTCCTTGGTGTTTTGATTTTAGGATCCCTTTCAGTGGGTGATCGATGAATCCTTTCAATGTTTATTTTTTCCTCTGTTCCTATGACTTCTGGGCAGTTCTCTTTGATAATTTCCTGGAAGACAGTGTCCAGGCTCTTTTTTTCATCATGTTTTTCTGGGAGTCCAATGATTCTCAGATTGTCTCTCCTGGATCTGTTTTCCAGGTCTGTTGTCTTCCCCAGAAGGTATTTCACATTTTTCTCCATTGTTTGATTTTTTTGGATTTGCTTGACTGATTCTTCTTGTCTCCTCGAGTCATTCAATTCCACTTGTTCAATTCTGATTTTCAGTGAAGTATTCTCTTCACTCACTTTTTTAAAATCTTTCTCTAATTGTCCAATTGAGTTCTTTTGTTCTGTGGAATTTTTTTCCATTTCGCCAATTTTGTTTTTTAGAGAGCTGTTTTCTGTTTCCAGTTCACTAATCCTATTTTTCAAGGATTTTACTTCTTTATCCACTCTCTCTTTAACTGACTTCTCCAGGCTCTTTTGCCAAGCCTCCCTCTCCTTTTCCCAAGCCTCCCTCTCCTTTTCCCATTTTTCTTCTAGCTCCCTTGTGAGAGCCTTTTTAATCACTTCTATGAGGTTCATCTGTGCTGAGGAACAGACGATTTCCTCCTTTGGGGAATCACCTGGGGACTGCCTGTTTTTAGTCTCCTCAGGATTTAAAGTCTGCTCTCTATCTGTGTAGAAGCTGTCAAGGGTTAAAGTCCTCTTCAGCTTCTTGCTCATTCTGTCTATTAATCAGAGACAAACTACCAAAGAAAAACAGAAAAAACTGGAGTCTTTCTTTGGGGGGGGGGGGGCTGGGTGTGTTATCGAGCTTCCTCTACAGACTGCAGGGGGCAGCAGTGAGGCACTAGCAGGACTGTGCTGCGCCTGCGCTCTGAGATCCCAAAGCGTGCTGAGTCACTGAGGGGGGGGAAGGGGGGGGCGGCCAGGTCCTGAGAGACTCCAGCTGTTTGGGGTTGTATTCTTCAGCCCCGGTGTTTTTAGCTTCTCTGCTGGGCTGCTGATTTGCTGCAGGTTCCAAACCTGTAGCGAAGCTCTCCCCGCAGAGATGGCTGCGATCACTCTCCACCCCCTCTCCAGTCTGCTCCCGTGCTCTCACTGCCGCTGCCCTCAGCCTGCGCCCGATCTAAAACCGCCCCAGCCCTCCAGTAAAGACAGACCTTTCTTGGCGGATCTCAAGGATGGCTTCTCTTGGTAACTATTTGTGGGGTTTTTTTTCAGTCAAGCATTGATTCAGAGGCTTGTAATGAAATGGATAGTGAGAGAAAGCGTGGAGCTTATGCAGCTGTGAGCCTCCTCTCCGCCATCTTAACCGGAAGTCCCCCTTGTCATTTCTTATAAAATAATAATATTCCATTACATACTATGTTATTCAGCCATTCTCCAAATGATGGGCATCCACTCAATTTCCAGCTCTTTACCACTACAAAAAGGGTTACTACAAACATTTTTGTACACATAGGTCCTTTTACTTCTTTTACTATTTCTTTGGGATAAACACCTAATAGAGATACTGCTGGATCAAAGGATATGGACAATTTTATTGCCCTTCGGACACAATTCGAAATTACTCTTCAGAACGTTTAAATCAGTTCATACCTGCAACAATGTATTAGTGTCCCAGTTTTCTTAAATCCCCTCCAACATTTATCATTATCTTTTCCTGTCATTTTAGCCAATCTGAGAGGTATGAAGTAGTACTGCAGAGTTGTGTTAATTTGCATTTCTCTACGAAATAGTGATTTAGAGAATTTTTTCATATGACTAGAAATGCCTTTAATTTCTTCATCTGACTAGAAATGCCTTTAATTTCTTCATCTGAAAATTATCTGTTCATATCTTTTACCATTTACCAATAGCTGAATACCTTGTATTTTTATAAATTTGAATTAATTTTCTACATATTTTAGTAATGAAGCCTTTATCAGGAACACTGGATATAAAAATTATTCCCCAGCTTTCTGTTTCTCTTCTAATCTTGGCTGCATTGATTTTGTTCATACAAATCTTTTTAATATAATGCAATCGAAATAATCCATTTTGTATTTCATAATGTTCTCTAATTCTTTCTTGACCATAAATTCTTTTTTTCCTCACAGATCTAAGAGGTAGACTATCCGTTGTTTCTCTAATTTATTAGTATCACTTTTTATGCCTAAATCATGAATCTGTCTCAATCTCATTTTGGTATAGAGTTTTAGGTGTTCATGAATAACTAGTTTCTACCATACGAATTTCCAATTTTCCCAGCAATTTTGTCAAATAGTGAGTTCTTATGCCCAAAGTTGGGGTCTTTGAGTTTATCAAACATTAGATTATTGTAGTCATTAGCAATAGTGTCTTGTGAACCTAACCTATTCCATTCTGTTTCTTAACCAGTGCCAAAGGATTTTCATGCCTACTGCTTTATAATATAGCTTTAGATTTGGTATAGGACACCTTCATTCACTGTTTTTTATTAATTTCCTTGAATTATTGATCTTTCTTCTTCCAGATGAATTTTGTATTAGTTTTTCTAGCTCCATAAAGTAATTTTTTGGCAGTTTGTTAGGTATGTTACTGAATAAGTGTATTAATTTAGGTAGAATTGTCATTTTTATTATATTATCCATGAGCACTTGATATTCTTCTAAATGTTTAGATCTGACTTTATTTGTGTAGAAAGTGTTTTGCAATTGTGTTCATATAGTTCCTGACTTTGTCTTGTCAGATAGAGTCCCAAATAGTTTATATTATTTACTGTTATTTTAAATGGAATTTCTCTTTGTATCTCTTGCTGCTGGACTTCATTGGTAACATAGAAATGCTGGTGATTATAGAGATTTATTTTGTATCTTGCAATTTTGCTAAAGTTGTTTGTAGCAGTGTATTAGTTTATTCTCTGGGATTCTGTAAATATACCATCATATCATCTGCAAAAAAGTGATAATTTTGTTTTCTCATTACCTATTCAAATTCCTTCAATTTCTTTTTCTCCTCTTATTGCTAAAGCTCATATTTCTAGAACAATATTGAATAATAGTGATGATAATGGTCATATTTGTTCCATCTTAATCTTATTGGGAATGCTTCTAACCATTACATATGATGCTTGCTGATAGTTTTAAATAGATGCTACTGATCATTTTAAGGAAAATTCCATTTATTCCTATACTTTCTACTTTTTTTAATAGCAACATATGTATTTTGAAAAAATTTTTTTGATCTGTTAATATAATAATATGATTTCTGTTACTGTTGTTATTGATATAGTCAATCACACTAATAGTTTTCCTGATATTGAAAAAGCCTTGCATTTTTGGTTTTAAAACTCCTTGTTTTTAAGGAGTCCTAGTGTATTATCTTAATGATAAATTCTTGTAGTATCTTTGCTAATATTTTATTTAAGATTTTTCCATTGGTGAAATTGGTCTATAATTTTTTTTCTCTGGGTCCTTCCTAGTTTAGATATTAGTGTCTCATCTGTGTTATAAAAAGAATTTAATAAAATTCCTTCTTTCACTATTTCCCCAAATATTTTATATAGCATTGGAATTAATTGGTCTCTAAATATTTGGCAGAATTCACTTGTAAATCCATTTGGTCCTGGAGATTTTTTTCTAGAGAGTTCATTAATTGCTTGTTCAATTTTAAAGAGACAGTTTTCAAAGAAATCAAAACTATCTTATACTCATGTGAAAAAATGCCCTATGTCACTTTTTACTAGAGAAATGCAAATTAAAATAAACCTTACTTTTGGCCTAACAGTGATAAGATTAGCTAATATGACAAAAAATCAAAATGCTGATGTTGGAGAAGATGTGGTAAAACCAGGATACTAATGCATTATTGGTGGATTGTGAATTGATCCAATCATTTTGGAGAGAAATTTGAAACTGTGCCCAAAGGGATATAAAATTGTGCATTCCCTTTGATTCAGCAAAATCACTGCTAGGTCTATATACCAAAGAGTTCATCAAAAAGGGAAAAGGACCTATTTGTACCAAAAATATCTATAGCAACTCTTATTTGTGGTGGCTAAGAATTAGATATTGAAAGGAACTATGGGAGATAGCTAAACAAATTGTGGTATATGATTGTAATTGTGTTATAAGAAATGATAAGCAAGTTGATTTAAGAAAAACCTCAAAACTTATATGAACTGATGCATAGTGAAGTAAATAGAACCAAGAGAAAATTTAACACATTAACATCAATATTATATAATGAAAAACTATGAATGATTTAGTTATTTTCATCAATACAATGATCCAAGATACTCCCAGAGGTCTAATGATGAAGCATACTATCTGCCTTCAGAAAAAAACAAAAAACAAAACTGATGTTTAAATACAAACTGAAGCATCCTTTTCTTCCCACTTTCTTTTTTTCTTTTATTTGTCTTGTACAAAGTGACTAACATGGAAATGATTTTCATAATTGCACATGTATAATCTATATTTAATTGCTTACCATCTCAGGGAATGGCAAGGAGTAGGAATAAAGGAAGGATAGAATTTGGAACTCTAAACTTTAAATTAAAATATTAATAAATGAATAAATTTCATAAATAAATGTACCTTAAAATACAATGGAATAGGCCCCAAACTAGGAAGAAGAGAGTGACTAAGCTCATATTTGGGAAAATGTATTGTGCTTTCTATGAACCCAAACTTGTGCCTTGGAGAAAAAAAGAGCACTTCTCATCACTATTTTCAGATGATCCTACCTGGCTGATAAACATCTAACAATAATAATCATAACAGATAGCAACAACAATATTAACAATTATTATGTATAGTTGAATGCACATGTTTCTATAGAGATGAAAGTAGTAATAAAGAAAGCATTGTAGATTTATAATCAGCATAATGAGAACTATGAATATGAAGGAATGAAGATTAAAACACTATACACCTCCTGCCAGGGATCCAGTTTAAAATCCAGGAAGACATACTCATTTTTAGAAATGGACAAATGGAGTGATTTATTTTACTGGATTTTGTAGATTAGGTAGGATTTTTTCCATTGAAGGTCTTGGCAATAGTTTGATGATGAAGGTAGCAATGGTGATGGTGTTGGTACTGATGGTGATGTTTTACTATACTTTAATTTGTTCAGTTGAAGAAGGGGTAGTGAGAGGCTCAGATGAATAGAGTATGTATTTCTTGAAAAATGAAATTTTGCTTAAAAAAGCAAATTGCCAACAAGTCAGAAAATTATTGTACCATATCAAGCATCAAAATACTCCCTAAGGTATTTCAGAAGAGAAAATAAATAGCTACTCCTACCAAGATGCTTAAAATAATTGCTAATAATAGCCAGCATTTATATTGTGCTTTAAAGTTTGCTAAGTACTTTATAAGTCATCTCATTAATTCTCCCAAAAACCTTGTGAGATAGGTGTTATTATCCTCATATTATAGTTACTGAATCAGACAGATGCTAAATAACTTAGCCAAAGTCACACAACTACTAAGAATTTCAAGCAGAATTTGTACTCAGGATCTTCCTGATTTGAGGTCCAATACTCTATCCACTGTGCTGCTTCATTGCTTTGTGATTGTAGTATAGTACATGAACATTTTAAATAATTATGCGCTAGAGTGCTTATAGTGGTAAAGCTTGAACAGAATTTACATATTATTTAGTAACTGCCTCATCCCCTTTTAGAAATGAAAATACTGAAAATGCAAGAAGGGAAATGTCTTACTAAACATATAATAGCATAGCTGAGCCTAAAGCCCAGGTTTCCTATTTCTCAATCCAAGGTTTTATCTGGTATACTTCACTTATTTCTAAAATAGTTTCTTTTCATACCAGAAAACTATTGGTACTAAATTCTTGGAACTCAAACATTTACTAAAAGGTCCATAAAACTCTTGCTGTCATAACTACTAATATGACTTTAAGTTATTCTATTGAATTAAAGATCAAAACATAACCTAAACAAAGGTCAGAGGAAACCATGTAGATATTGTAGTTTTGGCTATTATTTTCTTTTAAAGCAATTTCTGTGCATAAAAGGAAATGGACAGGTGAACTAAGATCAAGAATCTTATAAATAATCCTCATTGCCACTCTTCATTGAAAGTTCTGTTTCCATGGAAATGAAAAGAATAAGCTTCTTCACTTGAAAAAAGTCACTCTTTCATGGGAAAATATTTAAGTTGTGGTACATTTATTTGATTCAGTTTAATTTAAATTTAGCTAAGGTCAAACAATAATGATAGCAACCAGATTAAGAGCTCCTTGGGGATTTGGAACATCTTTTGTTCAACTTTCTTCCTTCATAGAATATGATGCAAAGCCTACAATGTTGGAGATGTTATGTATAAATACATAGATGTGTATATATGTCTATCACAGCAAATTTGTCTGTTAGTAAATTCTCCAAAGATTGAATTTTAAGAGTTATAGAGAAAGTATGAAATTTCTTAGCAAGAAAGCAAAAATATAAGCCAAGTTATATTTTTAAAGGATGGTCAATAGAGATAAATACTTTCTCTTCTGGGTATTGAGAAATTTATAAAATGAGATAATCATTATCATTGTTCTTTGAAACATAGAAAAATGAGTGAATGTAAAAGTTTAAAGATTCAGACCCTGACATTTGTATCACTATCATTTTTTGTCTTATTGAAATTAAAGGACTTTTTTTCCCTCATTATGTATTTAGAGATCTTACATTTTATAAGATTTCAAAAATTCCTGAGAAATTCAGGAATTCTGCCTGTTTTTTAAATTTATTGCTATTTTGTAGCATTTTAAACATACATGCTTATACTCTAAAGGATGGGAAAGGGCTCAAAGTCAGAAGACTTATCTGTCTGCACTGAAGTCTGGGATTATTATACATTTATTAACTGAATCCCATAATACTATTTATTTCAATTCCTCCTGTATTAAATGAGTTGGAGTAATAAATGGCAAGCATCATTTCTAGGAAAACCCCAAATGGGGTCATGAAGAATATGTCTCAACTGAACAACATTCAAAAAGGATATAAATCTCAAAATGCTTGAAATGAAACACTTGAAATAACCAAATTAAGATTCTGTGGAATTCAACAAACATTTGCTAAGCATCTACCATGTTCCAGACATCATTCTATGAGCTGGATTCATGAATATAAAAGCAAACAATTTCAAAATTTAGCTATTTTTACTGTGGGAGTTTATGTGCAAAGTAGTTGATATTCAAATGGATCTCTGTTCTCATTGATATGAAACTTTCCTACAAAAGAACAGATTGAAATTCATTAATCCCTGAAAATTTTGTGCAATTCTTATGTATACACTTCCATAAATTTGCTTCAAGAGGTCCAATTGGAGATTTTCCTCATTTTTTCATAACATATCAAAGTTACCAGTAGACAATTCTAGCTCTTCTTTTTATTTGATGATATATTTTACTCCTGTTCTTTGAAGTCCCTCATTGGAATGTAACTCTTATTTCTCCACCAAAGACCCTGAGCCAGGTTGCTGGGCTCTTGTCAAGTGATTTTTTACTTTATCATACAGAGAACCAGGCTTTCAAGTCATTTCCTACTCATCATTTTCACCTCTTGCATCTGTCTGCATATTTCCTTTCTGTTTTAGATCCCCCTTTGTGTTGTTTCCCCTCATTAGAATGCATGTTCCTTGGGGATAGGGGCAATCTTCATTACCTGTACATTCATTTGTGCTGAAATATACAGTGTTTAATAAGTAATTATCTGTCTATTTTTTCCATCTTTTTCTCCATCTATGCATCTCATTGATTTTATGCTTGACTATCATAAGCTTTCAATTTCCCTCTGTATGATATTCATGTTTAAAACTTGAGACTGCTCTATTCTGTGCCTCAGTGTCATAAAACAATACTAGTAAAATGTTGATATTGAAAATGTAAAGCCTTTAGCCTTATGGAAAACAGTTTTTGATTTGAAATTTTCTGAAGATCATTCAGCCTACTCTGAATTCCAGATGCAACTTGTCATCCATCTCTTTTTTTCTTTTTCATCATTTCATGGAGTCCAAGTCATACATGTTCACTTCATTCTGACCTTCACTTGTGACACTTTGGTCTCCCTCCTGGCACCTTCCCACTCAATTTCCAACTCTCTTTTGTAAATTGTCTTCCCACATTAGAATTCTAGTTCTTTGATGTAAGGAACTATTTCCTTTTTTTTTGCTTTCATTTGTATTAGCAATGATTAGCATAGTGTCTGACAACTATAACATGCCAAACAAATGCTCTATCTATCTATGTCCCTCTTTTCTTATCTGGATTTACTATCACTTGGTAATCTCATAAATTCCTCTGAATCAGTTAGACTGTCTAGGAAGATGTGTTCCAAATTCTAACTCTAATCTCTACTTGGGACAACCTACATTACTAAATGCCTATTGAACATTTCTAAATTAATGTCCTTTTAACATCTCAAACTCATCTAATACATTATCATTTCCCCAAAATTAGTCCTCATCAAATCCCAAGAGCTAATAAAGGTACCTCTAAATTTTCAATAATATAGTTAGCAGCCTCAATTTTATACTTTATTCGTATTTCTATCATGCCTCATCCCTTCATTTACCAAATCTAATAATTACTATGTTCACAACATTTTTCATATCCATCACTCTCTACCTACCCACATGGAACAACCTCATTCAGGATCATTTATCTGGAATACAGAAATATCTTTCTAAATAAGGATTTTCTGTCTAAAGTCTTTTCCTTTCCAATTCTTTTCCCCCACAGCTACCAAAATGATTAAAAAGCAGTTTGGGTCTGATCATATTCATGCATTTATCCATAAACTCTTGCTAGGATCAAACATAACCTTCTCTGTTTGATAGTTAACACTTTTCACAATCTAGCCTTTTCCTAGATTAATCTCCAGGCTTTCTTTGGTACTACTATATAATACCATAGTACAACCAGACGACTATTCTGGTCTGTTAGCAGTTATCCACACAATACTCTCCATATCCTTTCTCCATATCAATGGTTTTCACTAGAGCCTCATATGTTCTCTCTTCCCATCTTCTGGAATACCTGTTTTCCTTCAATGAGCATAACAAGCTTTATTTGCCTAGGTAATATTTTCCAGATCTTTTTGACTTTTTTTTCCCCTAAGGGTATCTTGGATTTGATTTGTCTAAGTCTTTTCTTGTACACATTTAATATTTATACAAGTTTACATTCAAACCATAATGTTTGAATAATCCTTGAAGATGCTTGAGTAATCCTTGAAGAATGAAGTTTTTAATCTTTTATCTTTTTGATCTTTTTATCCCAAATGTAAAGCCCAATATCTGACAGGAAGTAAATTTGTAATAATCATTTATTAAATGAAAATTTTCTACTACAACACAGCATGAAATTCTTTTGAATTTCCAGTCCCAAATTAAGAAACATTTACCACTGACAGTTTGCTAATTAATGCATATCATCTTCTAGTTTATTGTCTAGTCCAATAGGCCTCAAAATTACAAAACATACTGGGACTATTTGTAAGTCTATCATAGCTATGGTATTCCTATTATCAAACAATAAATTGCACAACTATCTTACTTAGACAATCCCCCTTGGCTCTATTTCATATAATCAGTTTGGATATTAACCCAGGATGGGCAATAAAATTCTAAATTACAGGAAGTTTATCATTAGAATCCTCCTCCTTTTTTTCCCCTCTCCTCATATTTCATTTTACCCAGATGGCCAGTGCTTTCATACTGTCTACTGTAATACCTCATCTAACTTTTGCATTTCCAAGACAGTGTGCTACACTCTTCATTCCACACCTCCAACAAAACTTATTCATTTAACATTTTGAGTTTTCAACTCATTGCCAATAAAAAGGAATCAATTCATTAAGAATATTAGTGAATAAACTTACTCACATTAAGCCAGGATTTGAAACTAGGTCTCTCCTGATACTAAACCTCATAGGCTTTTTACTTCATCATAAACTTCTCTGTAACAGCATTTTCAGAGTTATGTATACATCCAACATATGTATATGCTGAACTGGCATTACTGAATTGGGATCAAAATTTAAAAGGAAGAGGAAGAGATTGGACTGAATTACAAGGACCTTGTTTGAAAAATTAGAATGCTTTTAATTCTAATAATTTTAAGGTTTTTTGCTATTCCAAAAATCTGTAGTCTTAAGTCTATTATTTTTCTGGTGAGGCTATAGAGCTATGAATCATGGAGCATCACAATCTCTGAAGAATCAGATTTGCATGGTGGGTGTGTAAGTAGGCTGCAGTTTATGATCAATGATGACTTGCATGAAAGAAGTGTTATAAAAGACATAAGAACATGCAGGTCTAGAAAAGAAAATGAGTTAGTCATATAGTAAGAGTGAGAGATAACAGATATCCTGGGGGCCATACTGGCATCCACTAAATATTCATGGAACTGAAGGAAATTTCCCTGGATAAATATGCTGATTCTAGTCAATTTAGCCAACATTTAAATGCCGACTATGTATAAGGTATTGCACGAGGTTTTGGGTCCATGAAGGATTTAACAAAGATAAGAAAAGTTTGTGTGCCAATAGAAGGAGCACCATACTTTTTAACATTCATTGTTCATCTCTAGGCAATCCCCACTATAAATTTTCTCTACCCTTGCCCAAGGGTTGGAAAAAAATCAAATTGACTTTTCCCCCTACAAATTTATTACAAAATATTGATTGTGCCTCACTGCAACTCAGGAATTTTTCCCAATAAACAGATATATACATACATCATAATCTGAAGTGAGAGAAAATTAAGTATCAAAGTATTTAAAAAAAGGTTTCTCATAAGAGATGCCATAAAATCTGAAAGATGGAGATAAGGAGGAAATGCATTCCAAGAATTGAGGAGAGCTTGGGCCAAAGCCTAGATGTAAAAAATCAAGTGCCAAGTTTACAGAATGGCAAATAGTGCACTTTGACTAGAATAAAAATTGTGAGTTTGCCAGAGACAGTGAGTAGTGGGGGTTAATGTGCAGTAAGTCTGGAAAAGCAGGTTGAAGTCAGATTGTAGAAAGATTTAAGTGCCTAATACAGAATTTTATATTTTGTCCTAGATCCAATTGGTAACCATGGAAGCTTTTTGAGTAGGGAAGTGCATGGTCAGACCTATGCTTTAGAAAAATCACTTTGGCAACTGTGTGGAGGATGAATTAGATAGATAGCAAGACTGGTGTCCAATATAATATAATACTCCAAACAATAGGAAATTAGAGTCCAATCTAAAATGATGACTCTGTGTATATAGATAAGGGGACAGACATGAAAGATGTTATGGAAGTAGAACCCATGAGACACAGTAATTGACTGAATATAGCCAGGTAAGAAAAGTGAGAAAGAGAATAAAGAATTGAAGAGGACTCTAATATAATGATCTTAGTGACAGTGAGTTTTATTGTGATTCCTTTTTTGTGGTTTGTTTCCTACAAATAACTGATAAATCTTCTTTGCAAATCATACCTTCTATCTATCTCTAATATCTCTGTCTCTCTGTTTCTGTCAGTGTCTCTTTGTGTTTCTCTGTATCTGTCTCTCTCTCTGTCTATTTTTCACCTTTCTCCTCTCTCTGTTGCAATCCCGATATACTAGATCCTTCCTTGTTGACTACAAATATGATCAGGTATCTCTTGACAAGAAGCATAATTCACAATTTAGTTTCCAGTCAGATACCTAAATCTAGAACATGTAGTTTTGGGAGAATTAAAAAAGGAAATAATTGCACCTCAAAGCAGAGCATATTTTTATTGTTTTATTTTCCAGTTGGCTTTCCAAATGGAGCAGGGCAACTGTTTTATGTGAGAAGTTTTGCAAGCAAAGTGAGGCAAATTATTTGCCTCATAGTTAAAGCAGGGCAAAATATTTTTTTTCTTGAGATGTGAGCCCTGATTCTGAAAATTGTATGTGACTGATGTTTTTCTTTAAATGGATGATGGTTCATGTCCATAGAAGGGAAATCCAAGATCCTTTTGTCTAGATCTCTAACCACTGGAACTTTCTTAACTTTACTCAATTATGTTCATTATAATAGCCCTGCAAATATAGTCCCTAGAGAAAAAATAAATTAAAGGGAACAACTGCATAGTGTCTTCAGCCTTGGGATGATTGTAAGTTCTATTCACACTTTTGAATTAAACATTAATGAATATAATGATTAACCCTTAAATGAGGTTGTAGAATCATTATGATCAAGGAAACCAAGGGATAATGTCTAGGTGTTATCTTCATTTGCAGTACAATGGAGGGAAGAGTCCCAGATTATGAATATAGTTCTCCATAAATCCTAACTGGTGAGACAGATGCAGCAGGAGGTAATGACAGGATATTAACTACCTGAGAAAGAAAAAGAAGAACCAGAGCTATATTGTTCTCTTCAGAGAGCCAATAAAGAGATGGAATCTTGATCTGTAGTACTTTAATGTGAAGCTGGCATTATTAGGAGACAGGAAGATCTTCAGAAATGTGGAAAAGTTTAAAAATGCCTCATTAAGTTGGCTAACGTGGAATTGTAATGCTGCAGTAGACAGGAGCTAATGGGAAGCAGAGCTGCAAGTAATCAGTGGGATCATGAAAGTGGTTTTTCATGATTTTACAAGGAATATATGGTAAAAAAAAATTTTCTTGAATATATAAATGAAAAGAAATATAGTCAGCTATGCAAGTCCTTTACCAATGCCATGGAAGGACTTTATATGTTCTCCATCCACAAAAACAATGTTCCTCTAACGAACAGTCTCACATCTAACTTAGAATTCCAAGAAGTCTAATCAGGAACTTTGATTTCTTCCCAATGGGAGCATAACCAAGGATTTGCTGATTGCGAAAGGAAGACCAAATTCCCCATAACAAACTTACTCTTGCTGGATTTGGTGACTTTGGCATGATATGTGCCATTATTATTTTAATGAAGGATTTGGCTGATGAACTTTCCTTATTTGTCATAAAAGACAAACTAAGGGAGAAATGATGATCTCCAATATGGCAGTCTTTTCCTCAAAATACTAAGGATCATTTCTCGTAAAGACTACAGTATGACTGCAAACACAATGCTGGTTGTTGTTTTGACCAGTTAAATTCAACAGGAGTGAGAAACCTGTCTTAATTTGGTGCAGCATAATGAAAATATCTTTTAAATCAGCGTTTCCAATATCGTTAAGCACAGCTCTAATTTAAAACTGCTCATTATTTTCCAATCCCGTGACTAATTTGACATTCATGTCTGGAAGTTAAATGGCTTTCCAAAAGGGGGGGGAAACATTATTAGAAATAGCCATGCTGGGAGAACCCTGAAACTGGACTGATATCAGGGAGTGAGAAAGTGGTTGAATTATTGTTAAAATTTTAACTATTACTATGTTTAAGACTTGGGAAGGAAATTGTTAAACTTGTGTAACTATTGCTGTATATTTGAAGGATTTTTAGTCTGTTATGTATGTGTATAGGAATTTTGATTTACTCTTGGGATTTATATGTGGTATGGTTATTTGATAATTCCTTTCTGAAAAAAAAAAAGTTAGGAAGATATAGGAAATTGGGGAAACTGGTGTATTTTCTTAGGCACTTCCGTACTAACCTATCTTATTAGTTCAGATTTAATTGGAAGTTCTTTAAATAGTCCTTTTTATTTTTTACTCCTTGCTTAAATTTACTGGACTATGATTTGCTGGTTATATTTTAACTTTGAAATTCCTTATTCTGTTGGAATTACCCTAGTAGACTCAGTTTTGGGGATTATTTTTTAGAAACAACAGAAATGACCTGTCTTGGGACTGGTAGTCTCTCTGACTTGTTTCTCCACTCCTGTAACCCCAGTTCCTAAATTAGTATTTAAGCATTCTTAAAGGGACCTTGCAGTTTTGTATTAGGCCTCTAAAAGTTTGGGTTTGCCTGCCTTGGTCTAACTGTGCATAATCTGCTCAAAAATCTGATCTTTTCTGCAGCCCTGTCTGTTCCTCTGGGCAGGGACAGGTGGAGCTACTTCAAGCCTCACCCTTCTTCCCTGGAGCGGGTTGTCCCTCTGAATGGGCAGCACAACTGTCTTGAACCCTGCTGCTCTGTAAGCATGCACAAATGACCACAGACCTAACTCATAGTGAATTGTCCATATGCTCCCCAACTGCAGAGGACCTGACATGATTGAAATAAGGAGCTTTGTGTATTGCTAATTACCTCTGGGATTATCAGGGAAAGACTTGTCCTTTCCATAAGTCCTTGCATTGTTCTAGCTTTATTTTGGTCTTTATTTGTTTTATTTACTTCCCATAGAGTTGGTCAAAATTATGGTACTAAGACCGTATAGAGGAAGGTAATTCAATGATATGAATAGTTAAAAGAGAGAGAGTGTGGAATGTTGTGCCACATTGTCTTTTAATGTCCTGACCCAGTTTCCCTAATTGTCCTCAGTTGCTCTGCCTCAAAACCCCAGGCTATAATCATTTCCTCTAAATGTCTGATAGGATAAAGGTCTTATATCTTCAGGCTATAATCATTCCTTCTTAATGTTTGATGGGATAAAGGTCTCTCCATTTTAGACACTATTAGAATATCAGGAGTCTCTCTGGTACCTCCCTCCATTATGTCATCCTCATTAGATCATCCCCATCCAGTTACCTCCCCCATTATGTCATCATTCTTGTTATCCTATAAAAGAATCTTGTATGTAACATTCCCAGCTGGATTCTTAAAGACAATAGTCTCATTCAGCCTTGGGACCAAACCATGGATCCATTTGGTCCCAATAAACCTCTCCCTTTCAAATAAATTAGTAAATTGTTCTCTAATCTCTATCCTGCCTTAGTTTCTTTAGCATTACACTTATAACAAAATGAGGTCAAGGACTGAGGATAGATTTTGTTTAAAATGTTGCCTCAACTTTCTAGACCCAGGATAAAGACTCAGGTATGGTTTCATGAATGGATTAACGATAAAAATTTAATATAGAATAACCCAAATCCATCCAACTGGTGGTTACATCCAACATCTTGAACACCAGTTTCTGGAGGGTACTGTAATATTTTAAGGGTATTCTGAACCATATTAATGAAATAGTATTCTTCCCTAGGTGAAAGACTATGGCCTACATAATATACACTAGAATAATTCACTAATCTCCTTAACAACCTTCTGGTCTCTACTAGCCTACACAGAACTTATGTATCTGTAAATTCATAAATGCTGACATAATTTAACCAGATATTAGACAAGGCTGAATCTATTCAGAAGAGTAATAGAATCAAATTCTTTTGAGATTTTAGTGAATGAGATTTCTCAAGACAGTTGTGAAAATCGAGTAAGGCTTCATCTACTTCAGAGTTGGAGTAGGGTGGCCTGAAGGTCCTTGAGCATTGACTCAAGAGCATACCTAAGTCCCCTCTTCCTGCTATCCACCCAGGACATCATTTTCTCCCTACTTCATCAAATATGGGCAACTATGTACTTACTGGCCAAGTTCAATTTTTTGGGTAGTTCCCGTTTTTAGAATATAAGACCTTTAGCCAATGAGGATGATGGTCAGTAATGGGAGGGGTTCGTGTTAGGGACTATTTAAAGTGTAAAACCTTGGGACTCCCAATTCTCAAGAGAACGTACAATAAACTTTTGTTTTGCTCCTAGAGATCGCTCCAGCTTTTTGTTAAATGGTGACCCCTTAACATTCTAAGCCACATAGTTTTGGGGGCTAATCCAGATCACATGACTTGGTGAGTAGGTGAACTCTTAGGTGCTAGTGGGGTGGCACCCTGCCCTGATTTAGGCAGCTCACCAACATCCAGCAGCTTCTCCTTGCTCCCTAAGGTAAAGTGGGCCCAAAGTGGAGGAACTCAGGGTAAAGCAAAAGGGAGAGACTCCACAGTAAAAATTCCAACTGGCTCCGGGTGAGGACAGATCAGTCAAGCAATTTGCTGCATAGCAACCCAGAGGTAAGCCTCCCGTGAGCCCCTTGAATCAAGTTACAGATTCTGGAGGGGTGCTCTGGACAGGATAAGATAGGCCAGTCCTTCTTGGGTGACTTGTGTCAACTGGCAATTGACATGTTTGGGCCTTTTGGAATTTAGATTCCATCCAAATTCAATGGGTGTGGCTCAGTCCCAACCAGTCCTTTCTGAGAGAAATGAGTAAAATGATCAGAAAATGCCGGTAGATAGTCCCTTGGGAAATAACCTAAGTAATTGGAACAAACTGCCAAAATATAAAAGAAAAAAGAAAGAAAAAGATGATAAGGTATCGTTGTTTTGTCTGCAGTAACAATAATAGTGGTGGAGGTACAATTTGGCTTAAGTATGGCTCCCTTGAAGACTGAGGGTGTCAAAAACTAAATTTGTATGTTAACAGTAAAGAATCTATTAATCCAGAGGGGGCAGTATATGCTGGATTATGGCTCTCCAGGGCCTGTTAATGTTGAATAAGAATCAAAGTGAAAAGGGCATAAAGGAGAAGACTTTAAAGACACAGCAATGGGACCCATTGTTACCTCTCCCTCCTCCATACTTAGCTCCACTGCAGGAAGTCATGGCCTCCAGACCTGAAAGGGAAGGAGAGGACTTAATCAATCAGCCCCTCCAGGGGCCTTGAGGACTTAATTCAGTTAACCCCACCCAGGCCCCACAAAGGGCCATTTGCTTCAGTAAGGAAGGAATCAGAGCAAATTCAAAAAGATATCCAAAATTACCCTCTTTCATAGCCCCAAACCTCAAGCCCCAAATTGTATCCCTTAAGAGAAGTTCCCTTGGCTCAGGGAGGTATAGGATATGTGAATGCTCCCCTGAGCACCACAGAAGTCAGGACCTTTAACAAGGAAATGAGGTCCTTAATAGAAGATCCCACTGGGCTAGCAGAACAATTTGATCAATTCCTGGATCCTAATCTTTTTACTTGGGAAGAACTTTGAATTGTCTCTTTTCACAAGAGGAGAGGCGACTAATTAGAGGAGCAGCTATGAAGGAGTGGGACAGGAGACACCCTCCAGTAACAGGAGGAATCCCAGGTGACTAGAAATACCTTTTAATAGGCCCGATTTAGGATCACAATAACCCAATATATCAGGGAAGTATGAGGAATCTCAGAGAACTGATAATTAGGGGAATTCGCAGTGCAGTGCCAAAGTTACAGAACATGACAAAGGCCTTTGGGGAAGGCCTCAGGGAAAGGACAAGTCACCAGCTGAATATCTGAATAGACTAAAGCTAGCATGAGGAGGTACTCTGAGTTTGATCCTGATGACCCAGGAGTTGACAATACCTTGAAATTGCACTTGGTGACCAATGCATAGCCAGATATCAGTAGAAAGCCTTTGAGATGTTGGGGATGTCAAAAAGTAGGGCATATACAAAAAGACTGCCCCCAGCAGAGGATGGAACAGCACATATGTTCCCTTGTTGAGCTTGATGAAGATTAGAAGAGTGAGGGGTTGTTGTAAGACTTCCACCTGGAATCCTTGGTAAATTTAAGGGTGGGACCCCATTAGAGACTCTTGTGCTCTTAATAGATACTGGATCATTGAGATCATCAGTGGCCTGTTTGCCTGAGGGGGTTAAATTATCTAAGGAGGCCCTGGTGATTTCTACGGTTAAAGGGGAAATTTTTCTTATATATGGGGAAAAGGGAAACATTGGGCAGATTTCTGTTCATCTCAGAGGCAGGGGTAAACTTTCTGGGGAGAGATTTGATAACTAAACTAGAAATTATATTGATTCCACATGGAATATACCCCAGTAGACTGGCACTAATGAATGAAGAAGAACAGACTAGGATAAACTATAAGGTTTGGGTGGGACCTGACAATCTAGGCAGAGCAGACATAGTCCAGATAAAAATCACATTGAAAGACCCTAGGGAGGTGGTAAGAGTCAAACAATACCCAATTTCACTAGAAGGAAGGAGAGATTTGCAGCCTGTGATATATAAGGCTTATTGAAAAATGGACTAATAGAACCCTGCATTTCACCCTTCAACACATCCATACTTCCATTCAAGAAGGATGGGAAATTGGGAAATACAGATTAGTTTAGGATCTAAGGGATATTAACAAAATCATGTCAGCTTCCCACCCTCTGGTTTCAGACCTATATACCATCCTGGGCCTGATTCCTAGTTCTGCAGAATGGTTCAATGTATTGGATCTGAAGAATGCATTGTGGAGCTGCCTTTTAGAGAAGAGTAATTGAAACCTCTTTGCTTTCCAATGGGGAGATCCAGAGACTGGAAAGGAAGCAGCAAATGAGGTGGTGCCTCTCGCCCAAGGTTATACTGAGTCCCCGAATTTGTTTGAATTCTTGAAAATTGCATGGGAGATTTCCAACCAATAATGGGAACTTGGGTGTTATAGTATGTAGATGATCTACTAGTACTGGGGGATACAAAGGGATACACACTAGTAGTTGTACCATTGATCTATTAAATTTCCTGGGAGGATTGGGGTTTAGAATATCAAAAGAGAAATTACAGTTTGTGGAGAGGGAGGTGAAATATTTAGGGCATATGATTAGTGAAGGCAGCAAGAGATTGGACTTGCCAAAACTGAGGGAATATACCCAAACCTAAAACAAATTTCTGGGATTAGTAAAATATCATCTGGCATAGATTGATTCTTATGCTGCTATCACTAAACACTTGTATAAGCACCTGCTGGGGGAAAGTCCAAATTCTATCATGTGGGCTCTGGAGAGTGATCAGAAGTCTGAGGACTTAAGGCATTTGTTAATTTCACCACCAATTTCATTGGCCCTCCCCATCTTGGAAAAACCTTTCCACCTGTTTATCCCTGTTGAGGGAGGGGTGGAGGAGTGGCTCTGGGAGTTCTTACTCAAATAAGAGGGGGGGACAGAGAAGACCAGTGGCTTCCCTTTAATCTTAATCCTGCCCCCTTTTTGTCCCCTGGAAGAGGACCATCCCCCAGAGAGGAACATTTTTGCTTAGAGTTAATTGATTTTCAAACAAAAGAGAGGAATTAAGAGAATCACCAGTACTTGGGGGAGTAAATTGGTTTATAGATGGCTCTTCTAGAATGCTAGATGGGGGAAAAAATGGATTCACTATTGTGGATGAAGAAAAACTTCCACTGTTACCAAGGCAGTCTCCTGCCCATTGGTGAGCTCAAACTTGTGAATTGTATGCCTTAAATCAAGCACTGAAGTTATTGAGGGGCCAAGATGGGAATATGTATACCAATTTGAAAAATGCCTGGGGGGGGAGGGTGCATATATTTGGAAAATTTAGGAATAACGAGGGTTTGTGAATAGTAAGGTTAAAGAACTGGTCCACCATACACTAGTCAGAGAGATATTGGAAAACATTCTGGCTCTTAGTAATTTAGCAGTAATATACGTAAAGGGACATCAGATGGGAAATTCTTTTGAGGCAAGGGGAAGTAAATAAGCAGATGAGGAATCCAAGGGAGCTGGAAACCAGTAGATTACTCCTCTAAAAGCCTTGACACCTGTACTTCCTCCTAGTCTGCCCTCTCCCAGTTTTACTCATGGAAAATGAGAAGGCCTCAACTCTCTGAGGACAATTACTCTTACCTGATGGCAGAAGGGTACTGACCAAAGCAAGTATGAGGCAGGTCCTTCAGCAGCTGCACCAGGGCAATCACTGAGATGTCCAAAACCTGTGTGATGCTGTGCTGACAAGATATGTTTCCCTTGGCCTATATACTATAGCCCGACAACTGGTAGATGGCTGTCTCATTTGTCGAAGGGCTAACAAGGCTGCTCAACACCAGATCCCAAAAGGGGGACAACCTCCTGGAATCGGATCATTCCAAAACATCCAGGTGGACTTTATTGAGCTGCCACCAGGGAGTCACCTCAAATACTTGCTGGTCATAATGGATCATCTGACCTCATGAGGAGAGGATCCCCTCAGCCTGAGCAACTGCCTCGACACTGAGTAAGGTCTTATTAGAACAAATTATTCCCAGATATGGAGTAGTGGAAAGGATAGACTCGGATCAGGGAACACATTTTTGGCCCAATACTGCAGAATCTGATTGGGGCCTTAGAAATCACTTGGGATCTCCACACCCCTTGGCATCTTCCCTCTTCTGGGAAAGTAGAAAGGATTAATCAAGAAATAGAATGGCAACTGAATAAATTATCTTTAGAGACCCAACTACCTTGGACTAAAAGCCTTCCTCTCACTCTGGAGAATTGCTCTTGATTCAGAATCAGAATTAAGCCACATAAAGATATTGGACTTTCACCTTATAAATTATTGTACCATCTTTTCCAGGCTTATATGGAAAATCTGGACCCTATTTTAGGGACAAAGGATTTATTTAAGAGATATGTTAAATCATTGATACAACATTTACAAGAACTACAACAAACGGGATAATAGCTCAGACTCCTCCTCTAGGTTTCCCTGTTCATAGAATTCAGGTTGGAGATTGGGTTTTGATCTGGTCCTGGAAAGGTGAAAAATTGACTGCATGCTGGGATGGACTCTACCAAGTGATACTGACCTCAGACACTACAATTCAGACCCAGGAACAAGGCTGGACACACCATACCAGAACAAAAGGACCTGTGGCACCACTTTTATCAGAGTGGATTGCTGAAGATAAGGGAGACCTCAAATTACATTTGAGGAGGGGGCCTCCACTTAATGGGAACACAATCTCTGAATCCAGTGCATTGTAATTGTCTATATATCATTCTTCTTATTACTTTTTAAAAATTACTTTGGGCCTCTTCACCTGTATATTTTCCCCTAGGAATTTCACCTTGACCTCACAGTATACTTACCTACCTCTTAATTGAACAGTTATATTGTTAATAAGGAAGTTTTTTTTTTTTCTTTCTTCCTGAATAGGCAGAAAAATCTTTAAGAATTCAACTGTATGATAATTTGGGAAGAGGGATAAGGAGTTTAGATACCTCTGTTACCCAGACTGGATATACAAATGGTTGGAGTGACACCTGGCCCCCAGAACAAATAATTAAAGAGTATGGGCCAACCACCTGGGCTCAAGATGGAAGTTGGGGATATAGAATCCCAATATATATGTTGAATAGGATAATTAGACTTCAAGCGATTGTAAAGGTTATCAGCAATCATACAGCTAAAGTGCTAGATCTGATTAGTAACTAGAATATTCCAAAACTTATTATCCAGAAGCTGAAGGGTCTGTTAGATTGATGGTACTAAAAGGATGGGAGCCAGTACCCCAAGAAAACTGACAGGAGCCAGAAGGAGATCAGGAATTAGATAGGGATTCTCTCTCTCTCTCTCTCTCTCTCTCTCTCTCTCTCTCTCTCTCTCTCTCTCTCTCTCTCTCTCTCTCTCTCTTTTTCTTTCTCTCTCTCTCTCTCTCTCTCCCTCTCTCTCTCTCTCTCTCTCTCTCTTTTTTTTTTTAACATTGACAACATTCAGGAAATAAGAATCCATTATTATCATAGCATGTGTTAAGAACTATGCTAAATGATGGTGCAAAACTAATTTTCCTGGACTGAAATAATTCATTTTCTAATGGAAGAGACAATATAAAATTATCTATGTATGTTCAAAAGATGGAATCACAGACAGAAGTATGACCTTTGAACTGAAAATAAAGGAAAACTAAAATGCGGAAGCTAAAGGGAAAGAGGGAGAATATTGCAGCCATGGAGTACAATCTATAAAAGTGCAAAAGACTAGAAACTAGTCTAGTCAACTAGAAAGGTAGGAAGGAGAAAAGTTGTTAAAGACTTTAATGACAAATAAAAGATATATCTATGATCCTCAAAGTAAGAGGAAACCATTGTTAATTATGAAGTAAAGAGGGTATGTTGCATGGGGAACAGATGGGAATAGTAATTCCCCATTAAGAAGAAGGTGATTCCTCCTTTGATGTCATTTTTAGATTTGTTAGCCAGGATATTGTAGAAAGCTAGTGTTATTCAACATAATGTGAGTATGTTCAACATTAGGCATATAGTCAACTTCACTCATATGGGTAGTTCAGAGCCAAGGAGACAGAGTGGACAAAATTTATGTTGGATAAAATTATGTTGTAAAAAGATCAGCAATAAATTCCCTCATCTGCAAGGAATGACAAGACTTTTGCTTGCCACAATTTTTTAACACCAAGATTATCACAAATAGAATAAATAGAAATTACATTAAGGACAGAAATCAAAATAGGAAATAGGCTTCTTTACAATTCCTACAGCATTTACAGTCTCGGGGTTGGCTGCAAAAAGAATAGAGGCTTATAGTTCGGAGAGGGAAACTTTATAGGGCACAGTTTTGCAAGTGATAGAATAGATTACAGAACGGTCAGCATGGTCTATATGGAGGGTAATGATCTCAGAATCCTCTCTGCTATCCTATTGGGGTTCTGGTATTAGGAGCTAGTGTTTGAAGTGAATAAACCTGATTGGGAAAGGAAAGGGGTTGCATCCTCAGAAATACAGACATTCAAATACCCAGTGTACCTTCCACTTGTTATAGTCATTGATTATAGAGCAATTTTAAAAGTCCCGAAGACATAGTTTCTGGGTAATTAAATCATTTTATTAATAAGGCCTGAACATTTAATAGTAAAAGGACAGTCATTTGGCCATCCCTCTTAGATCAAAGACCTCTCATGGCAATGGGATCACAATTTCTATGCCTTTCAAAGAGTAGGCTCTTTGGGGGATACCAGTCAATTCTAATTGGTTAAAACATTGGAAGGTAGGCTATATTAAAAGGAGGGTCTTGGGGTACATGACTTGAATCATCCAAATCCCAGAGAGCTGTTATTGGTCCCCCAAAAATAAATAAGTTACTAAATGCAAGAGAGAAATTCTCACATATAGGGACCAGTATTCCTATGGATAGATCATGACTCTGAAGTTAATTTTTATTACTTTATGGGTGCCCTGGAATCTCTCACTACAAGATTTGCTAGGTCATCAGTTTGGCTTGTATTTTAGATCTACATCATTTCAGCTGCTAGATTTGGTTTCAACTCCAGGAAACTTCTGCCAGAATAAGATGATCACCTAAAATCTCACCACCATATAAACTGACATTTTTTCAATGCCATCTCATCTCTCTAAGATGTTTTTCCTCTCTGTTTGGAGGGCTGGTATTTGAAACATTAAACTATTCCCAAAGCTTTCCTTTGCAAAGGACATACAATTTTACAGGTAATTTTCTATTTTCAATTAGAATCTTTCTTTGGTTTTAACTCCATAAAACCTCTTGTTTTTCACACTTAGCACAGTGCCTGGGATGTAGGAGGTGCTTGATAATATTTTTTATTGATTTCATATCCCCTGGTGTGTCCTTTGCTCCTCTCCTATTTTTCAAATTCCTTTAGTGTGTTGTTTTTCTTATTAGATTGTAAGCTTGTTGAGGGAAAGAACTGATTTTCTTTTCTTTTATTTGTATCTGCAGCATTTGACATAGCGCAATCCTAGTTTACTATTACAAGCCCCTCAAATTATTGTTCTATATCTCTTCTCAGTTTCTTAACTGAAATCCTTAAAAAAAGTAGTATCTTATCTCATGCCTTTCATTTCCTCTTAGAGTACTTATTTTCCAAACCTTTGTGTTCTGAATTCTGACCTTATTATCTCAACTGAAACTGTTTTAATTCCTTTTTACTCGTGGATATAGCAACCTCCTTGAGTTTCATGTTGCTTTTACCTCCTGGATCTTCTACTTGTCTGACTACTATTCAATCTTTTCACCAATTCCTAATAGCTTACATTTAAGTAGTGCTTTATATTTTGCAAAATACTTTAGATACATAAATTATTTTATTTAGTTTTCATAATATAATCCCCATTTTCACAGTTGAAGTACCTGATACTAAAAGAGATTACGTGATTTGATTAGGTTCATACAATAAGTAAGTTTCTAAATCATGATTAAAGGTCATTTTTTTTTTACTCCAAGTCCAGCACTCTATCCAATATATTACATAACCATATCAATGTCTTACCCCTTAACTATGGATGTATGCCTAAGGCTTTGTTCTCTTTTTTCTCTTTCTGAAAATTTTGAAAATTTTCTCAGCTCCCCTGGGATCAATTTTCATTTCTAGGTAATTGATTTCCAATTCTCAATATCTAGCCCTACTTTCTTTCCTGGGTCTTAGTCTTGCAACTCCAACTGCCTGTTGAACATTCTCCATTGGATGTGCTGTTGAAATCTGAAACTCAACATGTCTGAGATAGAACTAATTGTCTCTTTCCCAAAATCCATTCTTCTTTCTAACTTGCCTATTTCTCTTTAAAGTATCATTATCATTCTAGTCATCTGGTTCACAACGTTGATATTATCCTCTTTTCTTCTCTATTTTCTATTAGACCTCCAATCAGTTGTCATATCTTTACAAATCTACCTCCACATGTCCCACTATTATCCCCTTGCTTTACTCACAAAGCTTCTACTCTAGTCCAGATTCTAATTGCATTTCATCTGGAATACAATAATTTACTAATTGGGCTGCCAGGCTTATCTCTTCTCTCTCCAATCCAACATCCAAACAGCAGTCAAAGTGATATTTCCAAAGAACAGATCTGACCATATCACTTTACTGATCAAAAAACTCCAGTGGGTTTTTATTGTCTCAAAATTCTAATACAAATCCATTTTCATCATTTAAAGCTCTTGATGCTATAAATTTGTCTACCTTTCAGGACACTGCAACCTTTACCACAGTCTGGAATCAAATCCAGCCCAATAAGTCTCCTATTTATTTTACATGACATTCTCTCAAATACCATCTTCTTGATCAGTTGTTAATTTTCCATATTTGGAAATATCATAGTAGGTATTTATAAAATATGAGTGTGCTTCCCATTATTGGTCAAACCTGATGACTATTACTGTCTTCTAGAGATTCACATGGAGATCTACGGGTATGCTAGGCTATCTGTTAGGACATATAAGTACATGAGGGACTATAATAGAACAGTAGTAATAGGACCAAATGAGGTTAAACTCAAGAATATTGCTATGCTTTTATGGTACTCTGCAAGAAATCTTGAACATCTAAAATTTATCATGTCCCATGTCACTGTTTCTTTAAATACATTAATAGATGGTGAGTTCAAGCATTCTTCATAATTCTGAATTTTCAACATATTGAATCCTTCCTACCCCTGGTAAGTATTTAAAACCTTTTTAAATAACAGATGTCTTGGCTGACTAATTATGGAAGTTTTCTAACATAAAATCAAAGAATGTTAGAAGTGGAAGGAACCTTAGAGAATACCTAGTCAGAACCCTGAATTATGCAGAGATCTAGGAAATTTGAATCATGATCATTTATATGTTCAATGGAGAACTTCCATGTTTTAAATAGCTTTATTAGGTCTTAATTATATACCACACTTAATTAAAAACTACAGCTCTCAGAAATGGAAAAAAAATCCCTAAAGTGGATATATGCTTATTTTAACATACTGTAGAGAAAGGAGTCAATTCTTCTTAGAACAAGTTGTTAAGTATTATAAGTAGAACATATTTTATGTTAGAAAAAAAATCGGACTATAACAAGAAAAGCAGAGTTCCTCATCCATAAAGATAAACCTCCATTTATTCATATATATAAAAGAATGTAGGCACATTCTTTTTATGTGTATGCATGCTGGGGTAGGAATGTAGTGCTACAATGCTCACTTTGTGGTTCTTGTGAGTCTGAATTAATATTTTGTGATCTTAAATTTATTGAATTATTTGTAGAATATATATTTATCCATTCCAATAGTTCTACTCAGAAAAAAATTATATGTGAGTTATCTTTTATATTCTTATTTCAACCTTGTTGTTAACATAAAAAATTTTGAGAATTAATGTGTTATATGTTAATGGGTAATTGAGTCTCTTTTTTTGCAGAAATAAAGGCCTGCCATGTAAAGACCAATGTTTCTCCTGTCTATTAATGATGTCTATCAAAATACCTTGACAGAAATAAAAGTGAGGTCCTATTAAAGACAAACAAATGTGGGCAATGTAAATCACATTCTTCTGGCAAACAAATGGTGATGGATTCTTCTATGAAGCTGAGCTTACCCTATGCTCAAAATTAGTGCTTAGAACCTGTTTAAAAAAAAGTGTAAAGATAGTCAATCAGCTCCATATGATTCATGATAGAAGTTCCAGATTCTTTTGCTAGCAGTGTCACAAATAGAATATATGAGCTTGGGCAATACCCAGTAAGAATCAAGACCAGCAGAAAGCAGTGTGATAGTACAAGACATTAGCAAATCTATATCCAAAGAGGCATGAGTTGCCTCTGATATGTATGCCTTAAACAAAAATGTTCCCTAGATTTTGACCTTTCTACACAGGTGCTCTGGATATATTTTTTTTCCAGGCATATGTATTCCACTAACAATCCCTATGTCATTCCTTTACTTCAAATATGTGTTTCTTTATTCTTCCAATTGTGGGAATTGGGGAGCAAAGTTCTCATGCTAATTTTATTACTCCAACTGCCTTTGTATTAAAGTAACTCTAATTGATTAGTGAAAGTAAAAGCATTGGGAAGATTCTGGGAAGATGGCAGAGTAAGTCAGTAAATTTCAAGCTCTCCAGATTTCCCACAGAAACAGAACAAATTTGTGCTTCAGGACAAACACAGACCAGTGAAACATCAAGAAGACTTGGGGCAGAACTTAGGGTCTTCCAGGTACAACCCAAGAAGATTTGAAAAAAGACCTCAGGCCAGTATTAACCTGGCTAGCTCCAAAGAAACACCAAGTGGGGATGGTTAGGATGAGCTGGATTTGGCTGGAGTCTCTGCAGGAATCACAGAAACTTTCATCTCCAAGACTGCATAAGAAGTTGAATGTCTAAGTATGGGAAGACTGAGTGACTCCCAGGAATGACAGGCTCACCTGTGCTGCAAAGACACAACCCTGAGAAAGAGTCAGCACACCTGGTAAATGCTGAGGCAGTGAGGCAGGGATGCTGCTGGCTGTGGGTATTTATAGGAGGGGAAACTCTTGATTTGAGGTCCCAGGTCAGCAGGGTGAACTGAAGTGAAAGCAGAAGCATCACCACCCCCAGCCCACAATTAAAGGTGCTTACACTAATACTTCTCTCTTTTTTTTTTTTTTTAAAGTGAACCAGCAAAGAAGAAAGAACCCAACCATAGACATTTACTATGGGTAAGAGGAAGATCAGGGTCCATCTTCAGAGGAGGACACTGAAGTAAAAAGAGCTTCTTCTACTCTAAATAGTAATGGTAAAGAGATGTTGGAATACATGGGAGCCACCTGACCATGGCTTCTGGAGATCCAACCCAGAATGGATCTCCTCTTGTGAGAAAATGATACAAGGAGACTGAGAGGCAGTTGCTGTTCTCTGACCTCTCTGACTGAGAGGCTATTGCATTGTCTGACCCCTCTCCTCTTCCCTCTGCCTCCAATTTATCTCCTTCCCAGTATGCAATACCTATGTCAGCAAAGGCTGCCCTGCAACTCCTTCAGATGTTATGATCCACAGCTGTGGAGGCACTTGGAGAATTGAACTATCCCTTAACAAAGGGCTCCCTGCCCAGAGAGAATTTATAGAACTCAAAAGAGAATTTTAAAATCAAATGAGAAACATTGAGGAAAAACTAAAATGGAAAAAAAAACCAGCCAAGAAAAACAAGATGACTAGAGGGAAAAAAAAGTTGTTCAACTGGAAAAGGAGTTATTCAACTCTGTGACAATTAGAATTGGGCAAGGGGAAGTCAGTGAAGCAATATGAAACCAAGAAATAACAAAGAATATAACACTTACTACTTGTGTGACTCTGAACAAGTCACTTAACTCCTATTGCCTCACCAAAACAAAATAAATAAAATACAAGATTCTACTACTTGTGTGACTCTGAACAAGTCACTTAACTCCTATTGCCTCACCAAAACAAAATAAATAAAATAAAAGATTCTTATAGAGGCCTGTGACTATTTTCTTACAGTTGAGTTTTTGGAGATAAATATTTCATTTATACAGTACAACTTGATCCTGAGTTTTTGTATTGACAAAGGATATAAGTGTGTCCTCATCTTTTACTTGTTACAGATACTCAACACATTAATTCTTTTTTTTAAAATAGTTTTTTTTTTTATTTACAAGTTATATGTATAGGTAATTTTACAGCATTGACACTTGCCAAACCTTTTGTTCCAATTTTTCCCCTCCTTCCCCCCACCCCCTCCCCTAAATGGCAGGATGACCAGTACATGTTAAATATATTAAAGTATAAATTAAATACAAAATAAGTATATATGTCCAAACCGTTATTTTGCTGTACAAAAAGAATCAGACTCTGAAATAGTGTACAATCAGCCTGTGAAGGAAATCAAAAATGCAGACAGACAAAAATATAGGAATTGGAAATTCTATGTAATTGTTCTTAATCATCTCTCAGAGTTCTTTCACTGGGTGTAGCTAGTTCAGTTCATTAGTGCTCCATTGGAACTGATTTGGTTCATCTCATTGCTGAAGATGGCCAGATCCATCAGAATTGATCATCATATAGTATTGTGGTTGAAGTATATAATGATCTCCTGGTCCTGCTCATTTCACTCAGCATCAGTTCATGTAAGTCATTCCAGACCTTTCTGAAATCATCCTGTTGGTCATTTCTTACCAAACACTAATATTCCATAATAGTCATATACCACAATTTATTCAGCCATTCTCCAATTGATGGGCATCTACTCAGTTTCCAGTTTCTGGCCACTACAAACAGGGCTGCCACAAACATTCTTATACATACAAGTCCCTTTCCCTTCTTTAAGATCTCTTTGGGATATAAGCCCAGTAGTAACACTGCTGGATAAAAGGGTATGCACAGTTTGATAACTTTTTGAGCATAGTTCCAAATTGCTTTCCAGAGTGGTTGAATGTATTCACAATTCCACCAACAATGTATTAGTGTCCCTGTTTTCCCACAAACCCTCCAACATTCTGCATTATCTTTTCCTGTCATTCTAGCCAATCTCACAGGTGTGTAGTAGTAGCTCAGAATTGTCTTAATTTGCATTTCTGTGATTAATAATGATGTGGAGCATCTTTTCATATGGCTAGAAATAGTTTCAATTTCTTCATCTGAGAATTGTCTGTTCATATCCTTTGACTATTTATGAATTGGAGAATGGCTTGATTTATTATAAATTAGAACCAATTCTCTATATATTTTGGAAATGAGGCCTTTATCAGAACCTTTGACTGTAAAAATGTTTTCCCAGTTTATTGCTTCCCTTCTAATCTTGTCTGCATTAGTTTTGTTTGACAAAAACTTTTCAATTCAACACATTAATTCTAAAATTATTTTTAATTAATAAGGTTTAAATAAACACATTGATGATAATTATAATTTATATCTTTGGTACTCAGTCTTTTCAATTTAGTAATAGATGTAAAGATTTGTTTAGTTATATTGTGCTGTGCTCATAAAATATCACCTCTAATTATCTTCAGTATTTGAATAAAAATAATGAAGTGGATAAAATATAATCTATAATACACTTTCACCTAAACATGGGCTCTTTCTTCACTTTCAAAACTATATCAGACCTGAGGGACTCTATAAGTCAGCTAAGTGGATAAAGCACTGAGCTTGCAATAAGGAAAACTCATCTTTATGAGTTCAAATTCAGCCTCAGACGTGTCCTAGCTTGAGCCTGATCAAATCACTTAATCCTGTTTGCTCATCGACAAAATGAGCTAGAGAAAGAAATGGCAAATTATTCCAGCACCTTTGTGAAGAAAATCCTAAAAGAATCACAAAGAGTTGGATATGATCAAAAAGAACAATAACAATATAGGTCAGTGCTCATAATTAATTTATAGTTCATCAACCCTCGCGTGATTATGTTTATTTTTTGACATCTAACTTATTCCGTGCTAGTTCTGACTAATGATAATTACTTGGCAGTTTTGGTTTGATATTGGAACAAAAATGAGATACATATAAATCATTCAACTTTTTAAACTAACTATAGCTAAAGATAACAGAAGAAGGATATTAAAGAAAGATAAGCACTGAAAACTCATTTACTTGATTCAACAAAACAAAGTTCCCTTCTCTGAGTTGCCTATTGTAATCCATCAGTAAAGCATCTTCCTCGAACTTTTTGTGATTATTTTGTGCCCAGATGAACAAGATGTGATCTCAATAGATTAAGATTTTATTCATCTGAGCCACTGAAATTTTGAAAAGCTATCAGGGAATGCAAAGGGATTAGGGTTAAGATATTGTTCCTATTACACAGCTGGAGGACACAATTCAAACTGCTGATATATAAAAGGTAGAGTAAATAAAATAACACATACACACATACACACAATAAAGATTCCCCCATGCAAAGATATATTTAGAAATAACCAGAATCTATAAGCCACAATACAAACAAAAATAATTTTCAGAATAGAAAAAAAAAACTTGAATCTATGCTAGCAAGTCTCCCCAAAGGTTCAAGAAAAAGAATAATTGCTTAGAAATACAAATATACCAAAAGAAACGACTAGATGGAAGAAGAGAAACAAATAATAATGACATTGAAAGAAATTATGCTTTATAAACAAATTAAGTATTTACAGATATTCCAGAAGAGCACAAGACAAAAACTGAACACAGTAATGCAAGAAATAACACAAGAAAATTACTAAAAACCCCTGAACACAAAAACCAAGTGCCAATTAAAAGAATCCACAGATCACTTCTAGAAATTTTTTTTTAAAAAATCTTTGCTACAAACGCTAAAAAATATGATGCTTAAATTTAAAAACTTCACTAACAACAAATTCTGAAAGTTTCCAAGAGAAAGACCTTCAAATATAAGGGAAAGAAAATTAAAGTAACGCAACTATTCTCCACCCACATTAAACCACAGGAAGGAATAGAATAATGTGTTCTGAAGAATTAAAAAGAATTCTACAAAAGCTGTGTAGAATCTGAAATATGGTTTCTTACTTAATTCCCCAAATCCTCTTTACTGTCATGGCACACAGTTGATTGAACCAAAATAAATCTAAGCAAAAAAGGTGAAGTTGTTATTCTTCACTTTCCTAAATATATATATATATATTATATATATATATATATTATATATATATATATATATAATATATATATATATATATATATATATATATATATATATATATATATATATATATACATGTATATATGTATATGCCCACACATGTCTACATGTGTATAATATGTTTGCATATATATATTACTGTGTGCATACATATTTGCAACCAGATGTGTTGGATAGATTGCTGGTCCTTGATTTAAGAAGACTTTGATTTAATACCTACTTCTCACACTTAGTTTCTATGTGACTTTGGACAAGTCACATCTCAATGCTTTAGGATGCTCTTTAAAACTATAAATTTCAGGAAAGATGGCAACCTGAATTGATAGAGAGAATTTCCTTATTTGAGCAATTCACTGGTTTTTATACTAATGAAATCCCAGGAACAGTTCTAAGATAGATAAAGACAGAGACAGAGAGAAATTCAGAAACCATGAGACAGACGCTGAGATGAAAGATAAAAGATTCAGAAAAACAGATTCAGACAAAGAAACAGATAAAGAGACACAGAGACAAAGGCAAAGAAATGAGTATACTTTATATTTGAACATATAGTAGGTGTACCAACAGCAAATTTGCATATAACAATATATGCATATGCATAAGTATGTGTACATACATACATGTATGTTTATATATGTATGCATAAATGCATGTGTTTGTCAGCAAAACAAAAAAATTAAACACATCCAAATAGGCTTTGTTGGTGTATTTTGACCAGCCAAAAAAATCTGTCTTCTAACAGAAGATAATTCACATACTTAGTGCTCTGGTTATTTCTTATCCAAGTAAGATAAAGTGAAGCTCTTCAAACAGGCCAAATCCCAAAACAATTGAGTGGTAACAAAGCCTCCCATAAAATGAATTCATGGTATGGAATAATATCCTATCAATTGGTCTTATCACAACAAGTAGCATTTATAAACCACCAGAGAACTATGATGCATGATGTCTGACATAAGTATTTAATAAATATACATTGACTTTTGAGTATGTGCTTGTCTTTTCCCAGTCATCAATGGAATTAAACACAGGTACTTGCTTTCTGGTTGATTTTCTAGAGGTCTTTGGACAAGTCTTCCTTTTAGCTGAGTAATCACTACGAGAATAGCCAGGTGTTAAAGTTCAAATTCATTATTATCTCCTTCACAGCCTAGTTTCCTTAGGCTGGGCTAGCTTTCTTGAGGTCCTCTGGAATGTGTTTTGGTTTCTGTGAGAGAGGCAGGAGGACCATCACAACTGTCTCTGTCTTGAAGTCTGTCTCAGTACAAAGACTTGTGCTCCAGCCTCCAGCCCTCTGTCTTCTCCCAGTCTGTCTCTGAGCCGGGCCCTTCTGAGTCTATCTCTGGCTGAGTTTGTCCCAGTTTATATGCAGTATACTGAGTATAAGCCAATCATTATATCACTAAGGAACCATTATTTGTTGTAAGATTAGTTCAATCATACTGAATTGGAGAACTATTAATCACCAGGCCAAACTAGATAACCATTGTATTATCAATTCTACTAACTTAACACCTTGTAAGAATCCTAGTTTCAAGTACAGAGTTCTGGCCTATTAATTCTCCCATGCTTTTTAGCATGATGCTTTTTTTCATCAATGCTTTCAGAAGCCTTCAATGAGGAGGAACAAGCATCAAAGTCAATTACCATGTTGATGGTATTTTTTTTTTAATTTTCATTTGATGCCATTTATAAATTAAAGCTTTTTTTTTTATTTTCACAACATATGTATGGATAATTTTCAACATTCACCCTTGTAAAACCTTGTGTTCCAAATTTTTATTTGGAACTTCCTCTCTTCCTCCTACTCCTCCCCTAGATGGCAAGTAATTCAATATATGTTAAATGTGGAATTGTTCTATACATATTTCCCCAATTATAGTGCTGCACAAGAAATATCAAATTAAAAAGGAAAAAAAGTGAGAAAGAAAACAAAATGCAAGCAAACACCAAAAAAGTGAAAATATTATGTTGTGATCCATACACATTTCCCACAGTCCTCTCTTTGGGTTCAGACGGCTCTCTTTATCATAAGATCATTGAAACTGATCTGAATCAACTCATTGTTGAGAAGAGTCATGTTGATGATAGATTATTTAACTTAAAAGGCTAAAAGGCAAGGCTAAAGTAGAGGAAGAGGTGGTTGGCTAAAAGGCAAGACTAAAGTAGAGGAAGGGTTGGTTAATGATTTTTTAATTCACAGATGATTATGTACTCAATTCAATCTCTGAAATTGGGGTGCACCAAATTATGGATTGCTTCTCTGCTACTTGTACTAATTTTGGTTTAATAATTAACACCAAGAAAACACAGGTTCTCCATTAACCAACACCATACTATTCATGGATGGAACTACAAATTATAGAAAATGTAGAAATTTTGAAATGTCAGACATAATCCATCATAGTTCTCTAGTGGTTTGTAAATGCTACTTCTTCTGGTAAGACCAATTGGTAGGAAATCTTACTATAACATGAACACATTTTATGGGAGGCTTTTGGGATTTGGCCTGATTGAAGAGCTTCAATTTATCTTACTTGGATAAGAATGATATATATCAGCAACATACCAGGAACTTGAAACATTTCCTTTGAATCATTTTAGGGAGATTCTGAAAATCACAGGGCAGAAAAAGGTACCGAACATTGAGATCCTTTCACAAGCTAAAATGCCAAACATTCATACTCTACAATAGAGAACAGAACTTCAATGGGCTAACCATGTTGTTCAAATGCCAAACATACATTTCCCTAAAAGACTATTATACAGAGAACTCACATGAGGCAAATGTTCATGTAGTGGTGACAAGAATACAAGGACACTCTAAAGATCACTCTTAAGAACTTTGGAATTGATCTCATGAAATGGGAGATACTGGCATAGGACCAGCCAGCACGGTGTGCCCAGATCAAAAAAGGTATTGTACTCTATAAGCAAAGCAGAATTGACAGAACTTTAAAAATGTTAGATGTTCACTTTTACAGAATTCATCACAAATATTTATATAGACTAAGCCCAACCTGTGACAGAAAGAGTTGGTCTGATCAATCACAGTTATACTGACTATAATTTGACTCTTACATAGTGGTATCATTTTGGTCCTCTTTGAGAAAAATGAACAACCATTGTCTAATAAGGAAAGTAATACAATCAGAACTATCTTTGGAATAAGATAACATTCAGATTTTATTTGTGTTCTTTTGTTTAAATGGTTTAGTGAGGCAGATAAAGGAGAAAGTGGTTTTATTAATTTATTTGTAAGAACAAAATAGAATTTCAGATATATACTATTTGCTAGAAAATATCCATTGCTGCCATCTTTTGAAACCTGGGCATGTTATCCAACCTCTTGATATAGCAGGCAACTCCTGATGCTATACATTGTAAGCCAATTCAATAAAATAATTTTTGATCATTTAATTGGTATACAATTGAATATATAAATTAGTTTAGATGAAATTGTCCTTTTTATTATATTGGCTCTGTCTACTCATGAATAATCAATAGTTTCTGGGCTTGTTTTGGTAAGGGTATTCCTAGATATTTTATACTGTCTAAAGTTATTTTAAATGTTTTATCTCTCACTACCTCTTCTTGAAGTAATTACACAACTATCTAGTACTGACTAAAAAATATAAAATGGTGGGACAGAGTAAGCCCACAATTTACAACAGTAAGTGAATATAATAACCTTGTATGTGATCAGAGTAAAGACTTAAGTCATTTATATATGTAAAGATCTCAAGGATGTAAAGAGCTTTGTCAAATCTATAAGAATTAAAGTCACTCCCTGACTGATAAATGATCAAAGAATATGAACGTAAAGTTTTTCAATGAAAACAATTTTTCATCATAAGGAAAAAAATTCTGTAAATCATTTTAAATTCGAGAAATGCAAATAAAATGTCCTTAAGATATTACTCTACACCTATTCATTAGTTAAAATGGTTGAAGGAGAAAGTAACACATGTTGAAGTGATGTGGAAAAATTAACAAACTAATTCACAATTGGTTGCCACTGTGAACTCATCTTTCCATTTTGGAGAGTAATTTGGAATTATGCCGAAAGAGTTTTTAAACTATCTATAACCTTTGACCTGCCAATTCAACTACAAGGTCTATTTCCCAAGATAATTTGGAGAAAAGGAAAAGAACCTATATGCTCTAAATATTTATAAAACTTTCTCTTTGTGGAAGCAAAGAAATGAATGCTGTGAGAATGCCTGTCAATTGGGGAATGGCTAAACAAATTGTATATGATTGTGATGAATATTATTGTTCTATAAGAAATGATGAGGTTGTTGATTGTAGAAAATTGCAAATAGACTTTACCAAAATAAGCAGAAACCAAGAGAACATGTATCCTTATCTTCATTCCATCCATGCCTATTAGTTCATCCTATATGTTCCCTCAGTGTTATGCATAAACTCTTTGAAAAGGCCATGTGCAATATAGGTAACTCCATTTCTTTTATTCTCATCTCTTCTTAACTCTTCTCTGTCCACATTCCAATATTCCTTAACCAAAACCTACTTTTCCTAAAGTTATTAAGTCAGTTGCAAAAACAAAAATTGACTTTTTTCTCCATCCTCACCCATCTTGATCTTTTGAGCCTTTGATATGGTCAATTACTATAATTCTTCCCTTGATATTTTCTTTTCTTTAGATTTCCATGACACTGTCTAACCAGTTTGATTATTCCTTCTCAGAGCTCTTTTCTGATTCATTGTCCAGGTTATCCTTCCTACATATGGGTACATCACACGATTCTATCCTAAGTCCTCTATACTTCCTGTTGACTTCTTCAGCTCCTATGACTTTAGCTGTCATGCTGCTATTTCTTGTCCCATTTCTCACCCTGAGTTACAATCCCACATTATCAAATTGCTCTTGGACATGTTAAACTAGTTGTTCCAGAGGTCACACAACATGTCTAAAACTGACCTCATCATATTTTCCTACAAAACTATCCCTCTTCATTTTATCTTTTTAGGTTCAAAACTCTATCATTTTTCTAGATTCTCTGTTTGTAATTGGTATTTTCCTTAACTATTTATCCTTACCCCAAATATACAAACAGTTAAAATTTACCATTCTAACCTTTAAATGATTTCTCCCTTCTTTAAATAATATCTCCCTTATTTCTATTCACACAATAACCACTTTAGTTAGGAACTCATCAGTTCTCGTATAGATTATTGAAAAACTTCCTAATTAGACACAACTCAAGCAATATTGTTTAAATCAATTCTTCCCTGATCCTTTCAACTACTAATGCCCTCATACTACCTTGTATTCAACTACTTTGTATTTATTATCTCAATATTTGTCCTGTACATACATGTGTTGTTGTTGCCACTACTAAGATATAAAATTGTTGTGAGGATAAACATTATTGAATGTTTATCCTTAGTGCCTGGCAGAGCTCCTGGCATATAATTGGTGCTTAATTATTGTAAATTAAATACTGATTGTATTGACTAATATAAAATAATAGATTTTTTTAGAACTTTTAGCTTCACATTGCTAAAGGAAATCATTAGTTGAAAGCAAAAGTTTCCTGATGTTCCAAGTATCTGTTAATATAGAGTTTTATAGAGTGTCAGATGTGGCATGTGTAGTAAAGTTAACTGGTTACTGACTCTAATGTCAAAAGACCAGAGTTCAAACCCCCTTCTCATGTTTACTATTTATTTAGATTTTTGGCAGTTGAACTAGATGATTAATGAGGTCCCTCTGAGCTCTAAATTCTCTGCAACATTAAAATTTTAAAAGATATAATCCGTACATAATTTAAGGTAATACAAATCATAAGGTTTTATATCCTTCTGTACTTCTCTAGAGTGCTCTTGAGTTATTGAAGACCTAGCTATCGGGATGTAAACTACATCAAGTTATATCAATCTGAAAGGATTTTAGACCCAGATTCTCTATTAGGACAATCAAGTTCAGAAAAAAACTTATCCCCACATGGCAACCAGGTGATAAATTTTTCTATCACAGCAACTTATGAGAATGATTTACTAAGGTAGATTGTGCTTGCATCAATGAATGGAATACCTACTCATAGAAATCATGGATTCTTGAAGGACAGATGTATGATGGCATTATATGGATTCTCAAAAAATCATTCAGGCTCTGCCAATGGTTATTTCTATCATTAATTTCACATTTTGACAAAGGACTGGAAAAAAAGAAGGAAATCAATATCAAACTGCAATAGGACAGTATCTTTTCATTTCAAAACACTGATGTCAATCAGGCAGCTTATATAACAAAAAAAAAACTGTCAGGCAGATTTGAGTATATGGATTGTACATAATTGTAGTATTCTGATTGGTTTTCTGGAGTTCTTTGGGGCAGCCTTCTTTTCAGTAGAGTAATCACCACAAGAATAGCCAATAGTCCAAATTCTTTATTGCCTCCTTGCCTGGGACCCAACTAACTTTCTTGAGTCCCTTCAGACAGGCCTTGTCTCAGTTGGGGGAAGCAGGAGGACAGGCCAGCCATCACAAGGCTGATGAAAATGGAATGAATGTTTCTCCTTGGCTCCGAGAGCTTGAGCTTCTGCCTCCAGTCTTCTATCTTCTCCTACTCTGATCCTGGTTGAGTTTGTCCTGGCTTATATGCACTATTCTAATTACATTATCATAGGTGTGAATCTTGTGGAACTATATTAAGTACTAAGTACATTTACTGAACTAGAGAACTATTAATCACCTTGCTAAACTAGATGACCATTGTCTTATCACTGACAACACCTTGTAAGAATCCTTGTTTCAAGTACAGAGTTCTGGCCCATAACATCTCCCACTTTCTTTTGTTTTAGAACATAAATGGTCATGCCCTCTCTGGCTTCTTAGAAAGGTGAGAACCCCAAAAAGGAGGTGATCATGCTTTCCCTGACTTCTTAGAAAAAAGGGGTGAAAATACCCAAAAAAGGAGGTAATCACACCCTCTCTGACATCTCAGGAAGGGAGATAAAAACACCAAAGGGAAATGAGGAATCAAACCAGATTAGTGGGTTTCTGAAGGATCTCACTTGAAACAGGTATACATAAATACATTAATGTGGGAGGTATGGCAATATAACACAGGCTAGTAGTGATTAATACATAATGTAATTATAATTATTGTGATTTTAGAAACTTATAATTCCATAAAAACTCACACATCTTAGAATGTGATTGTCTTCCTGGAATAAAAATAGCTTCAAAGTTTTCAGTTTCTGAATTGCTCCAAAGGTGTTTCAATTTTTTTAGACATAGAAAAAAAATCAAAAACAATTGTAGACTAAGAAGAGACCTCAGATATCATCTAATCAACCTCTCACTTTGTATTTTATAGGTGTGTTCCAGACTTGGAGACAATATTTTTCTGCTAGATTCAGGGGGAAAAAACTCTAGGTCTCTTAATCACCAGTCAAGTACTCTCTACCCTCAGTTATCAAGTTGTTTCCCCTCAAATCTTGATTTTCTATGAGGAGAATAATGATTCTGGTACTAGTTGATCTTAGTGAATTACCTAGAAAAGTCAGCACCTTTTTGCAGTACTACAAATGTATCCTCATACCTTATATATATACAAAGAGTTAAGAAATCTTGCCATTTTTACCCTTCATAACATCCCATGTATGGACATTCAAATCCATAAGCTTCTCTTCATTCCTCTTCCAATCCAAATTAATTTAGGTAATACCATTTGAGATCTATAGAATTGTATATAGTATTATGTATTCAACTGAATTCATTTTTTTTAAATTATGTATTCAAGTAGAATGCAAAAGACATCATTACTATCATTATATCTAGCTTTTATATAGCACTTTAAAGTTTGCACAGAATTTTTAAATATCTTTAATTTTTACTTGATAATCAAAACAACCCTGAGATGTAGATGCTTTTATTATTCATATTCTACATAAGAGGAAACTAAGGCTGAAAGAGATTTAGTGACATATCCAAGAGGCAAAATTTGAATTCAGGCTTTCATGACTTCAAAACAAATACATTATTCATTAGGCCATTAGTGAATTGGAAAATCAAATGCTAAGTAACACTTTTAAATTGCATATGAATACATTTTTGAAGTAAATTTATGTTGATTAAGCATAAACTTACATTAGCACTTGAAACACATTTAGTAGTACAAACAAAGCCCATACTTTAGGAAATTGCTTGGATGTTGAGTGGTAACAATGAAAAATATAATTAAATGATTGATAAATAGATAATACAACTATTTCCAAAACATAGGGTGCACCCAAAGAAGTCTAGATATTTTCTAAAATTATATTTCTCAAGACAGAATTTTAAATTATTTTCTCCCCAAATAAAGATCAAACTTGACAATTTTCATGATAAACACATATAGTAGCTCAAAAGAATTATTTTTGTTTGTTTTTTACTTGATGAAGTCATTTAAAAATTAAATGTTTGTCATTGCAATTCAAAAATCACCATGAAGATTTTACTTCCTTTAGGTGCATCATCTCTCCAGGATGGCTATAAAAAAGGGGGGAGGAATAATAATAATTTTGAAATATATTTTTATATTAAAAACAAATATAATTGATTAATCATTGCAAGATCAAACATAAATAGCAGAGTTCTTTTATTTCTTTTTTGGACAGTGGACAATATAAACATTTTAAACAGACATGCCTCCATGAAACGGTCAGCAATTTACTGCTAATTGCAGAAGTTTAGGTATTAGTGCCTCAAGGAAAAAGATAGATGATAGATAGATAGATAGATGGATGTAGATATATAGATATAGATAAATGATAATAGATATGAATTTGTTAGAGATAGAGGCAGAGACAGACATTTATTTCTAAGGGAAAGGCTTTCCATTAACCTTTTTTTATTCCCTGTTCATTTTCAAAGCAAACAGATCTTTCCCAAGTAGAAGCCCCTTTCTTTTGTGAGCCCCTACAATGATCTAATTTTAATTCAATTAAAAGTGAAAATTTGCAATTAAATATTTAAATGAATTTGATTTCAGGCAATGATTTCAGGCACTTACTTGCAGATATAGAGTACTCATATACAAGTATACACATGTTCACAGATTCAGATCCTTCTAATGTTTATTTCTGTTTATAACTGCAATTCAAGATACTGTAAGATGAACAATATAAACTACTTGGGAGGGACCAGAGGCACTTAACCTGTCAAGGTTTCTTTTCCAAGCATCTTTTTGAGAGTATTAGTTACAAAGGAGTTACCATCTGCATCTTTGAAGGAAATTTTGGATGTCAGTACTTCCTATATAAATGAGATTTTGTTAATATGAACTAAAAAAAAAAGTTGGGATTATTTAATACTTACTTGGGGTCATACAACATATCTGAGGCAAGATTTTAAACTCAGATCTTCCTGGCTCCAAGCTCTATGGTCTATCCACTAAACCACCTATTTGCCTCATAATTAACCATTGCTATCTATAAAACAAGAGTGAAAACAACTAAGGTACAAAGCTATGGGCCTGATTTTTTAAAATAATGTTCAGAAAAAATAACAGAACAATGATATGTTTCTGATTTTTCATAAAAATTCCAAATGGGAGTCAAATGTGGTGCCACACGTCTATAATCTCAAATATTAGGTAAACTAAGGCTGGAGAATCTCTTGATCTCAGGAGTTCTAAGCTGCAGGGGACTAAGTCTTTGTGTTGTCCATATTAAGTTTGGCATAAATGTAGTGATTACTCAGTCCTGGGACTAATCAGGTAATCTGGGGCAAACCAGTTCAGATCAGGAACAGAACTACTCAAAGTTCTCTGAGGATCACAGTAGGACCTGGCCCATGATCAAAATAAGGAAACAAAATGATCACAAGTTTAAATAGGAAAAAGTAAATTAATTTAATTTTTAAGCTACTGATAAAAAATTAATAGTATGTACAAAAACTGGCTGTGACCACTAAATGTACAATTCATCAGCAGATCTCCCTCCATTCATCCTGGCCCCAGATATTTTTTCAATATCTACACATTTGTCATCTAAGATACAGTCACAGTCATCATGCCCTCCAAATAAAATGCAATAATTACAGGCTAAAGAACTAACTAGATTCATGTTTAATAAAGGATATTTTTATTTTTAATTTATTGAAATAATTGTCATTTGATAAGGATCTTTCATTGAAAAAGAGGGTTTTGAATAGAATTTACTTTTTATTTCTATAGGCATTACATGTGTATTTCTTTCTTAGCAAAGCCAAGAAAATAAACCATATGCACAGTAACTAAAATAAATCAGAGTGGGCTTCAGGAAATCAGGCAATGGGCCTAAAAGAAATTCAGTATTCTTTGCCTCAACTCTGGAGTCCTGTTTGGCTTGGGTTTTATGGGAATGAATTTGTATCTGAGGAGAAATTGCTAAGTCTAAAAGATGACAGCCAACCAGATGTGATAGTATAAATAACAAACCATATGGTTCACTGCTCTTCTTTTTACTGCAAGAATGACAAACCAGCAAATCCACTTCCCACAAATGAAATTTAATTGTGGAGACTGTTCTTTCTGCCCCCACACTTTATTTAACTATGCTCTCAAAGATTACCAACTACCTCCTCACCTTTAGATTCAATGAGTTCTCCATCCTCATCCTCAATGATATCACAGAAACATTTGACACAGTTAACTGTTCTTTTTTAATAGGTTCTTTCTTTAGAGTTAGGAGCACTATTCCATCCTCATTCCTATTCTACCTCTCTGCTGGTTCATTATGTGTTTCTGAGTATGTTCCACCTGGATCTATAGTTATACTAATTCTAAAATGCTTTCTTTGAAGGTCTATATGTTTTCTGCACTTTTTCCTTCATAGAATCTGGTCATGGAATAAAAGAAGAATCAAAGATTTAGAGCTAGGAGGAAATTCAAAAGCCATTTCATCCAATCCCTTTATATAACAGATCAAGAAAAAGAGGCCTAAGCATATTAAATGACTTGAACAAGTCCACAAGCAAATATCAGTGGTAGAATTAGAATCCAAGTCCTCTGATTTTAGATCCAATATTCTTCCCACTCTGATATGCTTTTTTTCCGTTAAGTCAACTATTACTTCTATATAGATAATGGCATGATAGATAGATGATAAATAAAAAAATAAATCAATAATCTCCAAACTGACCTCTCTCCTGAGGTTTAGAGTCATATTTCTCACTTGAATGTCTTTCTAGGGCATCTTGAAGTCAACAAATACAAAACTAAATCAATGGGATATTCGTTGGATAAGAAATACTATATGTGTGTGTGGATGTGTGTGTGTGTATTATATATAGATATATACATATATATCAGATGATTTTAAGATTTTAGTTTATTTTACTTAACTTAATTTTCTTTACTTTATTGTTCTATGAAAGAAGCAGGTGGCATCTGAAAATAACAATACTGGAAAAATAGGTTCCAAAACATCAATAGGACATTTTTAAAAATTAAATTCTTCTTTTCTCCACCCTCTAATACTATAACCTACTCTTTTCTGTCATTCTCTATATTGCTAATGATTTCAAAATTATCTCAGTCATAAAACTATGCTTCTGGAATATTTTTCAATTTGTTCTTTTCTTGAAAATATCAATACTACCACTCATTACCACTTGCATATACTATGAAAATGATGTCATGATAGGCATGATCATGAGAATCAATTATCAATCTTAGGATTTTAGAAGTAGCAGAAATAACTGTATTTTACATATCTAATTCAGTTCATTTTCCACCAGAAGGTAGACAGAAATTTTTTTTTCATTATGGTGGAGATGAACTTTGGTTTTTAAACATTCTATCAGTGGAATACACTATCCAATTCTACCAAGGAGGAAAGATTTGGAGTATGGAGTCATTGAAGTTTTGTATTTATGATTCATGGAATCTATCTAGCTACATTCCAAAAGACTTCTCACTAGGAGGTTTACCTTTTTTGTCTTACTATAATTACAATATAATAAAACACCAAGGGGTTATGTCTTCATCAGTGAGGAAAGTAGTCTCAGAAATCCCTTCCAGTTCTGAAATTCAATGATTCTACCAGCTACAAAATGATACTTTGAGAGTCCACATGGTATCACTGAAAGAGAAGTGGATCAGGAAAGTCATAATTTCCAAGTGAGTCATTGGTTTGAATCTTGATGCTGATATTCTTGATGCTGATATTCTCTCTGTGACTATAATCGAGTCAATTAAACTCTCCAAGTTTCCTTTTCCTTATTTGTACTAAAAATACTTATAGGGTTGTTGTAAGGCTCAAATCAGAAGATGTGTACATAGCACTTTCAAATCTTAAAGTGCTGGGATGGAGCCAAGATGGCAGAGAGGACACTGAGCTCCTCTACTACCCACAAACTATTTATGAAATTCAGGCTCTAAATTAGTGCTGGACTATCAGAACTCACTAATACTGGGAGTACAACACATTACCAACAAAAGATAATTACAAAGATCACCAGAAAAGGTCTGTTTTGGTTGGGTGCAGGCATGGGAAGAGGCCAGCCACATGACAGATAGGTAAGCAGGAAAAGCATGAAGGATAGCTCATGCTCAGCAGACAGGGGCAAGGTGTGGTCTCTGTGGCAGAAAATCTGCAGGAAAGAATCTACTACAATGTCTGCTGCCATGGCAGTAAGCCAGTAGATCAGCAGAGAAGTTATAAAACTTCCAACATAAACACAGAGGGTAAAGAGTATACCCCAAAGTGCTGGAGTCTCACAGGACATGGCCACCCACCCAATACCGGGAGTGACTCAGCTCCCGGTGCAGCCGCTGCCACTTCCTGTTGTCTATTGAGGAAGCTTGGAAAATCTTTCTTGCCCCAAAAGCAAACCACAGTTTTCTTTTTCTTTTTTTCTTTTCCTTTATTTTTTTTTTTTTGTTAAAATGAGTAAAAAGGCAAAGTGGGCTGTAACTATAGATAGTTTCTATGATGAAAGAGAACATATTTGAAACCCTGAGGAGACTAAAAAGAGATTGTCTCTAGTTAAAACTCCAAAGGGGGATATGATCTGATCCCCAAAACACAAGGCTCTCATAGAAGATATTAAAAGGGATATTGAAAGAGAGCTAGAAGAATGGGGAAAGAAAAGGAAATGTTTGTAAGAGGGTCTGGATAAGGCATATAACTAATTAAAAGATAGAATGAAAAAAGAAAACAACTCTCTGAAAAACAGAATTTGTGAACTGGAAAAGGTAAACAACTCACAGGAAAACAGAATTTGTAAATTGGAAAAAGAAAATAATTCCTTAAAAAATGGGCAAAAAGAAAAAAAAAATCCGTAGAACAAAACAACTCATTTAAAAACTCAATTGGACAGATGCAAAAAGAAATTTTAAAAAGTAGATGAAGAAATTAATTCATTAAAAATCAGAACTGATCAAAAAAAATAAATAAATAAAAATAAAAATCAGAACTGAACAAATGGAAATGAATGACTCAAGAAGACATCAACAATCAGCCAAGCAAAACCAAAAAATAAAATAAAATAAAATAAGAAAAAATGATAAATACCTACTTGGGAACAGACCTGGAAAATAGATCTAGGAGAGATAACCTAAGGCATATTGGATTCCCTGAAAATCATGATTAAAAAAGAGCCTCGACACTATTTTTAGAAAATCATAAAAAAGAACTGCCCAGATGGCATAGAATGAGAAGGTAAAATAGCCATTTAAAGAATCCATCAATCACCTGCTAAAAGAGACCCCAAAATTAAAACTCCAAGAAAGATGCTGGCTAAATCCTCAAAGAGAAAATATGAAATATATATGATTTACAGAGAAACTTCTTCCATCTCATTGAAAAGTGGGAGTGTAAAAGTGAAAAGGGAAGGGGTAGGATAAATACAAGGGAATACAGATATAGTAGGGAAACGATTTAAGAAAGGAGGAGGAATTATAAGGGGAAGGAAGGGATCCTAAAGAGGGAAGGCTACATGAGGCAAGTGGTGTTCACAAGTTTAATACTAGGCAGGGGGTAAGGAGGAAAGGAAAGAGAAAAGCATTGGGGATAATAAGATGGCAGGAAATACAGAATTAGCAGTTTTAACCATAAATGTGAATGGGATAAACTCACCCATAAAGCGAAGGTGGATAGCAGACTGGATTAAAAGCCAGAATCTGCATATGTTGTTTAGAGGAAACATACTTGAAGCAGGGCAATACATACAGAGTAAAGGTAAAAGGTTGGGGTAGAATCTACTATGCTTCAGGTGAAGTCAAAAAAGCAGGAGTAGCCATTCTGATCTCAGATCAAGCAAAAGCAAAAATTAATCTGATTAAAAGAGATAAAGAAAGAAACTATATCTTGCTAAAGGGTAGCATAGATAATGAAGCAATATCAATAGTAAACATATATGCACCAAGTGGTATAGCATCCAAATTCCTAAAAGAGAAGTTAAGAGAGCTGAAAGAAGAAATAGACAGTAAAACTATAATAGTGGGAAATCTCAACCTTGCATTCCCAGAACTAGATAAATCAAACCACAAAATAAATAAGAAAGAAGTTAAAGAGGTAAATAGAACACTAGAAAAGTTAGGTATGCTAGATCTTGGAGAAAACTGAGTGGAGACTAAAAGGAGTACACTTTCTTCCTGGCAATTCATGGAACCTATACAAAAATTGACCATATATTAGGATATAAAGATCTCAAAATTAAATGCAGGAAGGCAGAAATAGTAAATGCTTTCTTTTCAGATCATGATGCAATAAAAACTATATTCAATAAAAAGTCAGGGGAAAATAGACTAAAAAGTAATTGGAAGCTAAATAATCTCATCCTAAAGAATGAATGAGTGAAACAGCAAATTATAGGCACAACTAAAAATTTCACCCAAGAGAATGACAATAATGAGATGACACACCAAAATTTGTAGGATGCAACCAAAATGGTAATAAGGGAAAATTTTATATCTCAGGAGACTTACTTGCATAAAATAGAGAAAGAGAAGATCAGTGAATTAGGCTTGCATCTACAAAAGCTAGAAAAAGAGCAAATTAACCCCTCCCCAAATCAAACACTAAACTTGAAATTCTAAAAATAAAAGGAGAGATTAATAAAATTGAAAGTTAAAAAAAAACTATTGAATTAATAAATAAAACTAAGAGTTGGTTTTATGCAAAGACCAACAAAATAGATGAATCTCTTGTAAATTTGATTAGAAAAAGGAGAGGAAAATCAAATTGTTAGTCTTAAAAATGAAAAGGGAGAAATTTCTACCAATGAAGAGGAAATTAGAGTAATAATTTGGAGTTACTTTGCCCAACTTTATGCCAATAAATTTGATAACTTAAATGAAATGAATGAATAACTTCAAAAACATAGGTTGCCCAGATTAACAGAGGAAGAAGTAAATTGCTTAAACAGTCTCATTTTAGAAAAAAAGAAATAGAACAAGTTATTAATCAACTCCCTAAAAAAAATCCCCAGGACCAGATGGATTTACATGTGAATTCTACAGACATTTAAAGAACAATTAACTCCAATATTTTATAAACTATTTCAAAAAATAGGGAATGAGGAATTCCTACCAAATTCCTTTTACAACATAGACATAGTACTGATACCTAAACCAGGAAGGTTGAAAACAGAGAAAGAAAATTATAAATCAATTTCCCTAATGAATATTAATGCAAATATCTTAAATAAATTTTTAGCAAAAAGATTACAGAAAATCATCCCCAGAATAATACACCATGACCAGATAGGATTTATATTAGGAATGCAGAGCTGGTTCAATATTAGGAAAACTATTAGCATAATTGACTATATCAATATCCAAATTAACAAAAACCAAATGATCATCTCAATGGATGCAGAAAAAGAATTTGATAAAATTCAACACCCATTCCTATTAAAAAAAAAAAAAAACACTGGAGATGATAGGAGTAAATGAACTTTTCCTTGCAATAGTCAGTAGCATCTATTTAAAACCATCAGTAACTATCATATGTAATGGAGATAAATTGGAACTATTCCCAATAAGATCAGGAATGAAATAAGGTTGCCTTGTATCACTATTACTATTCAATATTGTATTAGAAATGCTAGCTTCATCAATAAAAGATGAAAAGGAGATTAAAGGAATTAGAGTAGGTAATGAGGAAATCAAATTATCACTCTTTGCAGATGATATGATGGTATACTTAGAGAACCCCGGAGATTCTACTAAAAAGCTATTAGAAATAATTCACAACTTTAGTAAAGTTGTAGGATACAAAATAAACTCACATAAATCATCAGCATGGGTTCATAATCTAGGCACAAAGAATGATATTATAAATAAATTAGAAGAGCATATGATAATTTACTCTCAGACCTGTGGAGGAGGGAGGAATTTGTGACCAAAGAAAAACTAGAGATCATTATTGAGAACAAAATAGAAAATTTTGATTATATTAAGTTAAAAAGGTTTTGTACAAACAAAACTAATGTAGATAAGATTAGAAGGGAAGTAAAAAACTGGGGAAACATTTTTACAGTCAAAAAATCTGATAAAGGCCTCATTTCCAAAATATATAGAGAATTGATTCAAATTTATAAGAAATCAAGCCATTCTTCAATTGATAAATGGTCAAAGGATATGAACAATCAATTTTCAAATGAAGAAATTGAAACTATTTCTAGACATATGAAAAGGTTCTCCAATCATTATTGATCAGGGAAATACATATTAAGACAACTCTGAGATACCACTACACACCTCTCATGATAATGATAATGACGAATGTTGCAGGGAATGTAGGAAAACTGGGACACTGATACATTGTTGGTGGAATTGTGAATATATACAACCATTCTGGAAAGCAATTTGGAACTATGCTCAAAAAGTTATCAAACTGTGCATACCCTTTGATCCAGCATTGTTTCTACTGAGCTTATATCCCAAAGAGATCTTAAAGAAGGGAAAGGGACCGGTATGTGCAAAAAATGTTTGTAGCACCTTTTTTGTAGTGGCTAGAAACTGAAAATTGAATGGATGCCCATAAATTGGAGAATGGCTGAAGAAATTGTGGTATATGAATGTTTTGGAATATTTTTGTTCTATAAGAAATGACCAGCAGCATGATTTCAGAGAGACCTCGAGAGACTTATTTGAACTGATGCTGAGTAAAATGAGAACCAGGAGATCATTATACATTTCAACAACAATACTATATGATGATCAATTCTGATGGACGTGACTCTCTTCAACAATGAGATGATCCAAATCAGTTTCAACTGTTCAGTAATGAAGAGAACCAGCTACACCCAGAAAAAGAACTATGAGAAATGAGTCTGAACCACAACATAGCATTTCTATTCTTTCTGTTATTGTTTGCTTGCATTTTTGTTTTCATTCTCAGTTTATTTTTATCTTCTTCCTAAATCTAATTTTTTCTTGTGAAGCAAGATAACTGTATAAACATGTATACATATGTTGTATTCAACATATATTTTAATATATTTAACCTGTATTGGACTACCTGCCATCTAGGGGAGGGGGTGGGAGAAGCAGGGATAAAGTTGGAACAGAAGGTTTTGCAAGGGTCAATGTTGAAAAATTACCCATGCATATGTTTTGTAAATAAAAAGGTATAGTAAAAAAAAAAAAAATCTTAAAGTGCTGTATAAATGTCAGTTATTTTTAGTATTCTGTTCTCTAAACTAAATGAAAGAAAAGTTGATTTAAGGAGGTGAAGAAGAGTAGAGAGGAGAGGAAAGTTGACATTTGTGGTGAAACCGAATTTTGCAAATCTAGTACTTTCATTATTGATATAAGAATTTTCTAATTGAATCAAATTCTACTTTCTTTTAAATATGAGGGATTCTTTATTGTTTTTGTGACATAATTTGCAAAGGTATACATTCCATGCTAAAATATATGTGATGTATTTTGAAATTCTATGTGAAAATACTGGGAGAAAGAGGCAAATAGAATTTGAAATAGTGAGAAAATTGAATCCTAAAAAGAAAATATACTTTTATACTAAAAGAACAGCAACAACAAAAATCCTTTGTAAAAGAATCTGAATTTATTAAGTACCTACTATTAGAAACAGCAAAGTTGAATAGCTATATCTTGACTCTGAAATAGAACTCTATACTTTGCTTCAAGTTTTGCCTCTCATACTTACTAACTAAATGATCCTCCACAAGTCACTGAACTCTGTCTCAAATAAATTTCTAAAGACTTTAGCAACAGAGCTGTTATTCATTTGTTTCAGTAAAGGGAAGCTGATTAGCTGAAATTTCCTACATTGATGATACCTTGAGTATATAATGGAACTCCAGCTCTTCTGGCATATATTATGGTTAGAATGTACTCTGTGAAGCATGCATGTAATTAAGCTGAGCTTTCAACATTTCTGGGGTATATGCTGAATGATGAAGGAAATAACAATGGTACAATAATTCTTTGGTCTTCATATTTCAGGAAAGGAAAATGCCTGCATAAAAGATTTTGCCACTGAATTACAATCACTCAGTGGATTTTGAGGGGAAGAAAGAAAAAAAGAAAATTTGCTCCCTTTTCCCTACTTTCTAAACATATACCTTGGAAATGTAAGAACTTTCCCTTCAAATTTCCTTATAATAGTTATGGTACTTCTCATATTCATCAGAAACATATGTATACTTCAGTCTTTTTATTGTGTATTTCTTTCCTGAACATAGGTAACTGAAATGTCTTCATGAGAGAACTTTTTAAATCCAACAATTGCTTCTGGAGTTCAGGAGTTAAAGAGCTCCTGAGTTGGTGATATGTTCAGGAAAAAAAGTTTCCTGCATTTATATACTTCTTGGAAAAAATCATTAAAAGGAAAATAAGCCTATTCCTTTGTCTAACTGGACAAGAAACATGTAACTTGAGGGAGCTGTTTAGACTGAGCAGAGTTGAAGTGAAAGTGAAATGCTTATTCAACAATTCCACTAAATAACACAATGTTTTACTAATGAATCTCATCAGAGAAAATAATAGGATTTAGAGCTCATAGTATCATGTATTACTCTGTCAATGTGTGATTATAATTTGTTTGTATTTTATTCTTTCCTTTTATGTGAAGAGAATAAAAAGCAGTTCTATCTATATTTGTATATGGAATACTTTTTTTAAAGGATCCTGTTTATCTCATTAGAGAAAATATTAGATCTAAGCCAAGCCTAAGCTTTCAATGATTTTCCTCTGAGTTAGAAGATAGGGACAAAAAGAAAGAGCCTAATCTTTCTCTTTAAAAGTCATACTTCCCCAGTCTATATGAATCCAGAGTTGGAGCTTCTTATGGAAGATTTTATTTATTCATTCATCTCATTTGATTAACACAACAACCCTATAAGAGATATTATATACATCATTATCTCCAACATACAAATGAGGAAGCTTAGACTCAGAAAAAATAAAAGATTTTTGTGACTTAAATGGTTACACAAGTATGAGAAATGGGATTCAAATATAGCTTCAATTTCTCTCCTCCTCTTACTCTCATATCACTCAGATGTCTCCACTCACCATTTTCTTCTTCACTTCTGTCTTGAACGGGTGACTATTCATCTCCCCAAGATATAACCTTCTACCTGCACAAGCCATCCTGTTCCATCCCATTTTTTTCCCTGATTATACCCTCTATTATTCAACTGTCTCATTAATCATCAATCTCATCACATACATTATTTCCCTGTTCCTTACAAACATTTAGCCATTCTCAATAAATAAATAAAAACTCACTTGATACATCCATGTCTACATTCAACCAAAATTGCTCTCTACAAAATTATCAATAATTGCCCAATTTTATGGACTTTTTAAAGTTCTTATCCTACTTAACCCCTCTTCAAATTTTAGCATTAATTAATTTATTCTCTTTTATATTTTCTTTTCTTTGGGTTTTCATAATACCTTTCTAATTTCTCAATATTCTTTGCAAATGCTTCAACCAGTTTACACCCATTAACTGCTAGTGATTCCCAAAGATTTAACCTGATCATATTTCTTATTTGATTTCATCTGATGCCATGAATTCAATTATTTTATCCATGTAGATGATTCCCAGATACATAGTTCTAGCCTTAACCTCTCTCCTGACTTCTGGTTTCTCATCTCCAATTGCCTATTATACATCTTGTCTCATACACATCTTAAGCTCAACGTATCCAAAACTAAACTTATCAACTGCCCCCCAAAACTCTTTTCTTCTTAACATCCCTATTAGTGTCAAGGATACCATCATCCTCCCTCTGGCTCACAAGCTCAGACGTATCCTCAATTTTTCACTCTTTCCTTTCCAAAATCCAATTTCTTTGCAAGATCCAGTGTTCCTTTATTTTTGTTTGTTTACTTTTTATTTATTTTGTACTTAATAAAAATAACAATGAATTAGAAAAAAAAATAAATGTACATGGATCTACAAATCTTTTATGTACAACTTGCTATATTCCTCTTAAATATATAATAATTATTATAACTTTCTTTTTTCCATTTTTCTTCCCTCTCTACTGCTAGAAATGGCTATTACACAAAAAATATATGTATGCATATATGTGTAATATATACACATATGTGTGTCTATTTAAAATCATTATATATATACATATATATTTCTATTTATCAATTCTTTGAATGCAGTTAGAATCTTTTTCATGTTTGTAATTAATTTTGGTATATAAAATAGCCAAATTACTTATAGTTCAAAATTTTTCTTAAAACAAAATTGCTATCGCTGTATACAGTATTTTCCTGGTTTTGCTCACTTCATTTTTCATGATGAAGAAATTTTTTAAAATAGTCATATAAAAACGTTCTGCATTTTTCATGCAAGTCTACCTATATTTTTCTAAGATCATTAAACTCATCATTTTTTTATAGCACAGTAGTGTTCCATCACAATCCTATACCACAATTTGTTCAAACATTTCCCAATTGACAGACATCCCTACAATTTCCAATTTTTGCCACCACAAAGAAAATTGCTATAAATATTTTAGAACATATAGGTTCTATTCTTTTTCCCCTAATCATCTTCAGAAATAGGCCTAGTTGTGATATTGCTAAATCAAAGGGTATAGTTTAATGATTCTTTGGGCATAATTCCAGATTTCTCTCCAAAATGATTGGATCTCTTCAAAGTTCCACCAACAATGAATTAGAGTCCCTATTTTTCCACAACCTCTCCAACATTTGTCACTTTCCCCTTCAATCATTTTGTTCAATTTGATAGGTATAAAATGACAGCTCAAGGTTGTTTTAATTTTCATTTCTCATCAATAATGATTTAGAGCATTTTATATGACTATATATATTTTTTATTTCTTTGTAAGAAAACTAATGGTTCATATCATTTAACATTTTGCTAAGATAAGATCACAATAGATATATAGTCTTGATTTAAAGAGGGATATCACAAGAATGAAGAATGAAAAACATGGAATAGTTTATTCATCAGACTTATAGATAGTGAACAATTTATGAACAAACAAAAGACAGAGAACTGTGTGAGATATAAAGTGGATAATTTTGATTACATTAAATAAAAAAGGTCTTGTGCAAATAAAACAAATGGAAACAAGATCTGAAGACCTGTTGTATCTACCTTTACAACATTTCTCATTTATATAATCCCTTTCCCCCTGTTACTACCATCCTGGTGCTTTATTACCTTAAAATGAGACTTTAAAATAGCCTTTTGGGTTGGTCTCCCTGTTTCAAATTTCTTTCCAATTGTCTACCTTTTATTCAACTATCAAAATTATGTTCTTAAAATGTCTGTCCTATATTAACCTATTCTTTAAAATTTAGTGTCTTCCTATGACTTTAAGGATCAATCCAATCAATGTATCAATGACCATTTATTAAGGTCTTACTCTGTGGCAGGCTTTACACAAAATGCAGGGAATGTAAAGGGAAGCAAAAAACATTCCTTACCCTCAAGGAAGTTATGATCTAATTGGAAAATCAACATACATACAAATATGTGCAAAGCAAGATATATACAGAATGAAAGGATATAACAAGGGGAGGGCATTGGAATAAAGAGGGGTTGAAACCTTCAAAATAAAGGCTCTTCCTACCTTTCTAGTCTTTTTCTTGCTTGCTATTATTTAGTCATTTTTAAGTTATTTCTGATTCTTTGTAATCCTACTTACAGAATTCTTGGCAAAGATAATGGAGTAGTTTGCCATTTCTTTCTCTAACTTGTTTTAAAGTTGAGAAACTCAAAGAAACAGGGGTAAGTGATTTTCTCAGGGTCATACAGCACTAAGGCAGGATTTGAACTCACAAAGATGAGTCTGCCTGACTTCAGGCTCGGCACTTTATCTACTCTACCATCTAACTTTTGTTCTATTACCTGACTACCTTCCATTTACTCTATAATGCTTTTTCACCGGCTTTCTTGTCATCCACTTCACTTCTTGCCATTGCACAAGACATTCCATCTTTCTACTCTGTGTATTTTTATTGGCTATCCCCCATATCTGGAATTTTTTTCCCCTTTTAATCTCCATCACTGGCCTTCCAAGATTCTTTTAAGTCTCACTAGAAACCCCATTATCAACTAGAAGATTTTTAATGTCAAATCCATCCCTCTCAGATTTCCAACATATCCTGTATATATTTATTACATAGTTGTTTGCAAGCTGTCTATTCTCATTAGATTGTGAAGTGCTTGAGGACAAGAACTCTTTTTGCCTTCCTTTGTATTTCACCACTTAGCATGACAACTGGTACTTAGTAGATGCTTAATAAAGGCTTGTTGACTAGATTTGTTTATTGTTCTTTAGTGAGAACTGGTCTAGAGCTTCAGCCAGTATTAGCATTAACTTTATAAACTTCCAGAGACAAGCCACCACAATTGGAAATGGTCTCTTCCTCATTTGAACTCCTCTGCCTTTTATTGTCTGTATTAGTCACTGAACAATGTTCCTGTATTGTGGTATGTCATTTGTTATTTTTCTAATGTGTGTGCATCTTTTTTATCTAATTAGCCCTTAAGAGTACCTTTTCTAAGAGATGAAATATCTCTTACTTGTTTCAACAATTCAATTAAGGTAAATTATGTGTTGTAATGCTGGAGAAACTGAGCCAAGATAGAGATTAGAAAGTTTTTAATATTTTTTTTGAGTTTCTGAGGAGAAATTTTCTTGGGGGGGGGGAGGGCAGATCAGAATCTATTTAATTGGACTTTCATCTCAAAGAATTCAACATCATATGTGAGATTCCAATGACTTTTATATGGCTCTATAAATCAGGGTAGACAAAGGGTGGAGTCTGAACAGTGGTGAGTAGGGAAATTTCCAGGAACAGATCATCAATTCCATTTTGACAGGTTGGGGGTAGGACCATAAATTCTGATAAATTGGGAGTGAAGGGGGTAGCTAGAGACAAAGTCTGAAACAAGAGATATATAAGGATATCTTTAATTCACTTATCTGCCTATGGAATGCTAATGGTCAGGGCTCCCAGCCCTAATTATCTCAGTCCTAATGGTCAGGAAGGGGGTTTGCAACCAAGAGGATTGAGGCAGAACTATTCAAGGAATGAAGGCAGAACAATAAAAGGAAACTGTGGCACAATAGTGTAAGGCATTGACCATTCTAGACCTCCAAAATACACATAAAAAAAAAAAAAAAAACAGCATTAGCCCTCCATGACCTTATATTCTTATAGGGATAAGGGAAGGAAAGTGAAAAGAGCTAGGAGGTTTATTAGAATTTAACACATAAGAGTAAATAAATATAAAGTATACACAAATTAATTTAAAATAATATTAGAATTTAACAGAGATCATTTTTAAAAAATATATGTAGAATATTGCAGCAGGGTCGTATTTTGAAGGAAGTCAGGAATTCTACAACATGGATATGAGGGAAAAGTATCTTCTACACATTAGAAACTATTTGTATGAAAGTGAAGTGGAGGAAAACTGTCTTATACAGGGAACAAACTTATTCAATTGCCTCGTTGTGTAAAAATTAACATCATAATTGCTTAATAAATAAACACTAATTGAAGATTTTTCTTTCAGTTTTAAACTGATCTTTGAGTAGTTGACATATACCAGGATCAAAAAAAAAAAAAAAATAAGGAATAAGGAACCAAATGTATCTCTTGTTACTTCTTTTCTCTTAACCTTGTGAAAAGCAAAAGGTCACCTATTTTCCCAAGATATAATTTAAGATTAATGCTTTAAAAGGACTCTGATTATAAAATTGCTATATACCAATCCCCAAATAGAATGATGGCTTGTGGAAGGAGGGCCCTCTAGAGAGGATTTTGTTTTTAGCTTCTAATATTAATAAATTATGCATTCACAGGCCACAATTTTAATCTCTCTCAGACTCAGCCTATGGAATTTCAGTAAAGTCTAGATGTGAAAGAGATATAATTAGAATATACATATACAATATTAAGCCCAGTTAACAGCTTCCTGAAAAAAATTATGAAAAAGTGATGCTAGCATTTTTTATTCCAATGCTTCTAAGATCCACTATATAAAAGTTAAAGTTCACCAGAATAATGGATCTAATCAACTAAATACATATAAGTGCCCCCATGCTACAGAATTACACAATGATCCAATAATAAATTCACTTGTATCTTTTGAATTCTTTTGTTTACCATTCCAATCAAACCATCCATTTAGATAATTAGGGGGAAACTCAATACATAATTTAATTTTGAGTTGGCCTCCTCATATGTAGTATTTGCAATAGTTAATTTATCTCCTATTTACTTATTTCATTTTTTAAAAGATGACATCAGAACATATCCATTCTCTCTAAGGTACAGCCTCATCAAAATATGATATGAATGTTTCATGGGGCAAAACTATATTATTGATGAAATAATTGTAACAATTCTTAAACAGGCACACACCAGGAACAGCCTGTTTTATCCTTTTCCCTTTCTTTTGGAAATCTTTTTTAAATCTGCCTGAAGTGATTTCAATAATACCAAAATGATCTCCCCAAAAAGATGGATGATGGTAAGGAAATGAGGAGACAGTGAAGAGGCTCCTAAAGATGTCATAATTCACTAAGAAATGGACCTATATGATGAACAATCTAATTATAGAAAGGCCTGGAAAGATTTACATGAACTGATGCTGAGCAAAACAAGAAGAACCAGGAATACATTGCATGGAGTAAGAGCAAGATTGTGCAATGATCAAATATGAAAGGCTTGGTTTCTTCTCAGTAATTCAGTAATCTAAAACAATCCTAATAGACTTTGGACAGAAAATGCCTCTGCATTCAGAAAAAGAACTAAGGAGACAATGTAAATCAATATATGCTATGTTCACTTCTTTTGTTGTTTTTTTATCTCTCCCTTGGTTTTTTCCTTTTACTATGATTCTTCTCTCCCAAAATGATTCATAAAGCAATGTGTATTAAAAATAAATAAACTTACTACAATAAAGAAAAATAGGATCTACGTGTTTGTGGGTGAAGGGAAACAAATTAGACCAAACAACCTTGACATACTATAATTTTTCAAAAGGACTCTTATTTGAGCAGTAAATAAAAGTTTTCTGTTTCTACCCAGAGTTGATTAAAGGAAAAGAGACTGTGGGATCCAGTTGTACAAAATAAGTTTTCAAAATTAAGAATTTTCAGTTCAGAGACATGTTGAGGTACATTATATTCAGCAAAATTAAGAGTGGCCCCTCCACACAGAACAATTACTGATAAGCTGATCCATTGGGGAAAATGAAGAATATCATCTTTCGCACAATGACAAATTTGCCAAATAGAATATTATTTAAATTATAACAGAAAAGGCTTTTGTAAAGGGCTGAAACTCTTGAGTTGATGCACTGAGGTCGTTGGAGCACTTAAGGCTAATTACCAATTGGACAATACTCTATAAGCATATGCTTGGAAAATGGCCCTTCTCAGTATCCTGTGCTGGTTCTATAATTGGTGTATACAAAGAATTATAGGCAGGATTAGGGGGTAGAGTAAGACTAGCCAAAGTCACTTCTGCGGGAGATGAAAAAGGAAGGTTGCAGAGATTCTGCTTCCTCCATCAATCCTACCTCTAAAGACCAAAAATAAAGACTAAGGACTTTTGCTTATCCTGACTCTGGCTAATTCTAAGGTATCCAGGGTGCTAATGCAGTCATCACAGACTTTAAAGGTCAATTGTATTTTAGAAAATGCAACTTTGTTATATAGATATTTGAAGTATGATAGAGGATCTATAAAGACAGCTGGAAAAAGTGAAGATGGTGCAATAAATAAGAAAAATATATAGATGGGGAAGAAAAAGATTACTCACTAATGGAGAAAGAACAGTGGTGGGTTTGTTGTTTGTTTGGTTGGTTTGGTTTTTGTACTTTCTCTGTGTTTGGATTTTAGTCCTTTCTTAAGGATTCCATTAAGTGACTGTTAAAATTTCCTATTTTGACCTTTGTGAGTCTGAGGACTATCAAAATTATGAGATCATCTGTGCAAAATAATGAAAAGACCCCAAAGTATATCTAAGTCCTTTATGTGAAGAGAGGATCACTGGACTGAATTGTTATGTTATACTAACATTATATTATACTAAATTCTCTATGTTTTTGATATTGGAATTTTTCAGAACATTTAGTACTAGAAATAGCAGAACAAATTCAAGGCATATCCATTTAACATCAAATTTTATACTATAGTGAATTGCTTCTTAGCAAAACTTTGGAGATCATTTATGGTGGATGAACAGTTATCATTTATGGTAGATGAATATTGGAATCTGGAGGGCACACAAGATGACTGGTTAGAATAATCTTTGGGGACACTACAGCATTGACTTTTAAGACATTGCTTTAAAAAAAGAAATAAAAGATAGATGTCTCCCTTCCTCTTCTTTTTGTTCACATAAACATGCAGAATAGAAAATGTCAAAGGCATCACAGAGAAACTGCTCAAAAACTGACTTTCAGGACCCAGAGAATCAAGGAAAAATTCAAATAAATATAGCATAGCCATTATAAAAATTTATACATTTTTACAACACAATAAGACCTCAGATACTTGGTTTAAAAAAACATTCTATGTACATTAATGTAACCTCTTTAATTATAGTGGAACAGAGGCAATGACTTTCATTTCTGTTTTTGTATACCCAGTGCCTTACACATAAAGGGTATTTAACTTTTGGCAAGTTAAATTCATAAAAAAAAGTTTTAATGATAAAATAATTTTAAAAGAAGTTTAGCCTTTGAAATTCTATTTAAATTTCAAACTACAGTGTAAATAAGTGCTGATACTTAAAAGTCAATTTAAACAATTGGCAATATAATTACATCATAAAAGTCTCATAATGCATTGGCTCTAAATTTGATTATGTTACTCAATAAGGGTTGCATAAATAGAATGTGAATTATGTAAATTCTGGATTTTTAGGTCCCAAAACTGTATTATATATCTATTTGTCATTTAAAAGTGGTCTGTAAAAGATCTAATGTATTTAATTTTGATATAAACAAAGGAGAAAGATACTGGGCTTATATCCCAAAGAGATACTAAAGAAGAGAAAGGGACCTGTATGTGCCAAAATGTTTGTGGCAGCCCTGTTTGTAGTGGCTAGAAACTGGAAAATGAATGGATGCCTATCAATTGGAGAATGGTTGAGTAAACTGTGGCATATGAATGTTATGGAATATTATTGTTCTGTAAGAAATGACCAGCAGGATGAATACAGAGAGGGTTGGCGAGACTTACATGAACTGATGCTAAGTGAAATGAGCAGAACCAGGAGATCATTATATACCTCAACAACGATACTGTATGATGATGTATTCTGATGGAAGTGCATTTCTTTGACAAAGAGATCTAACTCAGTTTCAATTGATCAAGGATGGACAGAAGCAGCTACACCCAAAGAAAGAACACTGGGAAATGAATGTAAACTGCTTGTATTTTTGTTTTTCTTCCCAGGTTATTTTTACATTCTGAATCCAATTCTTCCTGTGCAACAAGAGAACTGTTCGATTCTGCACACATATATTGTATCTAGGATACACCATGACATATTTAACTTGTATAGGACTGCTTGCCGTCGGGGGGGAGGGGATAAAGAGAGGGAGGGGAAAAGTTGGAACAGAAGTGAGTGCAAGGGATAATGTTGTAAAAAAAAAAAAAATTACCCAGGCATGGGCTCTGTCAATAAAAAGTTATAATAAAAATAAATAAATAAATAAATAAATAGAAACAGTTAAAAAAAAAAAAAAAAAGGAGAAAGATACCACAAATGATTCAGGCTTTGAGTAGTGATGACAATGACTGATGGGGAGGAAATATTATAAAATGAATAAAGTACTGGAATCAGAATCATGAATATTTTGATTCAAATCATGATTCAAAAATGTATAAGCTATATGATTTTAGTCACTTAAGTGACTTCTAATCTCAATTCCCTTATTTGTAAAATGAGAAAAATCATACCCTCTATCCTCACAGAGGATACATAAAGTAAAATAAGGCCCTTCAAGCATCATAGTTTCAGAATTAGAAAGGATATCAGTATCTTTTTAGTTTGACTCATGCCTACAACAATAGCCCCCATTATAATATATCCTATGAGTGGTCATCCATCTCTTGCTCAAAGTTATCATGATGGAAGAACCCACCTCCTCTCAATGCCACTTATTTCCCTGTTAAGAGTTTTACCTGGCATCGCTAAGAGCAAACAGAATAAATCTAATCTCTTCTCTACATGATCCTTTAAATACTTGAAGGCAACTATTATAAATTCCCTCAACCTTTTTTTTTTTAATCCAGACTAAGCATTCTTAGCTCCTGCAGCCAATCCTCATGTGCCATGTTCCTCAACTCTCATCACTATCTTATTTCTTTTCTTCTGAATCTTAAATTGTATCTTAAAAAGTGGGTTGTAACCAAGACAGAATACAGTGTTCCAATATTGTTTAATCAGTGCAGAGGATAATAAAACTATTACCTTTTTTGTTCTGGAGACTAAGACTTTCAGTGCTACCTAGCTTTATTGTTTCCATGACACATTGTTGACTCATTATGAGCTTGCAGGCTATTGCCCAATCCCAGATGTTTTCATAGAAGCTGTCATCATAGTCATGACTCTTCCATCCTAGGTTCTCAATTTTTTAATGAAAAACATTAATGTGATATAGGTGTACAAGAACGGAGGGGAAACTGAATTACCTGAAAGTAGCCAAGGTAAAAATCAACTTTAAAATGTTGCTTTTTCCCATATACTATTCTGGGAAACAAAATTACTTGGCCTTCTTGAAAAGATGAAAAAATGTATTTATTATGAGTTAGTTTATCATCTACAAAAGAAAATGAGCTTCATTAACTTACTGTCTATCATTTTTTTTTCTTTCACTGAACAAATACATGAGAGCATACTATGCATGAAAAACTTCTATGGTGAGATAAGATGAATAAAACAAAGATGGGCTAATTTACCTCTCATATCTGTGGAGGAGGAAGGAATTTGTGACGGAAGAACTGGAGCTCATTATTGATCACAAAATAGATAATTTTTATTATATTAGGTTAAATATGTTTTTGTACAAACAAAACTAATACAGATAAGATTAAAAGAGAAGCAATAAACTGGGAAAACATTTTTGCACTCAAAGGTGCTGATAAAGGCCTCACTTCTAAAAATCTATAGAGAATTGACTCAAATTTATAAGAATTCAAGCCATTTTCTAATTGATAAATGGTCAAAGGATATGAACAGACAATTTTCAGATGAAGAAATTGAAACTATTTCTAGTCATATGAAAAGGTATTCTAAATCATTATTGATCAGAGAAATGCAAATTAAGATAACTCTGAGGTACCACTACACATCTCTCAGATTGACAGGAAATGATAATAACAAATGTTGCAGGGGGTGTAGGAAAACTGGGACACTGATACATTGTTGATGGAACTGTGAACGAATCCAATCATTCTGGAGAGCAATTTGGAACTATGCTCAAAAAGTTATCAAAATGTACATACCCTTTGATCCAGAAGTGTTTCTATTGGGCTTATATCCCAAGGAGATTTTAAAGGAGGTAAAGGGACCCACATGTGCAAAAATGTTTGTGGCAGCTCTTTTTGTAGTGGCTAGAAACTAGAAATTGAATGGATACCCATCAATTGTAGAACAGCTGAATAAATTATGGAATATGAATGTTATGGAATATTATTGTTCTGTAAGAAATGACCAACAGGATGATTTCAGAGAGGCCTAGAAAGACTTATATGAACTGATGCTAAGTGAAATGAGCAGAACCAGAACATCATTATACACAGCAACAAGAAGATTATATGATGATCAAATCTAATGGACATGGCTCTCTTCAACAATAGGATGATTCAAACCAATTCCAATTGTTCAGTGATGAAGAGAGCTATCTACACCCAGAGAGAGGACTGTGGGAACTAAGTGTGGTTCACAACACAGCATTTCTATTCTTTCTTGATTCTTCACTGTCCTTTACCCTCACTACTTTCAACTATCTATTAAATCTTGCTGATTTTATTTCCCCAAAATTTCTGCATCTCCCAGATTCTTCACATACAACACAACTATTCTAATTCAAGTTCAACTCCTCAACTCTTGATTTCACTTTTATAATAGTGTCCTATTTGAATTCCCATTTTCAGTCTCTACCTTTTCCAACCCATCTTCCACATAACTTTCAAAATAATCCTCACAAACCAAGGTGAAGTACCAAAAAATATCCAATGTTTATATACTTTTCTAAGAAGATGCTTTTCAGATATTTCATTTTATATATGGGTTCTTATGAGGAATATACTATTGTTCTTCCTATTTTACACCTGATAAAACTAAAGCTAAAAGAGGATAAACAACTTACACATTCAGACAGCTATCATGTTTGAGCAAAATTCAAAGTCTTTCTTCTGGAATTCCAGGCTTAGTTCTCTGTACCATCTGACTGCTAGAGTTCAAGCCTGGGATTTTCTACTTATTGTCTCTATTATATCTTCAATTTTCTGGATCTTAGTTTTCTGATCTGTAAAAGGAGAGCCTGGGTGACTTCCAGGTATTGTTCCAATTCCATATCTATGATACTATGTTCCTCTCATACTCAAGAAGCTTTCTTGATTCTCTATTGCTGCTCAGATAAAATACTTTGCTCGAAATTCAAGTTTCTTCATTTGACATTCAAAAACCTTCACAATTTGGATCCAGTCTACTTTTGCTGACTTAAGCTATTTTCTTTTTCATGTAATCTACATGAGAAGCAAGCAGGCTTAACTTTCTGTTGACCATTCATGGCATCTCATCTCCCAGTGTTCTCTCCCAGTGTCTCCCTCTTTAGACACTTTAAATTCCTTTAAGAATAACTCAAATGACATTTCTAACAAATAGTCTTTCCTAATCTCCAAAATTATTAGTGTTCTTCCTGGCACCTCCCCATCTCCTTCTTATCTCCCCCACAAATTATCCTATACATGTATGTATGTGCATAGACATTTGAATTTATGTGTATTCCTCACATTCTTCCACCATTTCCCTAGTAAAATCTAAGTAATTTATTGGTAGAGACTATTAGATTTGGTTTTCTTTGTATTATTCACCTAGAGAACAAATACATAGTACCTTTCACATAGGAAGTACTTAATAAATACTTTGTTTTTACTATATTGAGATATATACAGCACTAAAAAGGGGGGAAAAAGGGTAAAAACATGGAAATTCAGAGGAAGATTTTTAACTTGACCATACTCATTACTAAGCAAATTTGTCACCAAATAGCTTTTGACACTTTCCAAAAACTAGTTTTTGAAAAGATGAAGTTTTAACACCATTGAAGTGATTTAAGTTAACTTCATCACAATCTTGGAAGCAGTTCCTAGAGAAAAGTTCCAATAAAGGTTTTGTCCAGTATCAGCATTGTTGGTATAAGTGTGGGTGACCACAGTGAAGAGAACAACACTAATTTGGATCCTAATTTGTTGTTTAGGACATGATTTTTTGTTTGTTTGTTTTTGTTTTGTTTTGTTTTTTATATCATAGATCACAATTAATATAGTTTGTCAGCTTAGATTTCAGTTCTCCACTTTAGAATCTTTAGGATAGAGTCAAAAGTAGTCTTCTCACTATGAGTGTACTTTTGACATGGCATATCTCTTCCTATCACAGAAGAATCCTCATGGACTTAATTCTTAATGAGTAAAAATATCTGGGAGGGAGGGGATTGGAGTTGGTACTATTTTGAATAAATGGTTAGCTTTCATACTAACCCTAATCCAAACTATTTCAAAAAGTTGTTTTTTTTTCTAGAATTGGTTATTTATTCTCACAGGAAGAAAAAAACCCAACAACTTCATCCTACGTCCTCCTCCTCCACTTTAGAGCTCTGCCAAAGAAATGGTACTTTGTTGCCTCAGATTTATTTTTGTGTAGCATCTAAAACGACTTAGGAGAAAAAGAAGACAAGAAAAGACATCCTCTCTTTCTCAGAAAACCTTAGTGACACTGCAGAATGAAGAAGGATGAATTTTTTGCAAGATATTAAAAACATGATTCAGGACCATAACACAGGAGATATAATTATCTAACTCCTGATTAACATGATTATTTGCATTGGGGAACTTTTACCTTGAGCATTTGTAGGGGTAAAGAAGAAGGGAAATGAAAATTAATACTTGAAGTGTTAACTGTCTTCAAGATAAATATAATTGTCAGTGTCTCCAGGCTTTTAGTTCCCTCCTCTTTCCACACCTCCCCCTTTCCCTCCTGTTCACTTTTCACTGCCTGCTCTCAGTGCTAGAAGGCTGGTTGACTACAGAGCTGGGAGCCACAGAACAGCACTGTCAAAAACCAGGCTGGAGGCGGAACAACTGGAAGGCGGAGGTAGGCAAGAGAAGCTTTAAGGGCAAAGGCTCGATTTATAAGCAGGGGCTCTGTGCCACGCCTCCTTGGTCATCAAAGTCATTGTCCTCTACCCATGACAGGCGCTAAGAGGGACGAATGAAGTCTCAGTAACAGATCAGAGCAGCTTCCTCCAAAGCTGCAGCTGCTGTGCCCAGCCCAGATGTGCAGTGGAGCAACAGCTAACGGGAGCGCCGGTAAGTCACAACGAGATATCTCTTTTTATAGGTCAGCCCCCAAGAATGGTATCAACAGAGTTTCCCAGGCACCGAATTAGTCTTTCCTTTTGCGGAGGCCTTTTACTAAGGCATCAACATTATTTAAACTGCCTTAGGCACTCAACTTAGCTTTCTGATCCTTTTGCCTTCATTTATCCGGAGAGCAAGTATTTTCGGTCTTTGCCCTATTCAAAAGGAACTTTAAGGGAAATGTAAAAGTGCTCAGAAGTAAAGCCTCCAGTCCAAGGGGACTGCACGGGATATTCATTGAAAATCCCAAGTTATTAGTGGCTTTCTAGGTGAAAAGAGAGTGTGCTCTCATGACACTATTGGTATTTCGAAAGCAGAGGTTTTAAAAAAAAAAAAAAAAAAAAAAGGGAAAGTAGGCTAGAATTGTATTGAATTGGTAATCGCATTAACCTACTCCCCTCCAATTTTCAGAAAGCTATCGTTACCAGCCAAAATAGAACAAACCAGAAATTTATTACTTAGAAAGGGTTCAAGGAAAGGCCCATGCTTACCCTTTTATTTAGGGTACTGAAAGGAAAGGAAAGCAGTCCCACATTCCCACCTCCATACCACCCTCATCCTTGCTTTTTCTGCATCCCTCTACCTTTAACTTCCCTCCACGTCCCCAACCCCACCCGAAATGTCGAGCCAATTCACACGCGTTTGTCACTCCTCTTAAGGCAGGTCCTCCCGGTTGCCTGGTAGGTTGGGAGGTATCAGTCACGGAAGATGGGCGTGGGAACGGGACGGACTTAGGCATCAAACAAAATCTTGATTAAAAAAAAAAATCCATTCCTACAATGCTACCCACATTCTGATTTGCCTACTTTGGCTGACTCCTCCTTTCTGACCACTTTGACTCTTGCCCTCTTCTAGGTTGGCACTCTTAGATCCCCCTGTTTGAGTGCATTTGTCTTAAGAGAGAAAGCAAGTAGAGTGGGTGGAGAGGAAAGCCGAGCGAGCAGGAAGCCGCTTGTCTCCCCTCCTGACGGTTCCTAAAGCATTCGCTTTCAGCTCGCTCAGCGCCACTACCACCCAACCCCCGCCTCCCACCGGGGCCTGCTCTCCTCCTTAAACTTTGTCATGTCCACAGGAGCAGGTGGCAAGGATGGAGGCGCCTTTCCGCTGCCGGTCCCCAACTGCCGGGACGGCCAATGAAATGCCGCTGAACAGCGGTTCTCTACTCTCCTTAGACTCCAGCGTATTCTGCAGCGAGGGAGAAGGAGAGCCCCTAGCTCTAGGGGACAGCTTCACTGTCAACGTGGGAGGTAGCCGCTTCGTCCTATCCCAGCAAGCATTGTCCTGTTTCCCACACACGCGGCTGGGGAAGTTGGCCGTAGTAGTGGCGTCCTGCCGCCACCCCGGTACTCTGGCCGCCGCCTCCAGCACCCTGGAGCTCTGCGACGATGCCAACTTGGTGGACAATGAATATTTCTTCGACAGGAGTTCCCAAGCTTTCCGCTACATCCTACACTATTACCGTACTGGCCGGCTGCACGTCATGGAGCAGCTGTGTGCGCTCTCCTTCCTACAGGAGATCCAGTACTGGGGCATCGACGAGCTGAGCATCGATTCCTGCTGTAGGGACAGGTATCCTATGGAGATGGGGCAAGCGCCCCGCGTGGGCCTAAGGATGCCAAGAAGGAGAGGCTAGTGGGTGGCTCATAATATATTTAAAAGAATAGCTGAGGCATTTTAGGTTAGAAAAGTCTCAATCAGGGACAAAACGAGAAGTATAGTATTAGTGTAGTCCTGCTGACTTGTTTCTTTTAAGTTGGGAGATAGTTTAAAGAAATAGAAGGAGGAGTCAGATGAAATGAATTACACTTGTGAGACTGTAATTGTGTTCAAGTTATGTAACTTCTCCGGGCCTGGGTTTCCTCACCAGTAAAATGATAGGTCTGCATTTGATGGATCATGAGGTTTCTTCCAACTCTAGATTCTAGGATCACTCATAAAGTAGAAGGCATGTCTAGGTTAGAGAAAGTCCTTCAACAAGTAATTGTATTTTTTGAAATCTGATTTTGAACTGTGCTATTTCAAAAATAGGAAGAATCTAATTCGAAATTCAAAAAAAAAAATAAAACTGAACAACAAAAATAAAATGGGAAGAATTGAATATTAAAAACTTGGGGTGGAGAGACTGAATACTAAGAGATCATTTCAGAATTATCTGGAAGATGAAAAGTCAATTTCTAGACAATGAAAAAGTAAAAGATTTTAATAACCATTTAGCAAATAATAGTACATTGTTTGCATATTTGGGGACTTAATCATACATTAATCATAATCCTGTGAAAGAGGAAGTACAATTTTTAAACTCCATTTTACAGATAATGATATTAAAAGTGAAGTGATCTATCCCCAATCATATACCCTGGTAAAATGAAATAATAGATTCAAGTCTGTCTACACACACACACACACACACACACACACACACACACACACACGTTTACTTTGTCTCCTTTGATCTTCTCAACAAGCCTGGGAGGAATATGATATTTTTAAACCCATGTTAGAGATAAGGAAACTAAGGATCACACTGAGTTTCTTACATGAGATATCAGCCTATATCGTCTAACTGTAGCATCTGAGGACCTGGATTCAGCACTAGTTTTAACCCAAGCTATATAAGTATGAACCAGTCATTTAATTTCTCCAAGCCTCAGTTTCCTTCTCTTTCATATGGAAATAATACTTATGCTAGCCATTTTTCAATATTATTGAAAGACTTCATAATGGAAATGATATAAATATGCATTTATGATTAAATTACATTTGACAAATTTTGATTAAGCATCTGCTATTTAAAGCACATTGTTAGCTTCTGGATAGTCACAAAACGCTCCTTCACAGATATTACTCCAAAAGAACTAACTAGCTAATGGTGGTAAGGGAAAGTATACACATAACTATGATACAAAGGTAATCATTGGAAACAAGATGCAGGAATGAGATGAGAGATTCAAACATAATTCCACAGAAAAAAATTAAAGAGCAAAGAGATCACTTTTATCACTTAAGGACTGGGAGGTGGGCAGGAAAAGCTGTTGTGGAGGGCTTTGAATATCTAGATCAGGAAATCTTACTTTATTTGATGACTAATAAGAAATTACTGAAGGTTTTTGAGTGGAAGAATGACATAATCAGAACAATACATTAGGAAAATTACTAAGGTCAGAATGTGAAGGACAGATAGATTGTACAGACAATTAACTAGAAACGGGAAAAACAAATGGATTCTATGTTGAGGATATCATTTAAATCCATCCTCTATTCACCAATGCTGGTACATCCTCTTTAGTACAGTCAGGTCTTCATCTTTTCTCACCCAAATATTCAAGGTGTTATAGTAGAATATATAATGTTATATACTAATAGATTATAATCGTCTAAATTAAAATAGTCTAAAATAAATCAGGACTGAGATAATTAAGACTGGAATAGAAAAGAAGGGAAGAAAACAAGAGATGTACCAAAGTAGACTTGACAGTGTTGGATAATAACTATATGGGAGGAGCAATAGGGGAAAAAGTCAAAGTCATGAACCTGGATGAATGGGAAGATGGTATTATTCATACTTCATTTTAATAATTCAAATAATCCTTTTCTTTTTAACAACATTAGTTTGTTTCTGAATGTCTTCTTAAAAGAAAAACATATGTGTATGTGTGTTTTGTGTATTTGTGTGTTAGAAAAAGAATAGTGTAAAGGTGACCATTCAATGGGCTAGGCACAGAACTAAGTGCTTGGGATACATAGATATAATTAGATTGTATATTCATGTATGTATATATATGCATATATGTTAACATATATGTATATATACATTTAAATAAATGGGCCTTTCACTCAAAGAGCAATAGTTGATCAAAGAGAAAACACGCACACATATAATAACTATCCTATCAAATTAATAATAAGTTAATTTCATGGGAGCAGGTGGGATGGAAAGTACTAGCAGCTGAAGGGATCAGAAAAAGTTTCAAGAAGGAGATAGCACTTGAGATGAGCTCTGAAGGAAAGTAGAAATTCTAAGGGGTAGAGGTAAGAAGGAAGCCTTCCCAGCATCCAAGATGACACATGACTGAATGTTTTTGAATAAGTCCAATATCTCTTTTCCATTTCATTATTGAATTTCTTGTGAAGGTCTTCTAGTCTACAAATAATGACTTCACTTCCTTTCCTCTCTTTTTTTTTTTAACTATGTAAGGTTCTGACCTCATTTTCAATTGAACCTGCTCTTTCCAATGATCTCTTAATTGCCAAATCTAATGGCTTTTTCTCACTCTTCATCTTTCTTGATCTTTCTATGATCTTTGGTACAATCAGTTATTCTCTTCTTAATACTTTCTTCTTTCCAGGTTTTTCTGGCTCTATTCTCTCCAGGCTCTCCTGCTTGAGAGTATATTCCTTTAAAGATTCCTTTTCTCAGAGATTATTTCTAATTTATTATATATAAATATGTATTTACATGCAAATAAATTAATGGATATGTGTTTATGCATATATGTGTGCATGTGTACATATGTAAAGATGTGTTTATATACAATTAATATCTATCACATGGTAGATTGCTTAATAATTGTTAATTTCATTGATTTGATCAAAAGTGCAAACATATGACTTTCAGAGCACATGTGGCTCACATCACTCCTAAACAGACCCAAATCAGAATAAAATATCAACCTTTTCAAAATCATCATCTCAATTAAAACCACTAAGCTCCCCCATGCTGGGTCCTTTTCTTTTCTCTTCTCCTTCTATACTATTTTGCTTGATGATCTCAATTTCCCTGGACTGAACTGTCATCTCTATGCTGATAATTCTCCAATCCATTTACTCAAAACTGATAATTTCCAATCTTACATCTCCAACTGTCTACTGAATATCTCCAACTGAGTGTCACATAAATGTCTTAAACCCAAGGTGCACAAAAGTGAACTCTTTTGTTTCTCCTCAAACTTTATTCTCTTCCTAATTTAATTGTTTCTATTCAGGGCAACACCATCCTCCTAATCACCCAAGTTTACAACCTAAGTCTCATATTCTGCTAATGACCCTTTCTCACTCCTCACATAGAATCTATTTACAAGTACTCTTTACAAAATCTCCCATATGTAACCCCTCCTCTTCTCTGACATTACTACTATCCCATTACAATCCATTCTGAACTATTGCAATAAACTTTGGGGTTGATCTCACCACTTCGAATTTCACTCTAATCACATCAGACTATCCTCCATTCTGCTTACAAAGCAATTTTTTCCCCTTAAACTGTAGAACTGAACATAGGATCCAATACCTTATTCATTAAGCTAAAGTGGCTCCTTATAAACTCCACAATCAAATATAAAATCCTGTCTTTGGCTTTTAAAGCCCTTTATATCCTGGCCTCTTTGTACTTTTCTAGTCTTCCCTCCATGCATTCTATGATACACTGACTCTCAATCTTTGACAATCCTTATACAAGATACTTCATCTCACGACTCCATCTGTGTATTTTCACTGGATGTCACCTATGCCTGGAATTCTCTCTCTCCTCACCTCCACCTCCACATTTTCTTGGCTCCCTTTAAGTCTCAGCTAAAATCCTACATTCTAAAAGTCTTTCCAGGTTCTCCTTAAAGCTACTGTTTTCTCTCGGAGATTATTTCCAATTTAACATGTATAAACATTTGTATACATACATATAGCTAATAGATACACATGTGTGTTTTATATGTGTGTGCATGTATACACATGTATAGATGTTTATTATGTTGTAGAATGCTTAGTAACTATTGCATTGAACTGATTAAAGGAGATTACGTGATTTTCAGATTACATGTGGCTCACTTCACTCCTAGACTCAAACCACAATAAAATGTAATCGAGAAATATTTAACAAAATGAAAAAAATACCAAAAATATAGATTACAATACATTTCAAAACTAAATCAATATGCAGGCCTTAGGGATCTTTATGTGTAGATCAGTGACCCTTATTTCTATTGAAGTTTGACAGCACTGAATTAGGTGATCACTAAATGTCCCTTTGAACATTATAATACATAGAACTGTAAGTAAAATTAAATCTCATATTCTTTGTTCTGTTCTTACTCTCCTTGATCTCTCTCTAGCATTTGACACTATTGACTATATCCTCTTTCTTGGTACTCTTTCCCTTTAGCTTCCATTATACTTCATTCTCATAGTTCTCCTTTCTGACTGCTTTTGTTTCTCTTTTATTCAGCCTTCTTCTCTTCCTAACTTTTTGTATTGCTAACCCCTAAAGTTATGTCATTGTAGCTATTCTTTCTATATATTCTCTTCCCTATTTGTATCATCCACTTCCATGATGTCAGTGATCATGTCTTTATAAATGAAACCCATTTCTATATTATATATATTTCTATATTTATAACTTTACCCCTATTCTCTGGTTCCCCATATTTCTAATTACCAATTGAATACATCCACCCAAGGCTATTAAATGATAGATCTGAGATTCAGGATTTCCAAGTCCAAGTCCAAATAGTATTTCTATTACTATGGCTCTTGAACATATTTTTTAAAGTGTCATTTGTACTAAAGTCATAATTTTCAATAAAAGTTCTAAAGATCATATTATTCTTTTGGAAAGGTACTTGAAAAGGAAGGAGTTGAGTGAGACTTTAGACTTCAAGGATGATACTGAAGACCAGGAAAGTCAGCAAGAGAGTGACCAAGATTTTTCTCAAGGACTCTGCCCTACTACCCGACAGAAGCTCTGGGACATTTTGGAAAAACCAGGATCTTCCACAGCTGCAAGGATCTTTGGAATTATTTCCATCATTTTTGTGGTCGTGTCCATTGCCAACATGGCCCTGATGTCTTCTGAGCCAAGCTGGCTGGACATGCAGCTATTGGAGGCCCTGGAGTACCTATGTATTACTTGGTTCACTGGGGAGTTTGCCCTACGCTTACTCTGTGTGAGGAACAGGTGTGGCTTCTTAAGGAAGGTGGCAAATATCATTGACCTCTTGGCCATCCTCCCCTTCTATATCACTCTGTTGGTGGAGAGCCTAAGTGAAAGTGAAACCACACAAGAGCTGGAAAATGTGGGACGCATCGTGCAGGTTTTGAGGCTGCTCAGGGCTCTTCGAATGCTTAAACTGGGCAGACATTCAACAGGTATTCACATTTTATTGATGCTTTTAAAAACTACTTTTGGTTTAAATGTTTAAAAGAATCATGAAAATGAAAAAAAAAAAAAAACCAATGTCATCAAGTTGTAAAAATAGTAAGTATGGTTGTGAACATATAGGAATGCCTAAGCAAGTTCTCTACTTTGGACTCAGCATGGAGCTAGCAAAATATTCTTCTGGTCACAGAGGGCAAAGGGGCAAAGAAACTTCTGATTTCTGATATGTGGATATACCAGGCATCCAGGTTTGGTATAAAAGAGATATGATCATTTCCCAATATATTTTCTGATGAGTGAAAAGGAGTACCTTGCTTAGAAGGAAAACTTCATTTAGTCCATCAATAAGAATGAGTTGTTACATAGAAATGCCCTTCTAACCAGAATAATTACCAGATAATCACACTTTCAGAGCTTAACAGATGTTATTGAAATTTTCTCCATTGGAGAGAAGGAGAAATTAGATAGTAAAGAAGAAGAATTAGGGCGACAAATTAGGAATTAGTTGGAAAGAAATTATTTCCTACAGCTATATCTGTATTGACCAAACTATAGTTTTGTCTATATATCAAAGGACCTAAGGAAGTAGGATAGAATTGTCCTGTTTTTTAACCAAACTGATTGATTTGGACTTTTTTCTGACAATTTCATTATTATTGTTTTCTTTCTAGAGTATTTTCTCAGTTTCACATAATGTAGCTTTGATAATGGGGTTCCTAACAACTTTTAAAAGCACTAGTCTTTGTTTTTTGACACATATAATGGATGCTTTCATAGTGTATTTATAAACTCTTCAGGGGTTTTGATTTTAAAATACAGTTAAGGCTGCATTTTTTGAAAAGAAAACAATGAGGGAAAAAAGGGGAAATAACAGCAATTTCCACTCTGTCAGCTCTCTACAAAACTTCTAAATTATTAGACAAGCATCATCTCCATAGAAAGGTTACATGCAAGAGTACAACCTCATGCTTACATGAGGTAATTTATGGATTCATAAATTACATGAAGATTGCCATCCTTGTACATTAAAATCATTTAGGGGAGGGTTCCTGTTCACATAAATATTAATTACCAAAATAAGCTAAGATACTTTAATTCAGCTATCTACTTGTTTTATTTTGTTTTGTTTTGTTGGAGAATTGTTAAGATACCTTCAGCAAAAATTAAATATAATTGTGCAAAGTAAAAAAAAAAAAATCACTGGGCTAAGAGTTAGGAAATTTAGACTTGAATCAGCCCCTACTTTGCCATCAACAAATTGTGAGTGATCTTGTAAAATGCATTTGACTTCTCTTGGCTAAATTTTCCTACTCTGTAAAAGAAGAGGATTTGGACTAAATGATTTCTAAAGCTCCATCTAGGTTTGACATCTATGAAAAATAACAGTATTTCCAATCTAACTATCTCTGCAAGCTACCTAGGAGGTCTTCTAAAATAGTTAAACCTCAAATATATTATTCATTGGTCTCTAACAATAAATAGCTTCTTAATAACTCATGTCCATCTGGGGAGTTTAAATATCAGAATCTACACAGTAATGAAAATATAAATAATACTTGAATTAATTTCAAATAACCTTTGGTGAGTCAGATCAGGACCACTTAGACTTAACTCTGTCCTTATGTTGTAAAGTATACGTTGATATAAAAACTTGTTCATGCTTTCAGAAGATCTCTATTCCCTAGCCTCCAAATATCTGGTGGGCTTCCTGAGACACTGATTTTCTTACTATAAATGATTCATTTGAGAGATTAAGCTTTCATCATTTTTTGATTCTTCCAAGGATCCTATAACATCATCAAAACCAGGTTCTTTCTTTTTAAAACAAATGTAATGAATAGGAAAAGTCAGCACAGCAATGAAGTGAAGTCTGGACCTTTGAATAACTGCTAGCATTTATATAGTGCTTTTTAAGATTTGTAAAGTACACTTGTTTGTCCTCACAATAATCGTTTAAGGTATGTGCTATTTTTATTCCCCTTTTACAGATGAGGAAATTAAGAATGAGAAAGGTTAAGTGATATAACGAGGATAGAATTGTCCTGTTTTTTAACCAGGACACACAGCTAGTAAGTAGGTGAGGTAGAATTTGAACTTAGATCTTCCTTATTTCACGTCCAGTGCTTTAGAGTGATGCCTAACTGCTTATACTTTCTTTGCTGTCCTCTTAGAATAGAAGAAAAATTGCTCACTGTTTTAGATATGGGCATAGAATTAAGTCAGCTCTAGAAATTCAAATATTCTAATCCAAATTTTTTTTGGTAGAACTGAAATTATAAATGACTAGTAAGTCAGTGGCAAAGAAAATTCCTAACACATAATATTGTAAAAAGTTGCCAGCATTTACTGAACTTATACCCCACATACCGCTTTGACATGAACCACACTTAGATGACAGATATTCCATGTTCCCGAAGGCTATGATATCATTTGGCATGCAGAGCATGCACATGAGAGCAACTGAACATAATTGTAAAGGATAAAATGTACAGATAGATATAATAACAATTTTAATAACACATTATCATTACTATTAAAACTGGGAATGTTTATAGAAAACTCATTTATGCTTACATATTTGAGAAGTTATCAAAAAGAAGAAAGAAACTTGACATTTTTAGCCCTACAAGGCAGTAATTCTGCTTTAAGTATAAGTGCAAAAAAAAATTAGGTTAAATGTCAGGAACAACTTCCTAACAATTAGCGCTAATTAAAAATAGAATGAGCTGATTCAGGAGATGGTTCTTTCTATCTCATTGGAGTCATTGAGTTAAGTTTAGAGGACCAGCTTGGGGGTATGTATTTTATGAGTTATCTGATTCCTCCAGCAATAGGGTACTTTTTTGAGGAGCAAGAGTTCCTGTTTACTGGAACTTGAGGTTCAATGAGATTTCCCAATGTGAAGCCATGAAAACTTAGTTCTAGTCTTAGACAATACTTCATAGACTAAAGGAGGAGGAGGAGTTCGTTGATGTTAGGGCACAGGCTCATACCCCTGGTATTTGAGTCCTACATCACTAACACTTACCACAGCAGACACTCAGATAATGGTCCTGAAGCTGCAAGTTAAGGGAAAGAAGATGACCCAGGGAAGCACCTCAGTGAAACTCTACATAATGCCTATAGTAAAAAATAGAGTTTTCACTGCCATATGCTAAAAGAAGACATGGCTCTGAACTCAAAGGTATAAACTTTTGATTAAAGGGAAACTTCAGCAGGACTTTAGGGCTTACTGTAGGTAGAAGTCAAATTCTACCAGTGATGGCAGACTAGGATATAACATGGCTGATTTCTGACTTGGCATTTAATTTTTTTCTGTATATAATAGTATTTTTTTCTCAGATACATTAAAAGGAAATTTTTAGCATTCAGTTTTACAATATTTTGAATTCCAAATTTTTCTCCCTCTCTCCTCTCCCTTCTTCCTACCTTCTAGTAGGCAGTTTGATCTAGTTTATACATATTCCATTTTATAAAATATATTTCCAAATTATAGTTGTGAAAGAAGAAAAAGATCAAAAGGAAAAAATACAACAAAGAATAAAGTATGTGAAAAAAAATATGCTTTGATCTTCATTCAGAGTCCATCAGTTCTTTATCTGGATATGAATAACTTTTTTCATCATGACTCCTTCAGAGTTATCTTGGATCATTGTATTGTCATTCACAGCTGATCATCTTACAATCTTGATGTTATTTTTTACATAGTACATTTCACTTTGCATCAGCTTATGGAAGTTTTTCCAGGTTTTCTGAGAGTACCCTCCTTATCATTTTTAAAAGCACAATAGTAGTGCATCCTAATTACACATTACAATTTATACAACCCTTCCTTAAAGGATGGGTATCCCCTCAATTTCCAATTCTTTACTCCCAGAAAAGAGCCACTTTTAAGTGTTTTTTGTACATATAGATCCTTTTTCTTTTTTTCCCCTTTTTGTTTTTTAATCTCTTTTGGGATACAGATGCAGCAGTGGTATTGCTAAGTTAAAGGATACACACAGTTTTATAGCTGTTTGGGGCATAATTACAAATTGCTCTACAGAATGGTTGAATTAGTTCACAACTCTACCAACAATGCATTAATGTCTCATTTTCCCCACACTCCCTCCCTCCAACATTTGTAACTTTGCTTTTCTGTCCTATTAACCAGTCTACTAAGTAGACTCTAAAATAGTTAAACCTCAAATGTATTATTTGAGTATGTCAATTAAGTATGGTGGTACCACCAACTTGCATTTCTCCAATCAATAGTAAGTTTGAACATTTTTCATGTGGCTATAGTTATGATTACTTCATCTGAAAACTTCTTATCTTTTGATCAATTATCAATTGGGTAATGGATGTTTTATTTAAATTTTCTTGATTATTTCTCTATATATTTGAAAAATGAGGCCCTTATCAAAGAAACTTGCTTCAAATTTTTTCATAATTACTTTTAACTATATTTGCTATTTGTTCTATTGTCTCTCTTCTTTCACCCTGAACCTCATCAAAAGTGTTTTGTTTTTGAATAGCCCCTCCCCCAACCAGTTTTCCCTTCCATCATTTCTCTCTTCTCTCATCCCCTTCCACTCCTACTATCCTGCAGGATGAGATAGATTTCTATGACCAATGTTATTCCCCTTTTGAGCCAGTTCTGATAATAGTAAAATTCACTCACTCCCTTTCATCTCCCCCTTCTTCTCTTTCAGTGTAATAGCTTTTTCTCACCTCTTTTATATGAGATAATTTATCACATTCTACCTTTCCCTTTCCCTTTCTCCAAATGCATTCCTCTCTTACCCCTTACATTTATTTTTTTTTCGATATTAACACTTCACTTTCAGCTAACACTTACACTCTCTGTCCATATATACTGTTAATTTCCCGAATAATAAGAAAGTTCTTATAAATTTCAAGGATAATCTTCCCAGGTATTAATGTAAATGATTTAACCCTATTGGTTTCCTTATGAGTTCCCTTTTTTGTGTATCTTTTTATACTTCTTTGGAGTCTTGTATTTGAAAGTAAAATTTCCTATTCAGCTCTGGTCTTTTATTAAGAATGCCTGAAAACCCTTTATTTCACTGAATGTCCACTTTTCCCTCTAAAGAATTATACTCAGTTTTTCTGGGTAGGTAATTCTTGTGTGTAATCTCTGCTGTTTTACCCACCAGAATATCATATTCCAATCTTCTAATCCTTTAAAATAGAAGCTGCTAAATCTTTCTTATCAAGTATTGGATCTACAATACTTTAATCATTTCTTTCTGGTTACCTACAACATTATCTCTTTGACCTAGGAGTTCTGGACTTTGGCTCTAATATTCCTGGGAGTTTTCATTTGGGGATCTCTTTCTGGAGGTGAGGTGACCAATGGGTTTTCAAAAGTTTTATTTATCCTCTGGTTGCAGTTTTCCTTGACAATTTCTTAAAAGATGATATATAGATTTTTTTTTTGATCACAGCTTTCAGGTAGTACAATAACTTTAATATCTCTTCTTAATCTATTTCCCAGGTTAGTTGTTTTTCCAATGAGATATTTCACATTGTCTTCTATTTTTGTATTCTTTTGGTTTTCTTTTTTGGTTTCCTGATTTTTTATAAAGTCATTAGCTTCCACTTGCTCCATTCCAATTTTTAAGGAATTATTTTCTACAGTGAGCTTTGGATCTCTTTTTCCATTTGTTCAATTCTACTCTTAAAGTAATTGTTTTCTTCAGTGAGTTTTTTATCCAGTTTGGCCAATTTTTTAAGGCATTGGATTTTTTGCACTTCCTTTAAGATTTAGCCTCAGATTAACATTTTCTAAGGTGGCCTGGTGTTTGGGAATTCTTCCCTACCCATTTTCTTGACCACTTCTCCAGTGAATAGAGCACTTTTATCTTGATATTCACCAGGAAGGCTTGTAGAAAGTGGAATATCCCTCATTGGCTATAAAAAACATTCAAGCATGGATTAGATAAAAGGAAAAAATATAAGTAGATGTGACAGTCATGCATGTCTTTGGGTATACATAACATTCATAGGCTGCTGATGTCAAAGGATCACATAAGCATTGCATACACTACAGTATGTTTTTAGTTTGAATATCTTCATGTGTGGATTGAACTAGTTAACCACTGAGATTTCTTCCAGTTTTAAAATTTCTCTCTTTCTAAAATGATATTTAATAAGAGAAAAAAATCTAAATTTTGAAAAGTCATCTGTTGGAAGTTCCTTTCTATGTCAGGGAATTCCTAGGCATTATAGAGAATCCTGGACAGCACTGAAGCTCAAATGAGAAAATATATTTAAAGTATCCTTCAAGCCTTAAGGTCCCTTATAAATAGAATTGGTATTATTATTGCTACTTTTATATGTGCTACTCAACTCATGTGGAGGACCTTTTCAGACAGACATAAGGAAATCCTTTTTAGGAGTTCTCCCTTCAAGAATTATTGATCTGGATACACTTCTAAGTTTTGATGTATTGAATGTTTTTGGGGGGAAGGAGTAGCTACCATTCAAAGTTTCCATGAGTTCATAGTGATTAGGAAAATTAAATGAATCAAATGACTGACAGTTTTTTCTCATATTTCAGGCTTGCGGTCACTAGGAATGACACTCACTCAGTGTTATGAAGAGGTTGGTCTGCTCCTCCTATTTCTCTCCGTGGGCATTTCAATATTTTCAACTGTGGAATATTTTGCTGAGCAAAGCATGCCAGGCACAACCTTCACAAGTGTGCCCTGTGCATGGTGGTGGGCAACAACATCCATGACTACTGTGGGTTATGGTGACATTAGGCCAGACACCACCACAGGCAAAATCGTGGCCTTTGTGTGTATACTATCGGGGATACTTGTTTTGGCCTTGCCTATTGCTATTATTAATGATCGCTTTTCTGCCTGCTATTTTACTCTGAAGCTAAAGGAAGCAGCTATTCGACAGCGTGAAGCCTTGAAGAAATTGACAAAGAATATAGCCACTGACTCCTATATCAGTGTTAATTTGAGAGATGTTTATGCCAGAAGTATCATGGAAATGCTCCGATTGAAAGGCAGAGAAAGAGCAAGTACTAGGAGCAGTGGGGGAGATGATTTCTGGTTTTAAATCCACTTTCAGTATATTTTCAAAAAGCTTGTATGTAATTGGCAAGGTTAATGAAGCATTGATGTACATGTCTGCTAATGTTAAGATGATTATCTTGTAGCATTTACTGTTTTACTTTTTCCAACTTGTTTCCTTGGTGTATCAGAATATTTTATATCCTCAAAGACAAACAGAAATATTCAAGGTGACACTAAAGCTATTTTTCATTTTTGGATCTCAAAACAACCAAAGCAATTAATACATCAAAGTGAAATCTCTCCAGTGACAAATGTGTGGCAGGTTTCTAAATGTGTGTAGTAATAAAACTATGACATGGGGAGCATTAAGGAAATGAATATGCCTCCAAACTCAATTTATAAAGGAATGACAATTAAAAAATTTTTCAAAAGTTTACAACCATGTAAATTTTTTCTTCTCAATTGTATTACCCTAGAAAGAAAGTATATGATTGCCTTGCTCATTAGTCTCTTGACTGTTGCTAACATGGGCACATTCATGGACTCAATACCTAAATGAACCAATTAACTTTGAACCAAAAAAAGTTGATTTTCTATTCACAAATTGACATAGATTTATCCTTCATTCTCATAAAATGCTCCAATTAAATTATTAATATAATTATCAAATGAGAAGAGCAAATGACTCTGGATGGTTATTGTAATATATCATCCTTACTTGGAGGTTGGAGATAAAGGAAAGAGACAATGATATAGGGGAGGTATATAGAATTCAGACTACTAGCAATGCAGTATGAGTGTTCAGTTGAACCTTAAGAAATAGAATACTTTCATACTAGGCAATTGGTACTGTAACTCTGTGGGTTTACTAAGAGTAATATAATTACCAAGGCAGTTTGCTTAATGGTTTCCCAGGTAGATTTTAAACTCTAGTAGTGATTGGTTAACTATGGATAGCTTTGATTTTGTCTTTGATTCAGTAAATATTGGGTATTACATCATGAATAAATTGCAAATTCAGAATTTTAATTATTAAATGACCATATTTCAATCAATGAAAATAGTATATTTGGCTAACAGCAATAGACTTAGTAATCATTTTTTATTCAATTATATTCTTTATATTTCTTTCATTGTCCCAATAAATGTTCAATTAAAGTTTTGAAACTGACTGAAAGGCAAGAAAAATCAATCATCTGCTTTGAGAATTAAAAATACTAAGTCTGTCTTATTATAGCATTATTGTCCAACACTATCAAGTTAATAGACAGAAAAATCAATAAAATGAAACACATTGTCATAAGGACAGGGATGCAACTATCATTTCATCAATAGATTGAGAATTCCCAGCTGGGGAAGCATTGCAGTCATCTCTGTAATTTATTATTGCCTAGAACACTGAGAGATTAAGTTATTTGCTCTGTGTCACAAAAGCGTATGGTTAGAGATGGAACATAAACCTAGGTCCTCTCTAACCACAATACCATCCTGAAGTAAATGAGATCTATGGAAATTTCATGGTAAATGCCATACCTATTTATTAATCCTGAACACAAGGAATAAATTCAAACCCAGGAAGAATATACATTTACTTCTTAAGAATTATGGTAATATCTGAAGAGCTGGCACCATAATAAATTATTATCCTTACTAAATAAATATTTAACATAAATTTTTAACATAATAAAAATTTAACATAAAACATAAAATATTATGTTTTAAATTAATAAATTTTAAATAATACTTGTTTTAAACTAGTAAGGAGAATTTGTAATATGAATGACACATTTTTCCTATTTAGATTTATTTGCTGGGTTATTTTTCTATATCCTAAGTCTTTATATTAAGAATTTGTGCTTGTGTAATATGAACAAAAATTTATATTAATTACAACAAAAAGGAACCAATGTTATATTCAGAATACAGACATAACAATGAGAAAATATAGATACCATATTTTAAAGCTTTAATGAAGTATTCTGCACCTAAGAAGATGATTCTCAAGTTTATTTATCTAGACAATTGAAGAAAAGAAGAAAAATAAAATGATTTCTCCTGATCCCCGGTCTTACAACATCAGTTGATTGTTGGACATCTCAAACATGAAGTTCTATGGACATTTCGAGTTTAACATGTCCAAACTGAACTAATTATCTTCCCTCCCCAATATCACCCCCTTCCTAACTCTCTCCTTTTGTCCTCCTACACTTTCACTAACCTGATGCAGGTTCTCATCACTTACCTGGTATATTGTAATAGCCTTGTGGTTAGTCTCACTGCCTCTCCCCATGCCAGTGCATCCTTCCTGACATTATCCTTTAGCTGTCAAATTGATCTTTCTACAGTGCAAGTCTGACCACATCATCCCCTCTGCTTATATACTTCCAGTGGCTCCCTATTGCTTGCAGAAACAAATATAAAATCTCTTTGGCTTTTAAAGTCCTTCATAACTTGGCCCCTTTTTTTTATCTTTGAAGGTTTCTTATACCTTACTTTCCTCCTTGACTTTAGCAATACACTGAATTTGGCTTCTTTGCTCTTCCTCACACGAGGCATTTCATCTCCTGAATCTATGCATTGCCACTGGTTGCTCCCCACATCTGAAATTCTCCCTCTCCTCTTCTCTTCTTCCTGGCTTTTGTGGCTTCCTTCAACTTTTAGCTAAACTCATATTCTACAGGAAACCTTTCTTAGTTCCCCTTAATGCTAACAACCCCTCTCCCCATTATCTCCAATTAATCATGTGTATATATTATTGGCACATTAATTTACATGTCATCTCCCCCATTAGAGTTTGTGCTCCTTGAGAGAAAAGATTCTTTCCTAGAACTCCTTGCCATTAGTACAATGGTTGACACATAGAGAATGTTTAATACATTTTTTCTTAACAACTCTGGCAATAAATAAACTATTTTATTTCAATACATTTAGATAGGCATTTATTAAATGCTGTTTATGTGCAAGATACTGGTGCTATGAAGGCAAAAAGAAAATTGCCTGCCCTTAAGGACAATATATGCATATACTTTATTATATGTACATATATACTAATCAATGTTCATGATGTTTCCCAACAGCAAAATATAAGTTTATTGAGAGCAGAAACTGTTTGGTTTCTGTATGTTACAACCTATATTATATTACTACATTCACACACACATAAACATATATGCATACATACTTCATATGTCCTTGCTTTCTCTAAAATATTTATATGACTATGATGATCAGGAAGGCCTTCACATAGGAACTGATACTTTTGCTTCTCTATAAAGAAAGCCAGTGATTTGGGGAGATGGGATGAGGAGGGAGTGTGTCTAGCAAAACAGGCTGGAACTAGGTTGTAGGTGTCTTTTATTGCCATAGGGGTTTATATTTTAGAGACAACAGGGATTGTTTTTTTACGTTGTATCTTTTTTACATTCTGACACAATACAAAATTTGCACGCCTTCTTCAGATTATTTAATCTTCTGAATTATTCTTCAAAAAATTATTATCCTGCAAAATGTATCTACTAATATAATTTTGAAATGCTGGTTCAGATATGCCCTTAATGTATCTTCTTTAATTCTGAATAAGATACATGAAAATACTGACTATATATCACCTGGGCAGCACAGAGTATGCAACCTATCTTGTTAGGTATTTCTCCACCTATTCCTCCAAATGTTAATTGTTCTTGTTAACTAAATTTATGTCTAGAGAAAGAATACTAAACAGAGGCAATTTTAAACATGGATGTGTTCATTGTATTTGGGGCAGCTAGGTAGTACAATGGGTAGAGTGTGGGGCCTGCAATCAAGAGTACTCATCTTGTGTTCAAATCTAGTCTCAGATACTAGCTATGTGACTCTACACAAGTGATTTCAGCCTGTTTGTCCTAGTTCCTCAGCTGTAAAATGGGCTGGAGAAGGAAATGGCTAACTGCTCTAATATCTTTGCCAGGAAAACTCCATATGAAGTCATTAAGAGTTATGTCTACTGAAAGGAAGGGGCAATAACAACGATATGTGATGACTGAAAATTTCTGAGACAGAATTTCTGGGCAATTATAACCATTTTTATTGACTATTTCTAGAAAGCAGACAACAAAATAGGCTCCCTATCCCCTCAACCATCACAAAGAGAACCTGTCAAACCTTTGATATTTGTAAAGTCTTTTGAAAATAAGGTACACCTGAGGGTAGAAATCAACTCTTACTGTTTAACAAATAATAAGAGAATGAATATTATGAGAGAGGTGGGCTTATTCCACTGAGGGTCTTGAGATACATGAGTGGCTGAATATTGGTCAAAGATATTTATCAATATCCATATCACTGTCTGTCTAAAGGGAAAATTCATATTTTCCCAGATCTGTCTGAGCAAATACAAGGATCAAGAATCCACCCATTCACCTAAACTTAGAAATTCTTTACTGTCTAATTAATCTTAGCTTTCCTGGTAGGATAAGTTTCAGAGTAAGATTTTCCACACAGGTTGATTTTGAGATGAACAAGTAGAAAAGAAGAAAACTTTGGCCCTAATTCAATAATTAATTATTAAACACAAGAGAAAAATAATCATTTCTTATGAGTCAAGAACAATCCTGATTTGCTACCTTCCAATTAGTTTGTGATTCCCCGATCCCTATGGGTTTTATATAATGGAAGATCCCTTAGTTGGTTGTGATTCTCTGGGATTTCCATTTTTAAGAACAGGCCACACATGCTCATTTTATTCCTCTCTGCTCCTGCTCTTCTTCTCAACTCCTCTTCTCATTTTTGTCTACCATATTCCAACAGCTTTCTCACACTAAAAACTGTTTTGTCCTAGTTTTTCAAGGCCTTCAGTTTTCTCTGCTTTTCTATTCCTTTTTACATATGTCTTTCCCTTTACATTTACAAGTACTCCAAGGGCATAAATTCTTTCTTTTGCTTCTATTTGTATCCCCAATGTACATAATACTTGTCACAGAGCGAGTGTTTACAAAATACTTGTTACTTGTTGACTTTTAAAAAGAAGTCAAAAGCATCATTGCTTAGACACATAAAATTTGATCAGCTCCTGACTCAGATAAAAAGGAAAACTTAAAAATATGATTTTTTTTCACTGACAAAGCAAAAAGAATCATCTGTAAGAATATTCTGTGTTTGTACAAATACTCTTCTAGTGGGGAAAAATGGCTCTTGTGGAAAAAATATTGTTTTCTGACAAGGTCCACATTAGCAGTATTTATGCAAATTTGTGAAATTAATAATCTTATGGTGTTTGACCTTTTTATCTTGTACTTTGAGCATAAAAAATGTAAAATATTCTATTCCTTCATACTGACATAAATTATTCCCTGGGAAGAGGGAACAATCTATAACTTGTCTGGGACATGTCTGTAGCATGGCTTTAGGCCACTTACCACAGCCCAATTTAGGTTTCAATTTCAGAGCTATACTGAAATGCCCTTAAAGAGTTAAAAGTTCTTCCAGTTTGTCTGTATGTTACCCTCAGAGAATAATTCCTAGGATTGAAAAAAAAAAGCTATTTCCAATATTATTGTGTATTCATGCAAATTGGAATAAGCTGTGTGGGAATGACTTGAAAGAATTTTCTTATATTACTTCCGAAAATTGCTTAAATATCTTTATCTTACAGGATGTAGATCCTAGCATTGATTTTGTTGAATTTCTGACAAGCAGCTCTATAAAATCAAGGAGAAAACTTACTAAACAAATAATAAGAAAACAGACATAATGAGTAAAGATTTGACCTCCAAAGTCTAAATTCAGATTCTATCTTAGATACATTTAGGCCATGAGAAAATTACTCAGAGAGAAAATTGCTAAGAGAGGAAGAGAGAGACGGGAGAAGAGAGAGAGAGAGAGAGACACAGAGAGAGAGAGAGAGAGACACAGAGAGAGAGAGAGAGAGAAAGAGAGAGAGACATAGAGAGAGAGAGAGAGAGAGAGAGAGAGAGACAGACAGACAGACAGACAGACAGACAGACAGACAGAAACAGAAAGAACACAACCAAGTGCCAAAAAATTAAACAAAAATAATTGGTTTTGCATGATAAAAATAGTGTTCTAAGTCATATCCTAGGAGAGTTAGGTGGCACAGTGGATAGAGAGCTGGGCCCAAAATCAAGAAAACTATTCATGGCATCAAATGTGGTCTCATATACTTACTTCCTGTGTGATGCAGGAGAAATCATTTAACCCTGTTTACCTCAGTTTCCTCATCTGTAAAATAAGCTGAAATATTAAATAGCAAACTACTCCATTATCTTTGCCAATAAATTCCCAAATGGGGTCATGAAGAAATGTACATAGCTGACATGACTGAACAAAAATAATATAAATAGTTGTTCAGAAAAAAGAAAGGTTCAGCATGGGCAGTAATATTACAGCATCTCAAAGTGGAAAGACTCATAGTTAAAAGAAACTTAGAAGGTTTCTACTCTAACCTAAGCCTGAAAAAGAAATGACTGGAGTCTACTATCTTCTAAGTTATTCTATTCTATTTAAAAGTACTTCTATCAATAGAAAAAAGCTAAGTGCAAAAAGTAGTATTTGATCATTGTATTATTTAGAAATTAGATACCTAATCAAGGAGTATTCCAATAGGATAGAGTTGCTTAGCAAAAGTTGGGTTTTGTCCCTCATTCTCAAAGAGGACCAAAATTGTATCACTATATTAGAGTCAAGTTACAGGGTGCCCAAATGTGATTGATCTGACCAACATAATCTCAGGATGCCCTGCCATAGGCCAGACACAAATAGTCCCTATGAACATTTGCAATGCTTCTCTAACTTTGATCATCTCTTGTTTTTTCTGAGCTAACTTAATTTTTCTTTGCTCATAGAACACAACACTTTCTCTGATGAGGGCATGCTATGCTTGGCAATTCTGTAATATTCTCCTCTAAATTATAATGTTCTCTGGGAGCAGGTTTCTTGGGGGGCTTCTGGGAGCAACCTTCATTTCAGTTCAGTGTAATCACCCCAGATGCAGCCTGGTATTAAAGTTCAAATCCTTTATTGTCTCTTTCCAAGTCTTGTCTCTTTTCCTGAACCTGGTTAGCTTTCTTTGAGACCTATCTCTTTCGTTGGTTCCAAGAGCTCCTGCTGTTAGTCCTTTGCCTCTCCCAGCTTCTGCCTCTAGCTTCCTCTGAATCCAAAGGTTTGTGCTTCAGTCTCAGCACAAAGGTGGAAGATGGAATGAATCTGTCTCCTCCTTAGAGAGCTTCTTGCTCTCTAAGGCTTCTGTGTCTGGTCCTGAGAGCTTCTTGCTTATATTCTGTACACTGAGTATACATCAATCATTATATCATTAGGAAACCATTATTTGTTGTAGAATTAAATCAATACTAAAATAGATTTAATCACTGTCTCCTCAATTCCACTTACTTAGCACCTTGTAAGAATCCTAACAGATCCTGTGCCAGTTTCTCCTATGACTTACAATTGATTCTAAAGTTTGGGATATGTTGAATGTTTTTGTATCACTTTTTCTGACCCCCTTGTGAGTACTTGGCATGTGTGAGTTCTCCATAAAATAATCTTTTTGGCAAATGGCAAATGCCATTTGGCATTTGAATAATGTGACTAGTCTAATGGAATGTTCTCTGCAGTAGAGTTGAAATGTTTGGAAGTTGAGTTTGAAAATGGATATAGTGTTTGAGGTTGAACTAACTTCTTAATAGAGGTAATAAGGTTAATACATTCATGTGAAAGGGAGATATATCTTCAATCTTGTAATCTAGCACAAAAGGCCAGGTAATTTAGAACCAGCTAATTTAGGATCATCAAATCCAATTAATCAATAAAAGTTTATTAAGAATCTTACTTTGTGTCAGATGTTAAGTATAAAAACAAAAACAAAGCATTTCATGACCTCAAAAAACTTACATTCTATGTAGGATAATAATGTAAAACCTGTACAACATCTTTGGAAAGAAACAAGGTAGAGGAAGCAGTGTGATAGATGAAAAGTGTGTGGAATTCGGAGTCAGAGGACTTGAGTTGAAATTTCAGCTAGGACCTCAACCTTTGTGACTCCAGAAAGTCATTTAACATCTCTGAGTTTTAGTTCTTTGACTATAAAATGAAGTGGAGAAATTAGGCTAGATCATCTCAAAGATCCGTCTCAGCTCTAAATCCATAAACCTTTAATCAAGAAATAGAATACACTGTATATTGTTGTGGTAGAGAATAGCATGATAAATATGGTATCCAAGTAACATTGAACAAAATAATCTAATTTCTGCCCCCTCCATTTCTGAACTGGAAGTACAGCTGACACGCTACTTAGTGTGGTGTTATTTCTAGATGATAATATTGCTAAGTCTAAAGCAATGAAACATACTTTCATGTTTATTTAGAAAACATCTGTTCAATCCAGATGTAGGATCACGAGTGTATATTAGCATATATAGCTTGTTCGATAACTGACTACTAAGACTTCTAAAAGAACATATCTCATAGTTGTAACAGCCATTCTTCAAAAGAGAAATTAGGTCTTGGGAAGAAAAACTATCAGAATTGCTATAGGACTATTTCTTTGATACAAAAATATAGTTTAAATTTATGTGTACTTTCTAATATATTTTGTCTCATAATATCAAAAGGCACATATTTTTAAATAGACAACAATCTAATTAAATAAAACTCACAATCTTCAAAGACATAGTGAAATAAAAAAAAATGGAAAAAGATACCTGGAAAATTTGGGCTAAAAAATAATAAAAGTCTGGAGGAAAAGTGTGGGGGAGGAGATGTTCTTGATTGATTCCAACAATAGCCTACATCCACAGATTCATCTTGCATGTGTACCAACATTCTTTATCAGCTTTCTAATAAGACAATCAAATCTGGTTTGATGAGCCACTTCAGTTTCTCAGCATTAGGCTAGTTTTCTAGAAACCCTGTCTTTATACATGTCTCAACCCTGTAACAAATGTTTTATCTTACACTGGTCTATAATTATTATTGTCAACTAATACCAAATGCAGCATGTGCAAAGAGAGACAGTTACAGTTGCTATGGAAACCATACTCAGTGCTAAACTCGTTTAAACAGACCATGCTTTAAAGCAAAAAATAGCAGCACCTTGACCACAAATCATGTCCAAAACAATGAAGGAAAGAAGGAAGGAAGGAAGGAAGGAAGGAAGGAAGGAAGGAAGGGAAGGAAGGAAGGAAGGAAGGAAGGAAGGAAGGAAGGAAGGGAAGAAAGGAAGGAAGGAAGGAAGGAAGGGAAGAAAGGAAGGAAGGAAGGGAAGAAAGGAAGGAAGGAAGAAAGAAAGAAAGAAAGAAAAGAAAAGAAAGAAAAGAAAAGAAAAGAAAGAAAAGAAAGAAAGAAAGAAAGAAAGAAAGAAAGAAAAGAAAGAAAAGAAAAGAAAGAGAAAGAAAGAAAGAGATAATAATAGAGAGAGGGAGGGAGGGAAGGAGGGAGGGAGGAAGAGGGGAGGGAGGAAAGAAGGGAAGAAGGGAGGAGGGAATGAAGGAAAGAAAAATGGAAGGAAGGAAAGAAAGAAAAGAAAAGAAAGCAATATTCCTAAGAATAGAAATGCAAAATTAAAAATATATTTTTGTCTTTGGCTGCAGCCATAGTTTCTTTGTTTCCTTGGGCTAATTCGTTAAGCTGTGGTTTCTAGCCAAGAATAATTTCAACATGAAAAAGTCCTTATATACACACACCAATAGATTCTTCCATGTTCAAGATAGGAGATTTAATTTTGAAAGAATGAGTGGGCAAAATATTTAACTTTTTTGAGCAAATAAGGAAGTAGACCTAAAATGAATATATGAATCTATAATTATTCTGTTCTTGGTTTTGAGAGAAATATTACATACTGTTTCCCCCACAAGTTACTGGAAAAAATATAGACCTCTAGAAACAAGTTTAATTAAGTCCAAAATCTTTAGAATAAAAACAAATAGATATTTTGATTTTCAAGGGTTTGTTAAAGCATCAGTGTCTTCAGTTTCCTTCTACTCAAATTTTTGTTAAGAATGTGAAGAGGACGTAGTTTATAAGTCAATTAGGAAAAAATCACCTTGGTCTCTCAATGCTGAGAAATATTCCTATTTTTCAAGCATTGTTTGTTAGACAATGAAAGGCTTAATCAATTTGGACTCTTTCAAGTTATATAAAGATATTCTGAAAGATTAACTAGACAAGGTGGACATAAGTGAAGGCTCTGATGTAAACTCAAAAAAAAATATGTTAATAAAAATTGTCATTTACCCAAAATTTTATTGTTCACATAGTACTCCCTCACACCAATCATGTAGATGAGGTACTATATTACCACTAACCTTATTAAATAGATTTAGACGTTGAAGTTCAAAGGGATTAAATGACTCATTCAGAGTCCTTAAACTAGCAAGGGTGTGAGATGGGATCCTAATCCAGATGTTCTTATTGCAGATATAGTATTCTTTCCAGTACACCATGTTACCTCTGCTCCTCTTAAATGTGGTTCATACTATTAGATATTTAGAGCTAGAAGGAACTTTAGAGGTCATTGGATTTCTATTTTATATAAGTCTTTCCTTTTGCAGACAAAAAACAAATGTCAAAAGGTTAAATGATTTATCCAAGTATTAAATGTCAGAGGCAGAAGCTGAGAAATCTTCATGATTTCAAATCAAGCATTTTATTTACTATATAGTGCTAACTGGGAATTCTGAGCTATTGTGATTATATCAGTGATGTTTTATTTATTATAAAGTCCATTAAATAGGAGAGAAAGCAATCTAAGGGCTATTACATTGCTTCCTATCTAAAAGTGTGCTATTATAAGAGAATGTGATTCGTTGAAGTCTCCAGATTCCATATGAAAAAGGAAGGGGAGAAGGGTGTAGACAGGTAAAGCCTAGGTGACAAAATCTAATTCTAATTCTTAATTCCCTTCCAAAAAGGAGAAAAGAACAGAAAGTATCTGAGTCTTCCACAATGCCACCTGTCAGTATTACAAAGTAGATAATTTTAGATAGTTGGTACTGTCTAAACAAAGATTAGCAGAGATAATTGTCAAAGTACTCAGCTTAAGATAACTTTGTTGTTGTTCAATCATTTTTTCTAATGTCTGATTCTTTGTGACCCATTTAGGGTTTTCTTGGCAAAGATACTAGAGACAGTTGCCATTTTCTTCTGTCATTTATTTTACAGATGAGGAAACTGAGTCAAACAGGGTTAAGTGTAAACCTAGGACCATACAGCTAGTAAGTGTTTGCCACCAAATTTGAACCGAGGAAGATGAGTCTTCCTGACTCAGACTAGCACTCTGTGCACTGTGCCACTTAGCTGTCAATAGAGAAAAACACCCCAAATTCCACACACTTTTCACTGTCATACTGCTTCCTCTGCCTAGTTTCCTCCAGGGAATGTTGTATGGGTTATGCATATTATCTCTTCATATAGAATATAAGCTTTTTGAGGTTACAAAATGTTTTGGTTGTGTTTTTATCATTAGCACCTGACACAAAGTGAAGCTCTTAGTAAATTTATGTTGATTAATATGATTTGATTATCCTAAATTAGCTGGCTCTAGGTTACTTGGACTGTCTTATGTTGTCGATCTCTCAAAGTAAGGTTGTACATTTCTTCCTTTTATATCTAGTAAATATCTCCAGGTCAACATTCTACCCGCTGTTTGGAATGTACTGGAAGCAAATTATACCTCTAAAACGTAACATTCAATATCTGAATAATAAAAGTATTTCTGTTTAGTACAACTTCAATCTTCTAATGAAATCAGTAGCAAAGATGCTTTCCCACTTAGATGTGAAGAAATTTAGTATAGAAACAATTCAAGCAAAAGCTTTTCCAAGGAGATGAATGAAAACAGTTGCTTTATAGTGTGATAGATTTCATGTGAGGCATCAAGTTACTTTACACTTAATAGGCCCTCAGTAAATATTACTGAATTGGTGGACAGATGTATAAACAGATGCATGTCCAAAAATACAGGGATAATTATTTTCTTGGAGATAGAAACAAGTTCAATTTACTTGGATGAAGCCAAACTATTGAAGGAGCTCCCCAATTTGTGATATTGTACAACTCTCCCCAGAGCTACACCACTCTGGCTACTTGAGTGGTTATAGTCTCCAACTTTCCCTCCTCTTTCACCCTCAGTTCTCTAAAATTGCTCTGCCCTATCCTATCAACTTCACTAGAGCACAAGTGAGGAAGAAAGACTGAGCTGTAAGGAAACTGAGCTGAGTGTGGGAGTGAAAAACCTCAACCTTAAAAAAAAAAAAAGCTTATCTGACATAAAACTTAACTAGCAAGAATGGATGATAAAACTGAAGCTATTAACATAGAAAGAATGCTTCATGTTATCATTAGTCACTAGTTTCACTGCCAATCAAAGTTAGACGGTTTTTACATATAAATTATTGAAATTTTTAAAGTTCAAAAGTAGGGCAACTCATTATTTATTCCTGGGTCTTCTGTTGCTACAAGATATTCTCACTTGGGGATCTTTATTCAGTTACTTCATGAAATGAACCCAGTGTGAAAATAGACACTGGCACACTGGAACATGTCCAGTTGAGTGCAACAAGGATAGAGAGGGTCATATCATGTAAGAATTGTGAACTAAAGACATTTAGGATGAAGAAGGATATAACTTGAGGGAATTTCTTGCATAGAGAGATATCCAATTAAAATGCCTGGAGTAAGAAGATGCAGTGTTTTATATGAGAAACATTAAAGAACCCAATGTCACTGGATGGCAGTGTGTATTAAAGAAATAAAACATATGAAGACTAAAAATATAGAAAAGGAGTGGATTGTGAAGGGTTTGAATGTTAAATATAGAATTTTATTCTGAGTTTGATATAGACTTTAATACTGAAAGTACTGAGGAGTTAGTGGAATTTATTGAATAGAGCTATCGAAAAGTGAAAATGAGTATCTCCAGAAGTTGTGAGTTTTCCCTTGTTGGAGGTATTTAAACAGAGACCAGATGACTAAATATTTTATAGTGGGAATTTCTTAAAGGTTTAGATTGAAGTAGATAATTGCTTAAGGCCTCTCTATCTCTCAAATCTTATTATTATGTGATATTATCATTGACTTATAATTGTCAAATAGTATGAAGGTAAATTCATTAGGAAAGTTAAATAGAGATTTTAGAGATAACTTATTCATTCCCTCATTTTAAAAATCAAATAAAGAAACTGTCACCAAAGGAGGCTAAATAACTTGTCTCAGCCTGCACAAGGAGCTTATCAGAAGAGATGGAATTTGAACCCAAGTGTTCTAACATGTGTGTATGTGTATATGGATGTGTGTATATATATAGACATAGTATCTATGTAGTAGTGTCCAGTATCATAATGCTTACTAGAAGCTTTAAGTTCTACTTGGAGCTCAAGGCCAAGAACCTAATGGCCAGATTAAAAGTATGCAATAAGATTTAGATGAGGGAAAGGAGCCTATCAGCGGCAAAAGAAAATTAATCAGAGGTAACTTATAGCAGTCATAATCAAAAGCCCTGATAGTTGCCCTCCAGTAAAGTTTCTATTTTATTTACACTTTTGATTCAATTTGATTAACTACTCTTGAGTAAATTAAATAAAATAATCATGTTGAATATCTAGATATCTATGACTTAAAATATGAGAAATTGTTTTGAAAATAATCAAGTGCTACAAAGATGGTCATTCTTATAAATATACTCTAAAATTCCAATGGGTCTTTGATCTAAGCACTTCAGGAATTCCCTCCAATGACAAAGATAATCCACTCTTACCTTCTTGTCCTATGAAATTTAGGAGGTTGGATTTTACTCTGAAGGCAATAATGAGTCAATGAAGATTCTTGAAGAAAACAATAAAATAAATGTTCAAACATGCTTTAGGAAGATTTGTTTACAGATACTTCAAAAACAGATTAGACAGTAGAATAGAGTAAGTTTTGTTTTGAAAATGATGAGTTTCATATGTCTATGGGGCCATTCAGTTGTAGATATTCAATAGGCAGTTGTTAATGCATTAGAATTCAGTAGAAAGATTAAGACTGGATTATAGGCATTAGAGTTTTATCTTCATTAAAATGATAATTGAGACTGTAGCAGATGATGAGATCATTGATAAGGACATATAAAAGCAAAAAGAACAGAGCTTTGAGAAATACCCATTGTTATAAATCAGGACATTGATGATTCATCCAAAGAAGACAAAGAAAGTCATCAAATAGGAGAACAACAGAGAGCAATGTCATGATAACTCAGGGAAGAGAGGGAATGTAAGAAGAGAAACAAGGGTATATATCAGTATTAAATAGTACAGAAAGGTCAAGATGAATGAAATACTAAGACAGAGAATCATCAATTTTTTCACTTAAAATATCATTGCTATTACTAATCTTGAAGAGAGCAATATTAGCTGATGAGTACTATCAGAAGTGAAATTACAAGGGATTTTATAAATGATTAGTTCTAGTAAAGACAAAATTAAAGAAAAGCATTCTCTCACAATACTAGTCAATGTGAGGGAAAAAATTTTAAAGAATAAATGTTTACAAAAAACAATTTAGCATTTTCACTCTTTTCAAATGGTGTGACAATTTCTTTAGAACACCATTGAAAATCTGCAAGGAAATTAAAGTAGCAAAATATAAAATAAATCTATAAAATCACCAGTAACAATAACAAATTCCAGGAGGAAATAATGGAAAGGGAAATTTTATTAAAATAACTCTAAAATATATCAAATACCTTGAATTTACTAAGATTTAAAATTCATATATATTCAATATTCTTTAAGGAAAAAACAAATGAAAAATAATTTGAGATATACTCTTTGCTCATGGTTTTATAAATAACTACCTATCCAAATTTATTGATACATTTAGTGCTGAAAAGGATTCAAATTCAACCTCATACCCATTAGATCAGCAAATATGTCAAAAAAAAAAAAAAGAAAGAAAGAAAGAAATTAGTAAGTGTTGGAGGTTTTAGAAAAGAGAAAAAAGTATCCACAGCTTCTAAAAGGATCAACTTTTACAGCAATTTTGGAAGACAGATTGTCACTTGTTCCAAAAATTTCCTGAACTTTGCATATCTTTATTTAATCAAAATTTTCCATTATATGTTTTATGTTTGTCTATATGTTTATTTGATCAAAAACTCTTTCACTATTCATAATTAAAAAAAAAACTAATTACATTGTTCTCTTATTTAAATTTTTTATCATGTATACATTTAGAGCTTCCTGTGATATATATCATCAGATGGTATTCTTTTTTTTGTAAATAGCTTTTTATTTTTTTAAATACATGCAAAGATAGTTTTCACCATCCATCCTTGTAAAACCTTGTGTTCCAGATTTTTGTCCCTTTCTCCCCACCTCTTTTCTTCCCTAGAAAGCAAGTAATCCAATATAGGTTAAATATGTGCAATTCTCCTAAACACATTTACACATTTATCATATAGCACAAGAAAAATCAAATTAAAAAGAGAAAAATTATAAAGAAAAAAAAAAAACAAGCAAGCAAATAATAGCAAACAAAGGAGAAAAGATTATGTTGTGATTCACATTGAGTACCACCTATATTTCTCTGGCTGGGTGCAAATGGCTCTCTCCATCACAAATCAATTGAAATTGGTCTGAATCACTTCATTGTTGAAAAGAGCCAAGTTCATCATCTTTTCAGGTTTCTTGGAAGTTGTCATAAAATAACATATCGTTCACCAATACTTGATTTTTAGATTGATTTAACTCTGTCACAATGTTTATTTGCCCCATAATCCTGTATGTCTAATCTTTTCCATTGATTAACTTCTCCCTTTTTCTTATCAAATGATTTTGATCAGTGCTGTTTTGTAGTATAGTATGAATTTTAGTACTGCTAAGCCCTCATTTTTTTTTTACTATCTCTTGAGATTCTTTATCTTTTATTTTTCCAAGTGAATTTTGTTATTTTTTTCTGAAGATGTGTAATCATTATTATTGTAGTTGTTTCTACAAAAGAGTACTACTTAATAACAAAAATAAAATGAAGTAAATACCGTATTCTCAAGGGAAATAGACACATATGTAACCCAAGACCTGAAGTCCCTTGGTCTCAGCCCCTGCATGAGGGGGAGGACATAGATATTCACCAATAAGAAAAGTACCATACAACTGGCTGTTCACACACACAAATACATACATACATACATATATATATATACACACACACACACACACACACACACACACACACACACACACAAACCATATAAAGAAATTAAATAGGAGATAATTAGTGTGGGAAGGCAGTAGTAATTGGGGCTGTCAAAAGGGATTACCTTTTGAAAATGGTGCTTAAACTGAATCCTGAAGGAAGAATGGAATTCTGAAGTAGACATGAGAAGGGAGGGCATTCCAGGCATGGGACAACCAATGTGGAGACAAGAGATAGAATTGTATGTGTGAAAAGCCTAGGAAAAGCCTATTTGGCTGGATGGCAGAGTAGGGGAGAAGAAATAATATTAAATAAGGCTGGAAGGATATGTTGAGGCCAGGTTGTAAAAAAAACTTTAAAAGCTAGATATTTATATTTGTTCACCATGAAAAAAAACCTCTTGCTAAAAATGCTTACTATCAAAACAAAGGGAAAATATCAAGTGTGGACAAGACTTGAATATCAACTCTATGTTAAGAGAAAAGAAAAATCATTCTGAAGACACAGTATTGAGAGAAGCTTAAATGTGACAGGTGCTAAATGGGACTCACTCATTCAGATGTCTTTCCCACAGGAATGGTATCAAAGGCTATGTATTATGCACAGCTGATGAAATTACAAAACACAATGCTATCCTTGAAAGGAAATAGATGATGCTGTTTATAGAACAAGATCAGACATTACAATTGTATACACAAAAGAAAACTACCACTAAACAGAAACATTTTATGTATAAAACCTAAAATAATTTAATCTAAGAGACTGTAAAGCTCTCTGCTTAGAACATTTAACTAAACTTATCCTAAATGTAAAAGAAGCAAAGCATGTAGTACTGAAATAAACATAAAATAACTGATTAGAGAAAATAATTAACATGGACTGAAAGGAATAAACTCATTATGAGTACTTACTTGGTGAGAAATTTAAATGGACATTTTCTTTTCAAATTTTAATTCAATTTAGGAAATGCCAATTAAGCATTTACTATAACCAAAAAGTCAAAAAGCATTTATTATGTGCCTATTATGTCACAGTCATTATGTTACAAAAGCATTGAATACTATTTTAGGCACCATGAAAATACAATTTTAACCATTTTTGACCTTATGGATCTTATATTTAACTATTGAAAATACAACTCTGAAAGCAAATTACTTAGCAATCCTAATATATCTAGTAATGATTCTTTGCCACTAATACATTCCTAAAGGGTCTTTATACAGACCTAATGTGTTAGGGCTTGGAATTTGCTTGTTTGTTTGCAAATCTAACCACCTGTTTTTTATTCGTATTCAATACCTTGGCTTTACTTTATTAACAACCCCCCTACTCTAGTTGACTAGAGTGTTTGCATTGTCTCTTCATTCTTTCATTTATATCAGTGGTTAGTTTTGAAATATGACATGAAACTTCTAAGTCATTTTTACTTAAATGGAAACATTTTTCCATGACACATTGCTTGTGGCTTTTTGCTTCCTTTACCAAAAAGGAAAGAATTTAGGAGTATGTGTAAAGCTTGTGAAACTTAATGCTAACACCCCATTTTGCTCCTCATGGCTCAGTACCTGACTTAAATAAATACCTCTTTTGACTCTAAAAGGGTTATTTTGATTCATTCTCCTCGCTGATCAATATGTCTACACTTTAAAAATACATAATAAAACTACTGAGTCCATATCTCAAAGAGATCATAAAGGAGGGAAAAGGATCCACATGTGGAAAATATTTGTAGCAACTCTTTTGTGGTGGCAAAGAACTGAAAAATGAGTGGTTAAGGAATGCCTGAATAAGGTATGATATATAAATGTAATGAAATGCTATAGTTTTATAAGAAATAATGAGCAGGTTGATTTCAGAAAAGCCTGGAAAGACTTACATAAACTAATGCTGAAAGAAGTGAGCAGAATCTGGAAAACATTGTATACAGCAACAGCAAGATTGTATAAATAAATATACATAAATATAATACATGTATATATATATATATATATACACTAACATATATATGTGTGTGTAACTATATATACACATATGTGTATATGGCAATTAGCTTAGAGTGTTGTCAGTCCACAAATTTTATTCTATTTTAAAGTTTAGAAATTAAAATTAACATTCAAAAAAGAGCAAAGCTCCAAAATCTCCTAACTTCTATTTATAAACAGTTATAAAAAAAATTAAATAATAAGTTAAAGGAGAAAATTCACTTTTCTTGTAAATAGTTAACCTAAAAGGGAGAAGTTTCATTGCCTTTCTTACTGATTCATCAAGGATCAGTAGTACATAAGCAATTCATGACTCTTAATTCTAACATTTCAGCAAAAAGATAATCTAGAGGGTGATCAGTCCTTATAGTCAAGCATGAAAGTTGTAAGCTATCCACAATGGCTTTCTTATGTCTTCTTTCTTGTGATGGCTTCTCCTTTTCCCCAATAACTTTCCCTTTATGTTTCCTATAAATCTCTTCAATATTAAAATCAAGAATGTCCTTTGAACCTGGGAATCTCAGTAAAACCACCTATGTTGGTGTCTTCCCTCAAATCTGTTTGCACATTGTAGATATGACTAAAGACAGGTAATGTAACACAAATCTATATAGATATAGATATATGAGCACACATACATGAACACATACATGTATGTGTGTGTACATGTGATCTGCTTTTTAATGTCATAATCACTATTCAATCAACAGCATCCACTCTCTATATATAGATAATGCATAATCATATATACATGTATATATATATCCATATACATGTAACTATGTTAAGGATACAAGAAAAAATGCTATGCTAGACTTCAGAGGAAAGGACATAGACTGAGATTATCAGGAAAGACTTCCAAAAGAAAGAACATTTGAACTGATTTTTTTTTAAACATGGCTAAACATCATCTGGGGAATGGCTGAAAAAATTATGATATATGAATGTAATGGAATATTACTGTATAAGAAATGATGAGCAGACTAAGCCTGGAAAGAATTACATGAACCAATATACTAAGTGAAGTGAGCAGAAGCAAGAGCACATTGTATATACTAACAAGATTATGTGTCGATAAACTGTGATGGATTTGGCTCTTTTCAACAATAAGATGATTTAAAGCAATACTAATAGACTTCTGATGGAAAGTACCATCCACATCCAGAGAGAGAAATATGGAGATTAAAAGTAGATCAAAGCCTAGTATTTTCTTTTTGTTGTTTTTTTGTTTGTTTGTTTGTTTGTTTGCTTGCTTGACATCTGATGGGGTTTTTTTTGTTTTGTTTTTTTTGTTTTGTTTTGTTTTTGCTCAGCATGATGAATGTGTAAATATGTTTAGAAGAATTGCACATGTTTAACCTATGTTGGATTGCTTGCTATCAAGGAAGGTGGAGGAGAGAAGAGAAGAAGAAAAATTTAGAATACAAAGTGTGTACGAAGGTGAATGTTGAAAACTATCTTTCCATGTATTTGGAAAAATAAGTAGTATAATAAAAAATAAGATTTTAAAAAATGAGCAAAACTTAATAGGTTAGGTTGAAATAAATATAAGCATAGGATACATTTATGAGCCTAAGTTTGAAGGCAATTAATTAAAAAGTTTGAAGTAAGTACAGCAAGTAGTTTAGTTTGGTTATAGTAGATTTTAAATTGTGACTAGTAGTAAGAAACAGGCTAGAAAGATAAGGTGATGACAAAGAATAGAAGATCAGGAATGCAAAATTAAATACTTTGAATGACACAGAACCACTTGATTTGTATTGAAAAGGGAGAAAAAAAACTTGTACAGAAAAAAGTTAAATATAAAATATATGGATAATGATCTATGAACTCTGAGCATCCAAAACAGATGTCCCAAAATCTATGAATTAATCATGCATTTCGTCTCATTAGCAAACTCTTAAAACTTGTAATTAGGTTCTTTTTTTAAAATAATTTTTTTATTGACAGAACCCATGCCAGGTTAATTTTTTACATTATCCCTTGCACTCACTTCTGTTCCAATTTTTCCCCTCCCTCCCACCCACTCTGTATCCCAGATGGCAAGCAGTCCTATACATGTTAAATATGTCATAGTATATCCTAGATAGAGAAGTAGAAATCATGTGGGAAGAAAAACAAAAATGCAAACAGTTTATATTCATTTCCCAGTGTTCTTTCTTTGGGTGTAGCTGCTTCTGTCCATCATTGATCAATTGAAACTGAGTTAGATCTCCTCTTGGTCAAAGAAATCCACTTCCATCAGAATATATCCTCATACAGTGTCATTGTTGAAGTATATAATGATCTCTTGGTTCTGCTCATTTCACTTAGCATCAGGTTATGTAAGTCTCTCCAAGCCTCTCTGTATTCATCCTGCTGGTCATTTCTTACAGAACAACAATATTCCATAACATTCATATACCACAATTTACTCAATCATTCTCCAATTGATGGGCATCCATTCATTTTCCAGTTTCTAGCCACTACAAACAGGGCTGCCACAAACATTTTGGCACATACAGGTCCCTCTCCCTTCTTTAGTATCTCTTTGGGGTATAAGCCCAGTAGCAACACTGCTGGATCAAAGGGTATGCACAGTTTGATAACTTTTTGAGCATAGTTCCAAATTGCTCTCCAGAATGGCTGGATGGTTCACAATTCCACCAACAATGTATCAGTGTCCCTGTTTTCCCACATCCCCTCCAACATTCTACATTATCTTTCCCTGTCACTCTAGCCAATCTGACAGGTGTGTAGTGGTATCTCAGAGTTGTCTTAATTTGCATTTCTCTGATCAATAGTGATTTGGAATACTCTTTCATATGAATGGAAATAGTTTGAATTTCATCATCTGAAAATTGTTTGTTCATATCTTTTGACTATTTATCAATCAGAGAATAGCTTGATTTCTTATAAATTAGAGTCAATTCTCTATATGTTTTGGAAATGAGGCCTTTATCAGAACCTTTGACTGTGAAGATGTTTTCCCAGTTTGTTGCTTCCCTTCTAATCTTGTTTGCATTAGTTTTGTTTGTACAAAGGCTTTTTAATTTGATGTAATCAAAATTTTCTATTTTGTGATCAATAATGGTCTCTAGTTCATCTTTGGTCACAAATGTCTTCCTCCTCCACAAGTCTGAGAGATAAAACTATCCTATGTTCCTCTAATTTATTTATAATCTCGTTCTTTATGCCTAAATCATGGACCCATTTTGATCTTATCTTGGTATATGTGTGAAGTGTGGGTCCATGCCTAATTTCTGCCATACTATGTAATTAGGTTTTAATCATTCTTAATCTGCACAAATTTAAAACTAAAATTCGCAAAGATATTAAACAAGATGATCCTTCTCTGCCCTTATAGACATTTTAAATGGTCCAAATAGCTTGATCTGGCAATTTAGTGACAGTGGGGTGTCAAAGATGTTTCTTTTGAATCTTATTTTTCTGAAAGTAAAATGAATGATACATGAGAACAACACAAGATATAATATCTCAACATAGATAGCATAATGAATGGAGTACTGGTACTGTAAGTAAGAAAATTTGAGGAAAATCTAGCCTCAGATACTTATTAGCAATATGACCATGAGTAATTCACTTAACCTCTGTTTGCCTCAGTTTTCTAATCTACAAAATGGGAAATGATAATAGCACCTATCTTCCTAGGTGGTTGTGTGAATCAAATGAGATAATAATTGTAAAATACTTAGTATATTGCCTAGCATATAATAAAAGTTATAGAAATGTTAGCTGTTAATGAGATTGTTATAAGACTGTAAATATGATATTAAATACTAACAACTTTGAGTTTGGGAGTTTTTCATTAAAAAAGCAGATTAGTAAATGGTCCTTCTTTCATTTAATAATCACAAAACAGAAAGCTGATAGCTTAAGGAGACCTCTAATATCTCAAGAAAATTGAAGAGAAATAGAGAGTTAAAGAGGTAACTAAAAATGATATAACCAAAACAATTATTGCTTCTCAAGGTGACAGGCCACTGGACCAACCTTCACTTTACCATACTGGAAACAGTAGCTAAATCACTACATTAGGTCTGCAAGCCCTGCCATGGTTACTCCACATTCTAGGACAGCCCACAACTTAGGGCAACCAGAAAAAAGGAAAGGACCATGGGTTTTATCATGAAAATGGCAGGTGTGGTTGGCTAATTTCCAATGGGAGGGTTCTAGCAGAGAAATGCTATGAGATGGCCAACAGATGGCTTACATTTCTTAGCCCCCACTTACCCACCCACCCCATTCATTCCACGAGAGTCCTGAGGCAAAGAAATCTGCAACATGATAAATAATGAATAGATATTTCTGGAACAGTACAAGGTTAGGCAGGAATAGAGTAAGTTTAATATATAGGCTACATACTTCACATGAATTTTATGAATGTCAAAAGATTCCCAAGCCAGAGAATAAGTGCTGTCAAACTATCAATAAAGTCTGACTTTATGTCCATATGTAAATATATCCAGAAGAAAACTAAAAAGTCATTAGATCATCCTGGGATTTTCAATTACAACATATGGATTTTTATCATCTTGTAAGCAAATGAATAGATGAAGGTTTCCTCATGCCATTGTTTGACACTGGAAAGAACAAGCCAAGAGTGAGGGTGTAAATACTAAAAGGAAAACGCCAACACTTTAGTTATAACTAGTTTTTGCTGTGTGTAATTGCTTTATAACTTTTTTTCCTTGGTTAGTTCTTTTCTTTGGTATTTTGTCCTCTCAAATATATTTGGATTCTACACTGAAAAATCAAACTGAAAAAGGTTCTGGTTACAGTTTAATCGGTTTTATTTTGAATTATTTAAATTATTGCTCCCAGATTTATAAAGGATTACAATTCTTATCCTCTTGGCAGAATAAAACTATATCATTTTAAAAATATTTAATTTCAAGCATGTCAGGAAAAGCTCTCTCATGAACCTAATCTTCTAATACTAGAAACTGTATTTAACTTTGTTACATATTTTTACAAATATGATATAGTAGCTTGATAAATGAGGTTTTTTTATTTTGTTTTTGTTTTTTGTTTTTTGTTTTTGCTTTCTCTTGATGCCATTAAATGATGTTTCTGAAAAAGGAGTTAAAAAGCAACTTGGAATTTAATTATACTGTTTCTGATTATAGATGAACATATGAGACTGTCACTACAGCAACCAAACCTGTAAACAAGATTGTGTTAGTCAGAGAGAACACAATGGATGATGTGTCTATTATTTCTGATTTCACTTTTTTAAAATAATCCATCACTTGCCAGTAATAGATTTATGGTCCACCAAACTCTGATGGTGATTTGGGAAATTAGCCTTACTTGAGGAGGAAATAAGATATAGTATAGCTCATGTATTTTATACCCCTTCAGATTTACACTTAAGACTATGGTATCAGAATGAATCTGAAAGCCCCCATCATTTACGAATTATCCACATTGTTTCCTTTTTACTCCTCTACTGATGGCAAGACAAATTATACATCTATAGGAAAAGCAACATAAACTCTTTTATTGATATAATTATATATGGTTATGTAATTTTTAAAACTTTTTCTTGTTTTGCTCACTTGAATCATCGTTATGCATAAGTAGTCACATAAATAGGGATTATATTCTCAAAAGTTCAATTCTATGTTAGTTGCTTAGAACTCATAAATTATTTTTCCCATTGTAATAATGCTATGATAAATAGTTGTTTCCAGACCAGTATACAAAACTACTATTCGCCCACAAGATTGAAAACTGTAACACTTAAATAGAGTGTGTGTGTGTGTGTGTGTGTGTGTGTGTGCACATGCACTAAAAGAAAGATAAAGAGAAATGTGTTAGGCATAAAGTCAAGAATATCTAGATTCAGACTTTTCATCTGATACAGCCTAAGTGACATTGGTCAAGTCATAGTATCAGTTTTGATTTAAGGAATTTTCTAGGAATTATCTAATTATTAATATATCACTGGCTGAGAATTCATGTTGGGTAGAGAGGGAGAAGGTACCTCCACTTTCTCTCCTTTTACCTCTTTCTAAACCTTCATAATCTGACTTCTAAATTTATCATTGCACTAAAACTGCTCTTTCCAAATTTATCAATTATATTTCAGTTGCCAAATATATGTGTAAGTGTGTGTTCCATGTATGGATATGTATATTCCAACTGAAAATTCAGATCCCTTCAGACTTAAAGGTAAAATGGAAAAAAAAATCAAACAACCATTCTGAGTCCACTACAGATTTATGTATACAACCTCAACTGAGGCCTCACTGCTTATAGGCAATTGTTCTAGACCTATTTTATCAACTTACTATCTCATGTTCTATAGCAGGTCTTATAAATGTTTTTATCCCCCCTCAAAGCTCCCATGACCCATCCCTTTCAAATTTACTAAGCTAAGAATATTGCCTTATATTTTACAGGGAAAAATTGAGGGTATTCTCTGTTGATTACCTTTTTGTCCCCTCTTCTCCATCTCATATCACTCATATGCTTTCTGCTACTTCATCTCTGTCTCAGTGATAAGATGAATCACTTTACTCTTTACCAAGGCTAACTTTTTACCTGCTCAATTGATCCCATTCATCTGGTCTCCTCTGATAGATCGCTCCCTCCATCATTTCAAATCTATCCTTATCTCTTGGCTGCTTCCTTCATCCCTACAAATAAGGCTATGTCTAACCAATCTTGAAAAAAATGCCCATATATTCCATCTCTGATATTATTTTATATCTCTTCTGACCTTTGTAAACTCCTTGAAAACAAGTACTTTCTCTTTCACTCCTTTTATCCTCTTTTTAAATCCTCATAATCTGACTTCCAGATTTATCATTCTACAGAAACTACTCTTTCCAAACATATCAGTTTTACTTCAGTTGCCAAATCCATTGACTTTTTCTCAATTCTCATTCTTGGCACTATTGATCAACTTCTTTTCCTTGATATTCTTCTCTTAATATCTATCCCTCTGTTTCTCAGGCTTCTTCATCCAAATCACTCCTTTTAACTACAAGTCTCTCATGAAGTTCTGACCTTGACTCTCTTCTCTTCTCCCTCTATACCATTTCACTCAGTGATCTCATCAGCTACCATGGATTTAATTATGATTTCTTTGCTGAGGATTTTCAAATCACCTCTTCTGCTTCAAACTTTAAGTGACAAATTTTACATCTTCAATTGTCTTTCAAATATCTAGAATTAGATCTTCCTAAACATCTCCACATTGGAACTATTTATTTTCCTTAAACACTCCCTTTTTCTTATTTTCCCTATTGTTGAAGAAGGCAATTCCATACTTTCAGTCCTTCAGTCTCTCATTCCAGTAATACCCAGGATTTAGCAGCTTCTATATTAGAGTGTCTGAGAGAATGGAATATGATATTCCATCATAGGCAAAGGAGCTTGGACTACAATAAAGAATCAACTACCAAGCAAAATTAAGCATAATCTTTCAGACAAAAATGTGGACTTTCAAAATCATTTTAATCATTTTTTAAATCATTTAGGGGACTTTTAATCATTTCTAGTGAAAAGATCAGAATGAAATGGAAAATTTGATCTTCAAATATGAGACTCAAGAGAAAGATAAAAAATAAACAGGAAAAATGGAGAGAAAATTGGAAAATAGTATGGGAAAAAACTGGGCATTAACCGACATCTAACACCCTATGCCAAGATAAGGTCAAAATGAATACATGATTTTGAGATAAAGAGTTATATTATAAACAAATTAGGAGAACAAGAAATAGCTTGCCCATCAGATCATTTGATAATGGAGGAATTTTTAACTAAATAGGAGACAGGGAATGTTATGAAATGTAAAAGGAATATTTTTGATTATGTTAAGTTAAAAAGATTTTGTACAAAGAAACTCTATGCCATTAAAATTGGAAAGAAAGTAGAAAGCTAGGAAATGATTTTTATAACCCGATTTAATAATAAAGACTTCATTTCTAAGATATTTTGAAAGCTGAGTCAAATTTATAAGAATGTCACTTATTCTCCAATTCATATATGATCAAAGGATATGAATAGGGGAGTTTTAAAAAAAAATAAAGCTATCTATAATCAGGTAAAAAAAGTTCTAAATTATTGTGGATCAGAGAAAGACAAATTGAAACAAGTCTGAAGTACAATCTCACTCCTGTCAAATTGGCTAATATAACAGAAAAAAAAGATAAATATTGACAAGGATTTGGAGAAATTGGAACACTAATGCATTTTTAATGAAGTGGTGTGCTGATCCAACCATTCTGCATAGCAATTTGGAACTGTGCCCAAAAGGATATAGAACTGCACATCCTTTGATCTAACAATATGACTACTGGATCTGTATGCCAAAGAGTTCATTATAAAAGGGGAAATGATCCACATATACAAAAAAAAAAATTATAGCAGTTCCCTTTTGTGGAGAAAAAAAATGGGAAATTTGAAATTGCTGAACAAATTGTGATATATGAATGTAATGGAATATTATTATTTACTCTCCAGATTTCCCCACCAAAAAATGTGCCTCAGTGAACATAGACTGATGATGAACAACATGAGAAAACCTAAAGATCACCTAAAATGAGTTTTAACAAGGTACGAAGTGTAAACATCTCCAGGGTAGCTCCAAAAAATAGGAAGCAGGGAGCCCTGGAGCTACCTAGGTTCAGAGATAGACTCAGTCAGAATTTTCACCTCCCAGAAAGTGAGAGAAGGGAGTTTGGGGGAGGAGATAAGTCCAAGAAGAGTGAGGTAACTTCACCTGATAAGCCTAACTATGCTTCTGAGATGTGGCCTTGGGCAAAAAGGAACAAGAACACACAGTGAGTCTAGAAGCAGTGAGAGAGGGAAGCTTCTGGATGTGGGAAGTTACCGGATGGTGGAGTTCTTGATTTGAGGTTCCAGGCCAGAAAGAGAAACTGAAGTGAAGACAGAGGCACCATTCTCCCACCCCAGAATTATTGGTGGTTACTCTAATAAGTTTTCGGGTTGTGTTTTTTTTTTTTTTCAAGGCAGGCAAAGCAGAAAGAATTGAATCATAGAAAATTACTATGGGGATAGGGAAGATTGGAATTCATCTTCAGAGGAGGACACTGAAGGAAAAAGTCTCTCCTACCCCAAAGATTAACATTGAATGGTTATATGCTCAGAAAATAATTAAAGAATAATTTATAAAAAAGACTTTAAAAATCAAATAAATAAATAAAAAGAAGTATCCAAGAAAATATAAGAAGATTATGAAAAGAAACTCAACTAACTAGAAAAGGAGGTCCAGCATTTTAAAGAAGAAAATGATTCATTAGAAGCAGGCAAGGGGAAGACAGTGAAGGTATAATAAAATATGAAGAAACAAAATAAAATATAAAGAATGAAAAATACAAGAGAACATGAAACATATTATAAGAAAAACATCAGATCTGGAGAACAGATTAAGAAAAGAAAACACAAGATTGATTTATTTGCCTTAAAGCTGTGAGCAAATAACAAACATTAACATAATACTAAAAGAAATAATCAAAGACAATTGTCCTTAAGTAATAGAAGAAGAGGGAAAAGTAGAAACATAAAAAACATATATCAGCATCTCAAAGATCTTACAAGGAAAACATACAGGAACATTATTTTAAAATTGTAAAAAACGAAAAGACTTCTGGCCAAGATGGCGGAGAGGAGGCACATAGCTGTGTAAGCTCTGCATTTTCTCTCAGAATCCATTGCATGACAAGCTTCTGAATAAATGCTTGACTGAAAAAAACCCACAAATAGTTACAAAAAGAAGACATCCTTGAAATTTGCCAGTAAAGGTCTGTTTTTGCTCGAGGGTGGGGATGGTTTTAAATATGGCACAGGCTGAGGGCAGGCAGTGGCAGCAAGAGCACGGGAGGCAGGTAGCAGTGAGAGCACTGAAGGCAGCTCACAGCCGAGCAGAACAGAGGGGGGTGGGGTGTGATGTCAGCCATCTCTGCAGAGAGAGCTTTGCTACAGGATTGGATACTTTGCCCTGGCAGCAAGTCAGTAACCCAGCAGAGAAGCTAAAAACACCAGGGGTGAAGAATACAACCCCAAACAGTGGGAGTCTCTCTGGACCTGGCCTCCCCCACAGTGTCTTAGCACACTCCCAGAGTCTCAGAGCACAGGCGCAGCATAGCCATCGCTGCCCTGTTAGGGCCTCACTGTTGCCCCTCCCATCTTTCCCTCCCCGCCAGTCTGTAGAGGAAGCTTGGTAATACCACCCAGCCCCTCCCCCCAAAAAAACAGATTCCATTTGGGGTTTTTTTCTTTTTTTCTTTGCTAGTTTGTCTTTGATTCTTCTCTGACAAAATGAGCAAAAAATTGAAAAGGACCTTAACCACTGACAGCTTCTATATGGAGAGAGAGCAGACTCTAAACCCTGAGGAGAGAAAAAACAGACTGTCTCCAGGTGAATCCCCAAAGTAGGAGATCATCTGTTCCTCAACACAGATGAATCTCATAGAAGAAATTAAAAAGGCTCTCATAAGAGAGCTAGAAGAAAAATGGGAAAAGGAGAAGAAGGCTTGGCAAGAGAGTCTGGAGAAGTCATCCCACTCATTTAAAGACAGAGTGGATAAAGAAATCAAATCCTTAAAAAATAGGATTAGCAAACCACAAACCTGAAAATAGCTCTCTAAAAAATAAAATTGGCAAAATGGAAAAAAATTGCATAGAACAAAACAACTCAATTGGACAATTAGAAAAAGATATTTAAAAAGTGAGTGAAGAAAATACTTCATTGAAAATCAGAATCAAACAAATGGAATTGAATGACTCAAGGAGACAACAAGAATCAGTCAAGCAAAACAAAAAAAAAATCAAACAATGGAAAATAATGTGAAATACCCTCTTGGGAAAACAACAGACCTGGAAAATAGTTCTAGGAGAGACAATCTGAGAATTATTGGACTCCCAGAAAAATATGATGAAAAAAAGAGCCTGGACACTATTTTCCAGGAAATTATCAAAGAGAACTGCCCAGAAGTCATAGAAACAGAGGGTAAAATAGACATTGAAAGAATTCATCAGTCACCTACTGAAAGGGATCCTAAAATCAAAACACCAAGAAATATAGTGGCCAAATGCCAGAACCCGGAGATGAAAGAAAAAATACTGCAAGTGGCTAGAAAAACCCCATTCAAATATAGAGGAGCCACAATAAGGATTACCCACAACAAGGATTACTAGTTTAGTCTTTAAGAAAATAAGTTCCCTGTTTGGCTATTATAATACTCATCTAAGTTCCTGGTCACTGGAGACTTCTTCAGTGAAAGTAGGGTCTTTGGTTCCCATGCTTGGGCACCAAATGTGATGACCACATATTTAAAATCAGCCGGAGTCAGGAATTCAGGTTGAGAAAAATCTTCAATCTCTATTGAAGTGAAGAGGTGAAAAAGGATTGCAATAGCAATATGGGCAAGAAGGATTGCGATAGCAATATGGGCAGCTGTGACAGGAAGCCAGCTAGCAGAGGAAGGATCGGAGGTGAAGGGTGGTCGCGATAGCAATGAGAGCAGCTGTGTCAAGACGCCAGCCAGCAGTCTCTCCTTCCACTTCTCTTTCCACTCCCTTGCCTCCACCCACCAAAAACGTCATTTCCTATATAACACATCAGGACTTGCACAAAGAGTGTGTGGGGCCATTCTTTCTCCAAGCATATATATTAATAGAGTATGGTCCAATTACTATTTATCCTCATGTGCTTGGGAGCTCAGTGCATCAACTCAAGCCTCAGCCCATTACACTCTTACAATTCTGTGTATACACCAACAGATTGAGACAGCACAGAATAGTGGGGTGGGCCATTTTCCAAGTATATGCTAATAGAGTATTGTCCAATAAGTAATTAGCCTTAGGTACTCGGTTGTCCAAGTGCATCTGCTCAGAGTTTACACTAACCTATTCCACTGATCAACTAATCTGTTTCTTAGCCAGTATCAAATGCTTTTATGATCAATGCTTTACAGTATAGTTTTAAGTCTGTTACATCTCGGCCAACTTCATTTGCATTTTTTCATTAATTCCCTTGAAATTCTTGACCTTTTGCTCTTCCAGATGGACTTTCTTCTTATTTTTTCTAGTTCGGTAGTTTCTTGACAGTTTCATTGATGTGGCATTGAATACATAGGTTAAATTAGATAGAATTGTTGTTTTTAAAATATTAGCTTGGTCTATCTAAGAGCACTTAATATTCTTCCAATTGTTTAGATCTGACTTTATTTGTGGGGGAAGTGTTTTGTAATTGTTTTCATATGGTTCTTGACTTTGTCTGGGCAGGTAGACTCCCAAATATGTTATATTATCTATAGTTATTTTAAATGAAATATTTCCTTGTATCTCTTGCTAATGGACTTTGTTGGTAACATATAGAAATGCTGATTTATGTGGATTTATTTCCTATCCTGAAACTTTGCTAAAATTGTTATTTGTTTCTAATAGCTGTTTAGTTGATCTGCTAAAATTCTCTAAGTATATCACCATCTCATCTGCAAAGTGATAATTTTGTTTCTTCATTATCTACTCAAATTCTTTTAATTTGTTTTCTTTTTTTACTGCTAAAGCTAAATTTTCTATGACAATATTGAATAGTAATGGTGATAGTAGGAAATCTAGCTTCACCCCTGATCTTAACTTCTTTTTTGCTTATTTTGTGGTTTGATATATCTAGTTCTGATACAGCAAGATTGAGATCGACCACTAGCATAATTTTGCTATCTATTTCTTCTACTGTGTTTCTCCAATAATAAGACACTGTTTTATTATTTTTTTGGACAGAAAAACACCAGAGAGCTTATTTTCAGGGGAGGGCTTATTTTAATGAACATTGACAGCAATTTTAATAAACAGGTAAATGTGAACCAAAAAAAGTACCTTTATTCAATAATGATCATGTCATCTTCTTCAACAACATCGTCATAAGTGTCCATACCCTGAATTCCATCCTGGATGTCTTGCGCCTCTATTTCCTTCAGAAGAAGTGGACCAATCTGTCATGTCCAGCAATATAGCTCTCTTTAAATGAACATGTCTTGTCCAGGTAACCTTGTCCAGGTTTATAGTGCCTTGGCGACACAGCTGTCAGTAATTTTATCCCATGACTTCTTCACCCAAGTCACGACTTCTTGCAGACAAGGCTTCACAAAGTTTCCACACTGATTTCTTTCCATTCTATTTTCAATATAGTCATTGACTTCCATGCGCAAATGGTCCTTGAATGGCTTGTTTATTGCAATATCAAGGGTCTGGAGATAGGCAGGTCATTCCTGCAGGAATCATTACTTGATCTATTCTTCTTTCTGCAAGGAAGTTCTTCATTTCTTTAGCGCGGTGAGTGCTGGCTGAGTTCTTCTTTTATCCTTCATCATACCCCCTGAGTTCTTCTTTTATCCTCCATCATACCCCTTTTATCCTCCATCATGCTCCCTCACTCCCGCTTACATACCGGGTTTTTATGTTGTCTTGCCTCAGCTCTCCTCCACGGCACTGCTGTCAATGGCGCCAGCAAGCAAATCACTGGGGAATTACAGGATGACACACTCACTGCTGCAGCTCTGATTGGATGCAGCTTGGAGCGTGGCGTGTGTTTCACCCAGGGTGGGGGGAGGGACAGTGCATACAAAGGGTACCATAATGTAGCGTGTAGCGCAGGGGATCATCTTAACTCCAGTAGCAATCTCAATAGGGCTTATTTTCGGGGGAGGGCTTATTTTAGAGGAATCTTACACAGTATGGAGAGGGCTTATTTTCGGGATAGGTCTTATTATCGGGGAAACACGGTAGCAGCTCTCTTAACTTTTCCTCTAAGAATTTGGATGTCATACCATATGTTTAGTGCATATATGTTTAGTGTTGATATTACTTCATTATTTATGGTACTTTTTAGCACTATGTATCCTTCCTTATCCCTTTTAATTATATTTACGTTTGCTTTGATTTGATCTGTGATTAGGATTGCTACCTCTGCTTTTTTTTCCCCTTCAGCTAAAGTATAATAGATTCTGTTTCAGTCTTTTACCTTTACTCTGTATGTATGATTTTCCTTTTTTTTTTTTGTAAATAATATATTGTAGGATTCTGGTTTTTAGTCCAATCTGCTATCTATTTTCATTTTATGGGAGAGTTCAGGCCATTTGCATTCAGAATTAAAATTACTAATTCTGTATTTCCCACCATCTTATTTTCCCCAAATTATACTTTTCTCTTTCCTTGCCTCCTTTCCCTCCTCACCAGTATTTTGCTTCTGTTCACCACCTCCCTCAATCTGCTCTCCCCTTTTACAGCTCTTACCCTTTTTTTATTCCTTTCCCACTTTTGTCTCCCTTCTATTAGCCTTGCTATTTCCTTTCTCATTTCCCCTTCCACTTCCTTATAGGTGAGACAAGTTTCTCTGTCAAACTAAATATGTCTGATATTCTTTCTTTGAGCAAAATCCAATGAGATTAAAGTTCAAACAATGCTTCTCCCCCTCTCTTCCTTCTATCAACTGTAGTAGGTCTTTTTTGCTTCTTAATTTTATATAATTTATTTCATTTTACTTTCACTTTGCTCTTCTTCCAGTACAATCCCTTTTCCATCCCTAGTTTCTTTTTTATGTCATCACAGAAAAGTCAAATTATATCTATAACCTTGAAGTTTACCCTTAACAAAAATAGTTTTCAATTAAATATATCATCTTCTCATATAAGGATGCAAATATTTTAATTTTCAAAAAACATAGTTTTTTTCTTCCTTTTTTACCTTTTTATGTTTCGCTTAAGTTCTCTATTTGAAGATTACATTTTCTCTTCAGCTCTGTTCTTTTCATAAAAAATAAATATAATTCACCTATTTTATTGAAAATGAATCTTTTTCTCCTGAAAGACAATGATTAATTTTGCTGGAAACTTGATTCTTGACTTCAGTCCAAGCTCCTTTGCCCCCTCTCCCCCCAAATATCATATTCCATATATTTAAAGGCTCTTCTATCCTTTAAAGTAGAAGCTGTTTCTTGGATAATCCTGAATGTGGCTCCTCGATATTTGAATTGTTTCATTCTATCTGCGTGCAATATTTTCTCCTTGATTAGATAATTCTGAAATTTAGCTACAATGTTCCTTGGAGTTTTCATTTGTGATAATGATGATAGAGTGAAGGTGGTGATTTATATAGCTGACTTTTATATAGCTAACATTTTAAGGTCTACCAAGCATTTTATATGGGTTATCTAATTTGAAGCACACAACTTTATAAGTGTTATTATTATGCACATTCTACAGATAAATAAATTGAGGGTTGAAGAAGTTTAATGGCTTGTCCAGCTTTACATAGCTAATTAATTTTCTGAGGTTTGATTCAAACTCAATAATTCTTAAATCTCATTGCATTATTATCCATTATGGCCTGCTGCTTTTCATAGTGGTATAATATTTTAAATGCTGGAGTTAAAATCAGGAATACTTGCAGTCAAATCCTATCTCAGTATTTAATAGCTGTATGATAAGTAGAAAGTTATTTTTCTTTTCTGACTTTCAGTTTTTCATCTGCAAAATGTCAATAATAGTAATTATAATGCCTAAATGCTTAAAACTGTTATACAACTCAACTGAGCCTATATGTTTGTAAAGAATTTTTAAATTTTTAGTCTTCTGTGCTACCATGACATTGAAGTTATCTAATAAACATTCTTTGAACCAAATCTGCGAGTTATATGGTAAAAGCATCTTTATTCTCATTTTACAGATAAGAAAAGTGAGACCCAAAAAGGTTGTCTGACATGATCACAAAACTAACAAATTTAATGATTTGTGAGTTACAGTTGATTTCACATATGGCTTTAGTTATTTACTAGTTGTATAGCCCTTTTAAGGCATTTTACCACTATCTGCCTCAATCTCTTTATCTACAAAATAGGAATAATAATAATAATAATAGTATTTACTTCCCAAGATTATTGTGAGGATCAAATAATATACTTGTAAAGACTTAGCACTGTTCCTGGCACACACAATAAATGCTTGTTTCCTCCCACCCTCCCTTCTTCTCTTCTTCTTTTTGATTTTTATATTCTTTTCATTATGCCATTCTTTCTTTTCTGTGAATGCTGTAGTGAAGCATATAAAATAAACATAATTCATATGAGCATAGCACTGTTTCATATAACTTGCCATTTCCATTGTGGCCACCACCAACACTGCCATTAAATATAGCAATATAGGAAAAACAAGTGGATTTTGCAGAGTAAGGAAGCCAATTCCTAGTGTAATACAATTTCTCAATCTGATTAATAAATATTTGTTGACTGGCTAGTGAGAAAGTTTAATATCTTTGTCTTTAGATGTATAAGAATCCAGGTGTCATGAGAGTCATTAGAATCAATATGTCTTCAAGCTCTTTTCATACATACTGCTTCTGTGACATTGGACAAATCCTTATAACTCAATGATAGAAGCAACTGTATAAGAGTATAAGTTTCAGAGTAATTGCAGACCTATAATAGTAGAGGGAGTTATCTAATATGAAGTTCCTAATATTAATGAAATTATCAGTATGGACAAAAAATTATCTTTATATTCATGTTTTTAACAATCAACTTTAAATGCTGAAAATCACATGGTCATTGTGAACAAAGAGGAACACTGACTGGATATATTCACTTACATATCACACTAGACAAAGAGCTACAAAGATATCATTTTTATTCTGTAACATATTGTAAACATTATATTTGTAGTCATCATTGCTACTTTTGTAGCACAAAGTTTACTGTTCTTTCTGTTACTTTCTTTCTATTTTATTGAATGTACATAAATCACAGAATAAATTTTCAACAATCTGAAATGATAACAATTTTGTAAAATGTTGAAAACATTTTTCAATTTAAAATTTGATATTAATTTATCCACCAAGGGGTTAGAGTTGGCCTTTCTAAGGGCTGCTCGAGTAAACACTTATTTATAATCAAAAATCTAACATTCAATTTGACCAAGAAAACTGAATACATATCTCCATCTTGAACAAGATTTCAGCACACTAGATTTTCATGATTTAAAAAAAAATTTTCAGTTTTTCTGAATTTACTACACTTGTGAATCACTTCGTTTCTCATTTAGACAACTCTTATCTCACATCTCTCTTCTCTGTTTTGAAAAAAAAAAGAGTGATAAAATACATTAGTCTGTTACTGAGATACAAAGAGTACAAATTCACATTTCAACATGACTATATGAGGCCAAGAAAAAGAAAAGAATAGCACTCAAGAAATCTGTGGTTAAGCAAAGGAATAAAAGATAATAACACTAAGGAATATCAATTTGATTCTGGTAGATCAGTTAATCAACCCTCAAAAAATTATTAAAAGTCTAGTAGGTGCCAGTTGCTAGGGATGCAAATTTAAAAATAAAATAGTAAGTTTATAGCAAGATAAAATGCTTTTTTTTTTTTTAGTAGACCTCAATGTGTATCCATATAACAACAACACTGATTTATTTTTTCCCCCTCAGGAAAATATGAATCCAAGACATTTACCGTGATGGTTGCATTGTTGATTTTACTGTACTCTTCTTAAAACCTAACATTAATTTTTCATGAAAGCAATAAACTTCCAATCAAGCAGATAGTAATTTTTTATCCATAGTGAATGAAACAATAGTATAATAAAAAAAATGAGTAAGTCTTTAAAAAGCTAGGTAGCTGGCTTCTTTTATTTATAATCATTGTTATATCAAGTGATGATAGTAAGCAATACATATGACCTCATAAATTTTCTGAATTAAATCTGACAACAATTAATGACCTATGAATATGTGTGTGAACCTATAGTGGTAATATATTTGATAGAGACCAAATGGGAAATGGATTTCCTCAAATGAAAAATAGTTGAGTATTTTAGTAGCTTAAGATAATCACATAATGAGAAAGCAATGAATTTGAAGAAATCAAATTACTGTCTACATGTGTTGCTATTTCTTATGTGCAAATAATATTACATATTTCTATTCAAAAAGTGTTTTCATTGAAGCAGACCATACCATTCAGACCATTCAGTAGAAAAGCTATTAAAATCTGGTAAATAGTTTTTAGTTGGTGAATTTTTCCAATTTTAGCTAGAATAAATTTTCTGTCATTGAGCCTATCAAAACCTTTCTAATTTTATGAGACCTTCCTAAGCTTACATATTTTTGACGAAACCTTTGAGAAACCATAGTCACCTCCATACCCTTGTGAGAATCACATGGAAGATGTAGTAGATTATGCTGTTGCTATTATTCAGTCATTTTTCAGAATTTTAAAAACTCTATTTGGGGTTTTTGTTGTAAACTTTGTAAATCCATAGCACCAGTTACCTGTCTGTAGTAACAATAGTTAACATTAATATAGCACTTTGAGGTTTGCAAAGCATTTTGTATATTAAATCATTTGATGCTCATAACAATCTTAAGAAGAAATAATTTTACATTTTAAGAAACTGAAATTGAAGGAGGTTAAATGACTTGCCCAATAAAAGTAGTAGGATTTAAACTTAGTACTTGTTGAATAAATGTTCAGCACTCCGTGTAACCTAGATATTTTATACATGTATGTATGTGTATATGCACACATATGTGGATATGTGTGTGTGTGTGTATATATAACCCAGGCTTGAAGTCTGAAACATTTTGTATGATATTATTGTAATTAGTGAAGAGAAATGACTCATGCCTTTGTGACTGATGGAGTTGGAATGAGAAATGTGGAGAAGAGGAACATTCTTTATTCCTACTGTAAGAAAGGATTTTCATAGTTTCAAACTCTCTTCAACACTAATGCCAAATTGGAGAAAGACTTACTTGTGGATTTTTAAATGGAAGCCAACTCTTCAAAATGTCCTGATATCCACTTTGTCTCTTTAGAGACTTCAAGAGATTTCCCTTTGTATGAGACTGGGCCTTTCCCTTAGTTGAATGAGATCTCAAGTTGTTTTCATATTTAGATTTCATTCACTCTGGTATATTTTCTGACATATTCCAATCTATAGAACTTCTTTAATTTCTATTAACTCTCTGATTATATAAATGAATTTACTTGATATTCATTACATAGTCTTTTGTGTAACTAACATTTGATGGAAAAGATTCAACCCTAGAGATGTAAATTTAAGTTAATTCTCCTCTTAAAATGAAAGCAAGTATAAAGGTAGCAACTTGACCTAGATATAATGATCAGCACTATGGAAGGCCAGTAAGATATAATTATAGTCTGCCTCAGAAGAAACAAAGTAGCTAGCCTTGTGACCCGTCCTCCTATCCTACACAGGGATAACAGGCCCTTTGAAAAAAGTAGGGAAGATTACCATAACAACTACTCATGATTCCTTACAATTCACACTTTAACTTATCATAAAATATAAGCAACTTTCATAGGCAGCATATCTTTTTGAATGTGTGTAGAATTTTTGAGATCTTTTGTTTCAATTTAGGGAGTTGGCAATTTGTCCAAATCTGTGATCTCACTGTTTAGCAGGGCTAAAACTATCTGTGTCAATTCATGTCAGCCACTGTTCTACAACAAATAATCTTAATTAATTGTCTGAGGCCTTAAGGATTTAAGCCACTTCATTATTAGGGTCATAGAAACCAGTATGATGCAGAAAGAAGAATTAAAACCATTTCCGTATGCTTAGAATCTATCAACTATGCCATAATTTGTACATGAATACATAAATATAATCATTAGCTGGTATGGTCAAAGGATCATCTGAAATTCATCACAATCTATAAATTTTGAGATCCATTAAGGCATGGTGATTTTACATATGTATTTTTTCATACAGAAATTCCATTTTTTGAAAGCATAGACTCTGCACTGACTATGTCACAGTTTATCACTGGTGGATTTAAAGATGTTTGTAAGTTGCTTGCTACATTATCATTATTCTAGAAAATAGATTTCTTCAAAAATATTGAGGAAGATGATCATATTTTATCTACTTTCTAAATTTCTCCTTTGTCTTCCTTCATAACTATGTCTCAGGTTGCTCTTCAGACCACAACCATATTGAGAAGAAAGAAGCTATTTTTTTTCAAATTTGATAGGTCATTGAATTTGCATTTCCTATTTTCATGGAGTTTCAGGTATATCAAATTTAAAAACTCCTAGTACATTCTAACCCATTTTCAAATCCTTTCCTATTCATTCCCAAGTAATTTTGATTTAACAATGCTATGGCTCATTGTATCTGTGTAATCAAAGAAATGTACAGTTTCTGTATTAAACATAGATAATTTTCCTTTAAATCACATGCTGCTGGCCTTTTGAGAGTCCTTCAACAAACACAAGGGATTCCTGTGCTAAAATCAAAGCTCAAAGCTTTGCAAGAATCTTAGGACAGTATTTCCAGGAAAAAGAAAGAAGATATATGTAAGAAACAAAAAAGAATCTTGATCATAGAAAGTTGGTGACCAAGAAGGCCACAACACCAACTCAGAAGAGGACAAAATGCCTACATGAGAAACTTCAAAAAGGAGATATGATTTGATCTCAAGCCTTCTGGAAGAAGTCAGAAAGGATTTTAAAAGTCAAATAAGAGAAGAAAAATTGGAGGGAGGGGAATGAGAGGTATGCAAGAGAGAATCAACAAGTTGGAAAAGGAAAACAATTCCTTAAAACATATAATTGGTCAAATGCAAACAAAAAATCCTCTGAAGAAAACCAGAACTTTAAAAGTAAAATTAATCAAATGGGAAAGGAGGTACAAAAGCTATCCTAAAAAGCATCTATTAAAAGCTAAAACTGGGTAAATGGAAGCTAATAATTTCACGAGACATCAAGAATCAAACACATTAAAAAGAATGAAAAAATAGAAGAAAATGCAAAATACATTACTGGAAATCAACTGACCTGGAAAATAGTTCCAGGAGAGACAACTTAAAAATTTTTGGACTACCTGAAAGCCATAGTTAAAAAGACCCTGGACAGTATTCTTCAAGAAAGCATCAATGAAAACTACCCTGTTTACTAGAACCGGAGAGCAAAATAATCATTGAAACAATCAATCAATTACCTCCTAAAAAAAGATCACATAAGGAAACTCTAAGAAATATTGTCGTGAAATTCCAAAACTATGAGGTCAAGGAAAAAAATATGATAAGCTACCAAAAAGAATCAATCCAGGTATAGAGGAACCACAGTCAGGATTATCCAGCATTTGGCAGCATCCATAAGATAGGATCAGAGGGTCTAAAATACTTATATTCTGGAGGTCAAATAACTTTGGATTACAATAAAAAATCAACTACCCAGCAAGATCGAGCATAAGTTTTCAGGGAAGGAGATGGTTTCAAAGAAACAGGGGACTTTGAATCATTTCTAATTGAAAAAACAAAAACTAAATGGAAAATTTGATCTTAAAAAATAATACTCAAGAGAAGAATAAAAAAGGTAAACAGGAAAGGAAAAATAACATATTATTTAAAGGTCAAATTGTTTACATCCCTACATGGGAAGATGATACTCTTGAGAACTATCATTTTTTTAAACATGTGCAATTCTTTTATATATATTTTCACAGTTATCATGCTGCACAAGAAAAATCAAATCAAAAAGAAAAAATGAAAGGGAAAATAAAAAGCAAGGAAACAATCACAAAAAAGGTGAAACTACAGGTTATGATCCACATTCAGTACCCACAGTCCTCTTTCTGGATGCTGATAGTTCTCTACATCATAAATCTATTGGAATTGGCCTAAATAATATCATTATTGAAAAGAGCCAAATCCATCAGATTTGATAATCACATGATCTTGCTGTTGCTATGTACAATATTCTCTTGGTTCTGCTCATTTCACATAGCATCAGTTCAAATAAATCTCTCCAGGCCTTTCTGAAATTATCCTTCTGATCATTTCTTATAGAACAATAATATTCCATGACATTCATATACCAAAATCTATTCAGCCATTCCCCAACTGATGGGCATCCACTCATTTTCCAGTTCCTTGCCACTACAAAAAGTCTGCTACAAACATTTTTGCATATGTAGGTTCTTCTTCCTTTTTATATTATCTCTTTGGGATACAGACCAAGTGGAGACACATCTGGATTAGAGTATGCACAGCTTGATAATCTTTTGGCCATAGACTATATCATTTATTAGAGAAGTTAAAAGGGAAATACATAGAGGGTGTGGTACTATAACATGATGATATTTAAAAAGAACATTAAAAGTTGATCCAGGCCATTTCCAATAGCTATATGATAGAAAGATCCATATGCATCCAGAAAGAGAACTGTGAGGACTGAATGTGAATCACAAAACAGCATTTTCTTTTTGTTGTTGTTGTTGTTGTTTACTTGCTTTTTGTTTTCTTTTTCATTTTTTTCCTTTTTGATCTGATTTGTTTTGTGCAGCATGATATTTGTGGAAATATGTATAGAGGAATTGTGCGTGTTTAACATATATTGGGTTGTTTGGTGTCTAGGGGAAGGGGTGGGCAGAAGGGAGGGAGAAAAAATTGGAACACAAGGTTTTGCAAGGGTGAATGTTGAAAACTGTTTTTGCATATATTTTCATCATAAAAACTATTATTTAAAAATAAAATAAAAAGGACAATAAGGGGTAGGGAAAGGACTATACTGGGAGAAGAGAAAAGGGGAGAACACATGAAGAGACACAAAAGACCTATACAGTAGAGGGAGAGGGTGCGTATTATCTGGTTTAATCTCATTAGATTGGCTCATTGAGGAAATATAATACACTCTCAATTAGGTATAGAAATTGATCTACAAAGAGGAGGAGAAAGAGAAAGAGAAAAGAAAAACGAAGAAAAGGGCTAGATAAGAGGGAGAACAGAAACAGTAGGAGAAAAGGAATAAGAGAAGGAAGGAGAGGTGATAGAAGGAAAGGAAGGTTAAGGGAGGCTATGGTCAAAAACAAAACATTGGTGAGGAATGACAGGATGGAAAGAGAAAAAATATATAAGCAGGGGATAAAGTAGGATGGAGGAAAATACACAACTGGTACTCATAACAGTGAATGTGCATGGGATGAACTCTGCAATAAAATGGAAGTGGTGAATATAAGAGTGGATTAAAAAACAGAATTCTACAATATGTTGTTTATAACAATCGCATTTAAAACAGAGAAATACACAGTGATAACAAAAGGCTGGAGCAGAATATACTGTGCTTCAGATGAAGCAAAAATAAAGCAAGCATAACAATTTTGACCTCAGACAAAGCAAAAGCAAAAAGATATCTAATTTAAAGAGATAAGGAAGGAATCTATATCTTGTTAAAAGATACCATTAGATAATGAAGTCATATCAATACTAAACATATATGCATCCAAATTCTTAGAAAAGAATCTGAGTTTCAAGTAGAAGGAGACTCATAATTCTTGAGAACTGTATCTTTGTTAGGGCAATTAGAAGTTGTATACACAGATAGAGGGTAGGGGTTTAAGTTGAATTTAATGTGATGATATAAAAAGAAATTAAGACCTAGAAAAAAGAATTTTACTAAGAGAATCTGAAAGAGAAGTAAAATGAGATAATTTGCATCATATAAAGAGCTACTAAATGCCCATAACAGTAGAGGGAAAGAAAGAAAGGGAATTCCCATTGTTTGAACATTAATTTTATCAGATTTGGCTCAAAGAAAAAATAGAATACACAGCATACATTAGGTAGAGATATTTCTCTTACCTTATAGAGAAGTAGGAGAAGAAAAGGAAAAGAAAAAAGGAGAGAGAAGGCTGATAAAAAGGGAGGGCATAAGTAGAAGGGGAAGAAGTGAAAAAAGAGAGGATGGAGAAGATCAAAAAAGATTGATGGAGGGTGTGATCAGAAACAAAACACTGGTTAGGAGGGAAAGGGTGAAAAAAAGAGAAATGTATAACTTGGAAAAATAGATGGCAGAAAATACAGAGTTAGTAATTTTAGATGTGAATATGAATGGCATGAACTTTCCCATAAAATGAAAATGATTGGGGCAGCTAGGTAGTACAGTGGATAGAGCACCAGCTCTGAAGTCAGGAGGACCCAAGTTCAAATATAACCTCAGACACTTAACACTTCCTAGCTGTGCAACCCTAGGCAAGTCACTTAACCCCAATTGCCTCAGAAATAAAATAAAATGGAAGTGGATCCAGAATCCTAAAATATGTTGTCTACAAAAAAAAAAAAATGTTGTCTACATTTGAAGATGAAAAATACACACAGAATAAAGGCAAAGGCTGAAACATAACATATTATATTTTGACTAAAGTAAAAAAAAAAAATGTGTGTGTAGGAATCCTGTTCTCAAAGTAAAAGGAAAAATAGATCTAATTAAAGAAGAAAACTACATCTTGCTAACAGGTACCATAGATAATGAAGTAATAGCAATAGTAAGCATATATACATCAAGAGATTTGGCATCTAAATTCTTAGAAAAGAAGTGGTTGGAGGAAGAAATGTACAGCAAAACTATATTCATGGTAGAGCTATTTTTCTCAACTATATTCCAATAAATCTGACAATTTAATTGAAATGGATGAATATTTACAAAATATATGAATTGCCCAGATCAACAGAAAAGGAAATAAAGTACTGAATCCCAATTTAGAAAAAAGAAATTTAACAAGCCATTAATTACTTTCCTAAGAAAAAATCTTCAGAGTCAAGTATATTTACAAGTGAATTCTACCAAACATTTAAAGAACACTACTATATAAACAATTTAGAAAAATAGGAGTTCTACTAAATTCCTTTTATGATACAAACATGGTGCTGATACGTAAACCAAGAAGAGCCAAAACAGAGAAAGAAAATTGTAGACTAATTTCCCTAATGAATATTGATGCAAAAATCTTAAATAAAATATTAGCAAAAACATTAAAACAATTTATTACCAGATAATACACTATGACCAAGCAGGATTTATAGCAGAAATGTAGGACTTGTTTAATATCAGGAAAGCTATTGGTATAACTGACCATATCAATAATAAAACTAACAAAATCATAATATCATCTCAATTGGTGGTGAAAAAGCTTTTGACAATATGTAGCACCCATTCCTATTAAAAACACTAGAAAGCATAAGAAAATGCAGTTTTCCTTAAAATTATAATTAGCATTTATCTAAAAATATCCGCAAGTATTAATTAGCATAAGCAAGAAGCATTTTTAATAAGATCAAGGGTGAGTCAAACTTATAAAAATAAAATTCATTTTTCAATTGATAAATGTTTAAAGGATATGAACAGTTTTCAGATGAAGAAATTAATGCTATCTATAGTCAAATGAAAAAATGCTCTAAGTCACTATTAATTATAAAAATTCAAACTAAAACAACTCTGAGGTACCACCTTACACTTATCAGATTGGCTAAGATGACAGGAAATGGAAATGATATATCTTGGAGGAAATATGGGAAACTAGAACACTAACATACTGTTAAACAGGTGGAGTTGTGAACTAACCAAGTTATTCCACAGAGCAATTTGCAATTATGCCCAAAGGGCTATAAAAGTGTGCATATCTTTTGATCTAGCAGTGCTACTACTAAATCTGTATTCCAAAGAGATATAAAAGAGGAAAAGTACTCACATGTACAAAAAAAAGTTTGTAGCAGTCTTTTTTTGGTAACAAGGAATTAGAAATTGAGTAGATATCCATCAACTGGGGAATGGCTGTGCAAGTTATGGTATTTGAATATGAGATGAGCAGGTTGATTTCAGAAAAGCTTAAAAAGACTAAAATTAACTGAATATTTTTTTTCAGTTTTAAATATTTTTATTGAGTGAAGTAAGCAGAATATTATAACCACTAACAGTAAGTTTATATGATCATCAAATAAGACAGATAGTTCTTCTGAAAAATACATTGATCCAAGATAATTCCAGTAAACTTGGGATGAAAAATGCCATTCACGTGCAGAGAGAGAACTATGGGGACTGAATGTAAATTAAAGCATATATTTTTCACCTTTTTTGTTGTTTTTGTCTTTTCTTATCATTTTCCCCTTTTGTTTGAATTTTTCTTTCACAACATGACAAATATGGAAATATGTTTAAAATAATTGCACATATTTGGCCTATGTTAAGATTATATTAAGATTGCTTGCTGTCTTGAAGTAGAAAAAAACTTGGAACTCAAAATCTTACAGAAGTGAATGTTGAAAAGTATCTCTACATGTAATTGGAAAAAAAATACTATTAAGAATATATATATATATATATATACATATATACATATGTGTGTATGTATGTATATATGTGTTCATAAAGGTGTATGTGTGTATATGTTTGCATGTGTTTGTGTGTGCCAACAATTATTTACTATTTAGTGGGTCATCAAAAATTGACTCATCTACCACAAATCTTGCTTTCAAGTTTGTTGTCAATTGGAAAGTGCTTTTTTGGGGGGAAAGATGTTATACTTGTATATATTCTTGTTCCTCCCCTCTAGAGACTTTTCTTTTTTAATTTAAATATTTGACAACTTCCTCTGTTCCAAGGAAGATCCTTAGAAAGAAAATTAAGCTTAGTTTATACTTTTCTCTTTACTATAACGGATATACTTTCTGTTTGCAAAGTATCATCCAATTTAGTGGGTATCAAGGGGGAATTAAGTAGATGAAATGAGACAAGAAAACTGTCTTTCTGGTTTTTACCAATAACAGTTTTATTGTATGATATCTTGTTGGTTTACAATTAAAATAAAAATCACATTCATATTAAAGTTTTAAAATCCTTCTACCAAGATAAAAATGTAAAATTTTTAAAAATTCTTGCCCCCTTCCACTTGTGCTCAAGGTTTTCCCAAGAAACAAAAACCAGGTTAAAGGTGAAAAGTTAATCTAAACAGCTATTTCTAATACATTCATATTAGATCTAGATATGATAATACTGAACTGATGCTAAGTGAAATGAGCAGAACCAGGAGATCATTATATACCTCAACAATGATACTGTTTGAGGATGTATTCTGATGGAAGTGGATCTCTTCGATAAAGAGAGCTAATTCAATTTCAATTGATCAAAGATGGACAGAAGCAGCTACACCCAAAGAAAGAACACTGGGAAATGAATACATTGTTTGAATTTTTTTTCACAACATGACAAATATGGATGACGCGCTCACTGCTGCAGCTCTGATTGGATGCAGCTCAGAGCACGGCGTGTGTTTCACCTGGGGTGGGGGGGTGGGGGAACGGTGCATACAGAGGGTACTGTAATGTAGCGTGTAGCGCAGGGGATCATCTTCACTACAGTAGCAATCTCAATAGGGCTTATTTTGGGGGGAGGGCTTATTTTAAAGGAATCTTACACAGTAAGGGGAGGGCTTATTTTCGGGATAGGTCTTATTATTAGGGAAACATGGTATGAAAGGTATATTTCAAGGAACTTAACACAGATAAATTGCTTATGAGTTTTTGTTTTTTGGTTTTTTTTTTTTTTGGGGGGGGGGTTTTGTTTTGTTTTACCCAGAAATGTATATACTATATGTTTAAGACTAACTTCATCAATTGGGTAACTCAAAAGAAAGATTTGGGGCAATGATGAGTATGATATGACTCTAAAAACTAACTACCTAGAAAAAGGTAAAAATAGTAATTATGTTATTCAAATGAAGTGCAGAGGAAGAACAGATACAGAGGCCTTAGAGGGGAGAGAAGGATTTGTAATTCTGAAAACCTACTCACATTGAGAGTGGGCTAAACAGGCTACACTACATAGATGATATGAAGGGTATAACACCATGCAAAATTTCTAAAGAAATAAGGGGAAGATAGATGAAGGGGGAAACAAAGAATGGGGGAGGAAGACAAGGATGGGATCCATGGAGGGAGAAGTTAAGTAACAACAAGGCAAGGTAAGGAGCAGAGCAGAGTTAAAGTATAAGAATTAACAGAGATAGAAAAGGAGAGATAAACACTACAAGAAGGGTCAGGAATAGAATTTATTAGAAAAAATATGACTAGTAATTATTGATCTTAGACAAAGTCATACTTAAAAGATTAATCAACAGAGAAATAGACATCATATGTCAGCCATACTAATATTGTTTTAGATGCATATTTACAATGAGTGAGCACATGACAAAGTTCTGTTCTGTTCAGTTTTGCTTTGTTTTATTTTCCTTTTCTGTATTTTTTTCTATTCTATTTTTTTATAAAAAATAAAAATATTAAAACTAAAAACCTAAAAAAAAGTCTGTCAATCATTACCAATCTTCCAGACACATACTGAATTAGGATCTCTTTATAACTTAGCAATTAAACTATAATACACAATGATGTAATAAATTTAAATTTTAAAGCTTATTTCTGAAAAAAAATATGAATATTTCTATCTTCAAATTCCTTGTTAATATTTACTAAATATAATTTTCATGTGCACTGTGAAGCACAAGAAGATTAAATCACATTTGAAATTCCTACTGATTAAATCAGAACTACTGCCTGAAAAAACTTACTAGAAATCTTCCCATACATTCAATTAAGATGCTAACACATGTACTTCTTTTTTATATAATTTGTACCCAAAGCATTTGATAGTGAAATAACCATTAGTGAGCTAATTTTGTCCTATCCTTCCTGTGTTATGATTTCATAGCATCATAATCTAGTCAAAGCATTAGAAATAGAAGCTTTTCTATTAAATCAATTTAATTCAGCAACTACTTATTAATGACTTACCACATGTGCAAGGTATTTGATATGAAGAATACAGTAATAGATGTGACACCTCTTTTATTCATAAAGCATTCACAGAACATTGAAAGGAAAGAGAGAACCTATTGTGTACACTAAGCTGGGTTCAATCCAAGCTGTTTCTGTGTTTCCAGTTTGGACCAGAATGAAATGAGACCCAAATATCATCTAGCAGATACATAGAAAATATATTTAGGCATATACAAATATGGAGAAAGGACTGGAAGGAATAATCATCGAGAGGACCTTACTTTAGTCTGAAACAAAGGAGGATTGCATACATGACTGCATACACAAACATACATACAATTTTGTGCAAAAATATATCAATTTCATGTAAGGTTAATCTAGGCTTGGGATTCATATTCAACAGGCACAGACTTAAGGGGAATGAATACAAGTTTATAACTTCTCAGAACCTTAATTCAAATAAGATATAAGGAGAAAAGAAATTTATAAAAGTTATACACAATCAATAAATACAGCAATCACTATAACAATAAAGGCAATATAAAAAGCAAAAAAAACCAAACAAACAACATGCAATATCATCACTCTGAGAAAGCATCAATATCTGAGTTGACTAGAGAATCCCAAGTCACAGACATCCCAGGTCTCAGATTGGAAAGATCCCAGGCATAACATCCCCATCCCAGGAGATTTCAAAGTTTCTTTCACAATATGGGGCTTATACAGGCTTAGAACAAAGAAGGAACTGTGCCAAATATTTTTATTTAATAGGTAACCCCCCCTGGCAGAGCAGCCTTCCAGATGTGAGGTCTTTTGTCTCAAGGAGCCCACTAAGGAGAGTAGATTATTCTTTACTTTAGGTTGACCGTTTTTACTTAGGGTACTGGAGCAAAACACATATCAGCTATAAAGATTTTTAATCAACAGTGAGAGTGGACTTGCCTTCCTATACCTCCTAGCATTATATCAGATAACTGCAAGCATATTCTCATGTTCTCAGCAAAAAGTTAAACCAAGGACATGGCTGAGAGTTGCTAGGATTCCTTGCAAATCAATAAGAAAACAAATAGATATAGGAAAAAAGAAGGATTAAGGGAAAGGATAATCCCATAGTGGGAACAGCAAGACAACCCTTCTTTATCCTAAAAGAAAGCAAAACATTAAAGAGAAAAAAGAAAGAAAGAAAGAAAAGAACCAGAAACAGTCTATTAGTAAATGTCTGAGCAAATAGTATATGAATTTCTATCATTATTGCTCCACAAGAAATAGGAAAAGAGATGATTTGATTATTTCAGGGAATGCTGGAAGACTGAAAGAGATGCAGAATCAGAAGAGAATACATGCATGCAAACATAGATACATAAATGCATTTTACATATATAAATGTTCACAATGTGTACAAAAATTTTTTAAAAGAAAAACAATCTTAAAAGACTTAAGAACTCAGAAAAAAGCAATGTTCTACAAACTACAGCACTAGAGAATTTATGATAAAACATGTTTCTTACCTTCTACCAGAATGATGATGATGTAAAAGATACATTTTCTGGAAATGGTCAGTGTGTGGATTTTTCTTATTTGGTTATTATTTCTTTAAAAAACTTATAATTGAAAAAGAGTAGTTTCTTCTATTTTTAAGTAATGAAAGCTTTGATGATGTAGCAATTGTGATGCCATAAAAAGACATTGAAATATTTTAAATGCACAAAAAAGAACTAAAGGAGAGAGGGAGCCAAGATATCAGAGTTAAGGTAGAGACTAACCCAAGCTCTCCCCCAAAAACTTTTAAATAATTACTCTAAACAAATTTCAGAGTATCAGAATCTACAAAAAAAAATGCAATGGAACAACTTTCCAGCAAAGAGTGACTTGGAAGATTGGCAGGAGAGATCTGTTGCATTAGAGAATGGAGTGCAATCTTGGCACAGACCAGGACATAACAATATGAGTCCCAGGAAACCAGGAGCAGGGAAATGAACCTCTAATTTGGTGCAGGGGTGGTGATCTTCAGACTTCTTAGCCCACAGAGATGAAGGACAAACCCAGCATGCTGACATGTGAATGGAGGTACAAACCAGCATCAGGCCTTGGAAGCCACTGAATCAACAGCAACCAGCAGCATGGAGATAACAGCAGCAATTATGGCAATGACATTGATCACATCAGCCATAGAGACTATGGCAGTGACAAAGACCATAGTGGCAACAAGGATGGTGATGTTGTCTTTTGGAGATGTCAGCACACAGGTGAAAAGAGGGATGTGGAAGAGCCAGTCAAAGGGAGACTGCAGGGTCTTCTTTGCAGACATTGAACAGAACTCTGTCATTTTGCCCACATTCAAATCTAGGTAGCAGTGCTGGCTTAGGGTTCTTAGAAAGTCCTTAGAAGCGTGCCTGAAAATTGATGCACAAAACCTCGGAAGCTTGGGAAATTACTTTCCTCTAACCTGGAAACAAAGTCCAATATTAACAAAGAGTTAAATGCCAAATAATAGGCTAGGGAAATGAGCAGACAACAGAAAAAGATTTTGACTATAGAAAGCTACTAAAGTGACAAGAAAAATCAAAACACACACTCAGAAGATAACAAAAGTAAAGCTCCTATATCCAAAGCCTCCAAGAAAAATAAGAATTGGTTTCAGGCCAGAGGGATTTTGAAAATCAAATAGGAGGTAGAGAAAAATTGGGAAATGAAATGAGAGTGATTCAAAAGGAGATACAAAAAGCTACTGAGAAAAAGCATGCCTTAAAAAGGAAAAGTGATCAAATGGGAAAGGGAGTACAAAAGCTAACTAATAATAATTACTTAAAAATTAGAATTGAGCAAATGGAAGCTAATGACCTTATGAGAAATCAAGATGCAGTAAAATAAAACCACAAAAATGGAAAAAAAGAAAAAACAACATGAAATATCTCACTGGAAAAACAACTGGAAAATAAATCCAGGAGAGATCATTTAAAAATAATTGGCCTACCAGAAATCCATGATAAGAAGAGGAAGAAGAGGAGGAAGAGGAGGAGGAGGAAAAGAAGGCAAAGAGGAGCTTGGATATCATCATTCAAGAAATTATCAAGAAAAACTCCCCTGATATTCCATAATCAGAGGTCAATATAAAAATTTAAAGAATCTACTAAACATCTGCCAAGCAACCCAGAAAGAATGTAATTCTTCAAGGGAAAGAGTGGAAATTCAATGACAGAGAGGGCTTTCAAGCTTTCTTAATGAAAAGACCAGAGCTGAATAGAACATTTGATTTTAAATACAAGAATCTGGATAAGCATAAGGAGTTAATCAAGGAAGGGAAATCATAAAGGACTTAACAAGATTTATCTCTTTACATTCCAACATGGGAAGATCTTACTTGTTAAAAAGAGTTATACAGACAGAGGGCACAGATGTGAGTTGAATATGAAGGGATAAAATCAAAGGATGAGAGAGGAATATACTTGGAGAATGAGAAAGGGAATGATGTAAATTATTTGTCATAAAAGAGGCAAGAAAAAACTTTTATAATGAAGGGGAAGAAGGGGATAAAACAGGGAATGAGTGAACATTACTCTCATCAGAACAGGGTCAAAGAGGAAATAACATGCCCACACAATAAGGGTATAAAATCTGTCTTACCCTGCAGGAAAGTAGAAAAGGAAGGGAATATGAGGAGGGAAGGTGATAGAAGAGATGTCACATTGGTAGAGGGGCTATCCAGAAGCAAAACAATTTTGAAGAGGGATAGGTTGAAAGGAAAGAGAGAATAGAATAAACAGGGAATTATATAATTAGCTGTAATAACTATTAAAGGAATTTTGAAGCAAGTTTCTCTGATGAAGGCCTTATTTCTCAAATGTATAGAGAATGGAATCAAATTTATTTTTTAAAGCCATTCCTTAATTGATAAATGCTCATGTCCAAAGAGTTATAAAATCATGCATATCATTTTTTTCATTGTAGTAATACCACTGCTACACATGAATCAAAAAAAAATTTTTTTAAGGGAGAGGGACTCGTGTACTTAAAAATATTTATAGGCACTCTTTTTCTCAGTTCTGGGAATTGGACAATGAGGGATGCTCATAAATTGGGGAATGGCTGAATAGTTTGTGGTATATGATGGTGAAGGAATATCATTGTTCTGTAAGAAATGATGATCAATATACCACCTGAGAAATCTGGGAAGTCCTCCATGAGTTATATAAATAAATGTCATAAAATATTGATCAAAATTTCTCCAGTGTTCATTAAATGGGATTGTGAGCAATAGACATTCATCATCTATTTGGATATACAGATCAAATTTCCTATGTGGTTGTACAGATCAAATTTCTTTAAAATGTCTAGTGATCTCTTCCAAGAAGCTGCGCAATGATTCAGGTTTTACTAGTTGCATTTAAAAATTTTAATAATCCATATCAAGGGTGTCTTTTCATGCTGGACTCTGCATTATAGGTCATCAGATGCAGTGGCAAAAACCTTTAAAAAGTATGACTTTGTTATGTACTTCTTGTGTTTCTTATTATTGTACACAATTAGGTATGTTATTATATCTTCCAAGGAATCTTCAATTCTTTAAATGTATGAATGAGGGACAATTATTGTTTAAAGAAAATTTTTGATGTCATATTTTTTTCTACTAATTAATTTTGAGAAATATTAAACATGAAACACAATGAAATCTAGGGGGAGTTGGATAGTGCAGAGAATAGAAATAGGCTTGGAATCTGGAAGACCTAGTTTAAATCTGGACTTTTTACTTATGGAATCCTAGCAAGTCACTTTACCTCTGTTTAACTCTATTTTCTCAAAAAAACAAAAAAAGCAGAGAAAATAATAATACCTATCTGTGAAGATCAAAAGAGATATTATTTGTAAATTGCCTAACAGTGTTTGACATAAAATGATTTCTTCATAAATACATGTTCCCTTCCTTTCCTTTCCCCATGATATCTTCTAAGGGGCCAAATAGTCTAAGATCATCTATGATTCTCTTCTGAGTTATTTCAATTGCATAATCTCTAAAGATGTTTCTAGTCTGAGCAGTTTAACTTTCTAAAATACCACTTAAGCTATGTTTTAAGTATTTTATACTAATTAGTATTTCTAATTAGCCATATTTCCAAAATTGAGCTTTAAAAGATGTTTAAGCATATCTGTATGCAAACTTATGCAGCCAATAGGCCTAGTTATTCAGGTCTTCAGAGCTATGACAACTTTCTACCAATAAATGTTTGTTGAGTAAGTAAATAAAAGGGGCACAAGTTTTCTGCAGACCATGAAAAACTCACAGCTGTGTCTAATGAATATCTTCATCTGAGTTAATAGAAATTAAACACTGATATCTGCAGATAAATCTTCAGCAATTATTGCTTTTATCAAAAATACATCCTTTGGCTAACTTTGTTCCTAATATTTTATGTGCTGAATAAAATGATGTTGGATTGCTTAAGAACAAAGTTAGCCAAAGGATGTATAAAATAAAATTTCATCCACTATGAAAAGACAAGTGTCCATTGTGTAACAACATTCTCTGTTCAAGAGGAACTTTTTTGAATTATTATTTATTTTCCCCAATTTTCCTTCAATTTTTAATAGCAGAGTTCTAATTGTCAGGAACATTTGTGTTAAATTTCCCTTTTAGGTAAAAGCAGCAGGATGAGGAGGAGAGAGGCTGGTGACTCTGGACTCCAGGATCCAGGGATACATCTTTGGCAAGCCTTGTGGCAGTTTGCCTGCCTTCTTCACTTATCCCCCTAAAGACCAAGGACTTTAATTTATCCTGACTCTGCCTGACCCTGAGGTTCTCCAGAGAGCTAGCCCATACTTTACAAGTCATAAATCTCAGTACCAAGCCAAGGAAGAACACTATAAATCAATTTTATGGTGGGAAAAGAATGCTTATAGTTGCTCACAAATATGTATGGAAAAGTATGGAAAAGGAGAGTAGTAAACATGCTTCTCCATAGAGCACACCTCCTTGGAAGAACCAAAAAATTACAGGTCCCCAAAGTTATCTCTGAACAGCAACACAAAAGAAACTGAAGTTTGGAAGAATGCCCCTTCCACTTTGAAAGCAAAGTTTCAATTTAGCATAGTTAGAAATCAAGAAAGTGGATGGGAAATGAGCAGGAAAAGATCCTGACTATACAAAGTAAATGTCATGACAAGAAAGATGAGAAAACAAAATCAAAAGAAGAAGAAAAAGTCAAAATTCCTACATCCAAAACCTCTAAGAAAAAAAAATGTGAACTGATTACAGCCCATGATAAAATCTCAAAAAGGATTTTTAAAATCAAATAAGAGAGGTAGAGAAAATTAGAAAGAGAAATGAAAGTGATACAAGAAAACCATGAAAAAAGAGGCAACATTTTGGTAAAGGGTTCATTGAATAAAAGAATACTTTGCAAAACAGAATTGGCCAAATAGAAAAGGAGATAAAAATGTTCACTGAAGAAAAGAACTCTTTAACAAGTAGAACTGGCCAAGTGAAAAATGATAGTCAAAAGCTCACTATAGAAAATAATTGCTTAAAAATTAGAATGGGAAAATGAAATCTAATATCTCTGAGACATCATGAGACAAAAAAATAAAAAGGATGAAAAAATGGCAAAAAATGTAAATTATCTCATTGGAAAAACAAAGGATCTGGAAAATACTTTCAAGAGAAAGAATTTAAGAATTATTGAACTACTAAAGACCATGATCAAAAAAAATGACTCTAGACATCATCTTTCAACAGATTTTGAAGGAAAACACTTTGGTATCCTAGAACCAGAGATTAAAACAGATATTGAAAGAATCTACCAATTATTTCCCAAGAGAGCTCTTCAAAATGAAAGCTTCCTTAAATATTGCTCAATTCCAGAGCTCCCAAGCAAGGACTAAATATTGCAACCTGAAAAAAATAATTCTAATATTATAGAGCTACAATCAGGATAGCACAAGATTTAACTGTTTCTACATTAAAGAAAAAGAAGACTAGGAATATGATCTTCCAGAGAGCAAAAGAGCTAGGATTACAACCAAAATTTACCTATCCAGCAAAATTTAGTATAATTCTTCAGGAAGAAAAGGGAAAAGTGGGGGTTGAAATGCAGTGAAACAGATGATTCTCAAGTATTTCTGATGAAGAGATCAGAGCTGAATAGAAATTTGGAATTTCAAATACAAGACTCTATAGAAGCATGAAAAGATAAACAGGAAAGGAAAAAATGATATTTTTTAAACAGTTTACTCTATTTACATCCCTATATAGGAAGGTGATACTTGCATCTCTTGAGAACTGTATCTTTGTTAGAGTATTTAGAAGGAGTATACATAGACAGATAGTGTGGGTATAAGTTGACTTTGATGTGATAAAATTTATTTGATGCAGCAATAAGTTGAATGTGATCAGGAGAGTAATCAATTGGATAGAGTTAGATGACTAGTTCTTGAGAGTGAGTGTTATATGCTGTTTCTATAGTACTTGCAACCCCTTCTTTTGCAGTTGTTTGTTATTAAGTAGGTAGGTAGCTATCACGCAGAAAATGGCTTGAATATGGGAAGAAAAAAGAAGAAATCTTTTGCAATACTAAGGTTTGAAATTATTTTTTCCTAAAAATTGTTATGCTTGTTGCATTAGAGAAAATAAAGAAGGAAACAAGCATTTATTAGCAGAACCATGAAATATTCTAAGCACTTTGCAAATATCATTATATTTGACCAGTAATCTAAGGAAGATAGTTATGTGACCCTCAGCAAGTCACTAAATTTCTTTTTGATTGGTTTTCTCATCTGTAAAATTGAGATAATAATAGCACTTCTCTGTCAGAATTATTGTTGAGGATAAAATGAGATATTTGTAAAGAACTTTTCATACTTTTCATAGTATTTGGCATATAGTAGCTGTGTATAAATATTAAGTATTATTATTGTTATCAGCATCATTTATAAGAGAAAAGTCACCAGCATCATCAGAAATGACAAATTCTCTTAATATTTTAATAATTGATGAACTTTAAAAAAATTTTGTATTGCAGTTTGACAAAAGTAACCAGCATATTGAAATATTTCTTGGGGTATTTTAATCAGTATAAAATTACTTCTAGTTAAAGCATTAATATAATTCAAAACATAGTTTTTAAATTTTGTGTTTGCACAAAGACCCTCCCATGAAGATCCAAAGAGCTTCATACAGCTTTAGGCTTAGGGTTCAATCATCCATGTCCAGTAGTATTCCCAAAGAACGTATTGGATCATTATTCAGGATCCCATTGCTTTTGTCCCATATGCATTGCATAGTAATTCAATAACTAGTCATTATTCCCCATACAACCATTCTGTAGCCATAGAGGCTGACTTAATCATGATAGTCAGTCATTTGTATGGCTTGCTAAAGGGCAAATAGTAAAGGATTAATGAACACAAAAAAGGTATCTATTCAGAACACAACTTCAAATGAAGAAGCATAGACAGGAAGTAGCATCACCAGCAAATAGGCCATCGTGGTATGTTAACAAAGTGAAACAAGTGTATTCCTTTTCAGGAAAAAAAATATCTGGCTATGACATGAAAGGGTAAAATTCTGAAGAATAGCAAACTAAACTTTTTAAATCACTCATGGAAATACCCTGGTGTCTAAGAGTTTCAAAGCTTGAAAAATGTGAAAAGGATATACTCTCTTTGAATATCTGAATCTTTAGTCATTCCCACATGTGTGAAAAAAAAAAATACAAGCCATCAGCAGCAATGGTGTCTGAATAGAAAAGCCAACAGCATTTAAAACACTATGCATCAAGAAAGTTGAACCAAAATTAGTATTTCCATAGTTTTCAAAAATAGAAGTTTCATTATAAAAGTAATTTAAAGAAAATTACAATGAGTAAGAGATAAACTATATCTCATGAATAAAGAAGTGATATGGAGTTACAAGTTAGAATCCTAACAAAAACTAAGCAGTAGTAGTGGAAGAAAAGAATCATTAGTTAATTGCAAATGCTTATTAATAAAAACAATAGTGAGATCGAAAGATTGATTGATTGATATAGATATAGATATACACATAAGTATTTATATGTTTGTGTTGTCAAGGCATTAAGAGATACCTTGTTTTCCATGGCTAGTGCCCAGCAAGCAAACTGTACCTTGAGCTTAGAATAACTACAATCTTTTGCAGTCTCCCCATAGGTGATCTCACTCAAAGCAAAATCACAGAATTGTTTAAGCCCTCCTATGAATCAAACTTGTCACATTGTTACCCCTCATTGTCAGGTCTCCAACTCACTGCATAGTCATGGATGTCAAGATTGAGATATTCCTGCACTAAAGTGAATTATTACCCCCATTAGGGGTGGGGCTCCAGTATGCCTCTTTGTTTGCAAGCCATTTATCTTACTTTGGAATTAAACTTCTATTGATTATAGACTGTCTACATCTAGCCTGCTTTGTTTGGCTCCATCCACCAACAGATTAGAGAGTCAAGTTCAACCTACTTGACAGGGTTAAGTCTCTGAGGCAAGTTCTTACTTAACTGTAACTTCGGGGAGGTTCAAATAATGCTAGATAAAGCTTAATGTTCTCCAGTTTAGGATAATAGTCCTTATTAGATGGAGAACATGTTAGAAATGATGCATTTTGCTTCAATCAAGCTTTTAACTGTTCTGCATAACATTCTCAGGATGCTTTTCACACATTGTTGTTCAGTCATTTCAATCAATAGTCTCACACTTCAAGACCTCATTTGGGATTTTCTGGGTAAAGATTCATCAATCGTTTTGTCATTTCTTTCTGCAATTTATTTTACAGGTGAGGAACTGAAGCAATTAGGGTTAAAGGACTTTCCCAGGGTCACACAGTGTGACTCACATAGCTAGATGCTGGATTGAAATTCAGGATTTTAATTTGATCCATTTGCTGAAACTCTATCCATTGTGCCACCTAGCTATCCACATATATGCATACATAGAAATATGCATGTGTTTACATATCAACATACATATATATGCATTGTCTTATGAATATGCTTATATGTGTAGAGGCTAGACTAAACTGAAAGACTACATACTGTGATATATAGAATACTCATATTTAACTCAGTTTTACTACTCAGTCTGCTTTTCTGTGACCACTTTCTTAAACAAGAAAAAAAACTTCTCTTACTAACTACTCAATAAACCCTTAGCAGACTAAACTAGGTGTAAGAAATTAGGAGAAATTGCATGGTTATCTATCCTATAGCTATATACATACATACATACATATATATATATATATATATATATATATATATAAAATGGCTATAATTCCTAGGAAAGTAGAGATATACTGACTGGAACTGATTTATATCAAAATAAGGCTTTTTGTACAGATCAGAAGATAAACTCATTTTCATAGATTGGTGAGGAGTATATAATTTATTCAGGCTATTATTCCATAATAAAGCTTTGTCCAGTTCTTTAAATATCTATTCCATTTAATTAGCTAACTTTATCATAGTCATGATTGTTAGAGTTCAAATGTTGGAGTTTGTTCTCAGAGGACAGCCGGTTTAGAGGCTTAAAGCCCTTCGGATGTCTCCAAATCCAAAGGTTCTGTCCTTCAGCCTCTGCCTCTGCCTTCTTCTGCCTCCAACAGAGATGGAAGATCTCTCTTATCTCCTTCTGGGGGGCCCAGGCACCAATTTGCCGCGGAGAGAGGGCTTCTGGCGTAGCTCCACTGAAGTCCGTCAAAAGTGTTCTCTGCAGCAGAGTCGTTTCTCTCGAGTCTAGCGCGATCAGCCAGCCAAGAGGAAAAAATGTATTCTGCCATAGATCCTTCATCGCTGGCTTTTTATCTGCCTCTTCTGAGAGAATGGGATTATGGGTTTTCTCCCATAGTGCTCTCTGGCCCAATGACTTTAAGGGAGGTGTGAACTCTCTTGAAGTTAGAAAGTGTACTTTGTGAAGCTAGCATACTTGTGGAGTCCAATGAGTAAAGGTGGGAACACAAGCCTTGTCTTGATTAGTTCTACTTAGTACCTTGTTTCAGGTTCTGGCCAAAACAACTTCTTGTAAGATTAGATCAACTCTAATTACTTAGCAGTTAGTAAGGATTCCAACACATGATATTTCCACAAGGATAGTAAATTATATCTTCACTTTAGTCATTTAGCAATCATTACATAAATATATGTAATGCATATATACATATATATATAAATTATATGTATGTATGTGTGTGATACTAGTATTTCATTTGCTTCTTATGTCATACCTGAGAAGAAGGTATTATTGTTCATTACCAAATGACACAATTAAGACTTTATCTACCCTTTTGTTTATGTCTGAATTTAAAGCATACAGAAATATTAATGTAGTTTAAAATTAAAAGTGTGTTATATGACTATTTTTAATAATCCCCCTATGAAACATTTATCAGCACACCCCTAATTATTATCCTCTCTTTACATAGGATGTTGAGAGAGGTTAAGTGACTTTCTCAGGGTCATAAAATAAGCATTTGGATATGATTTCCAAGTCCAGTACTTTATCTTTTACATCAAGTGCCTGTCAATGTTTTCTTGACAATGATCCCATGAGATAGTGTTAGAATCCCAGTTTTATAGATGAGAAAACTGAAGCTCCTAAAGTTTAACTGACCCATTCATTGTCACATAGCAAGTAGCTGAACTGGGATTTTTACTCAGGGTTTATTTAATTGCCACTACAATATAGTGCAAATGGTAATAACTAGATACTCAGCTGACAGAATGCTGAGCCTAGAGTTAGGATGACTCATTTTTCCTAATTGCAAATTTAGCCTGAAACAAATACTAGCTATGTGACCCTGAGTGAGTTACTTAATGCTGCTTGCCTCAGTTTCCTCATCTGTAAAATGATTCAGAGAAAGAAATGGTAAACCACTCCAATATCTTTGCCAAGAAAATTCCAAATGAAGTCATTAAGAGTATGATACAACTGAAAACAACTAAACAACAACTATAATTGTCTTGTAGCCATATTTTAAATATAGTGCCTAGTATACATAGAATTAAAAAAAAGAAAATTATTGTAAGAATTCTGTATTTCCCAACTTTCCATTATGAAACTAAATAATAAAACCAATAAAATGATCCAGTTCTAAAGGGTGTTTGGGACACTGAGCTAGAAGGAGAAGAGAAAAATTAAGGACACCACAAAATACTATTCAATGCCTAGATCAATAAATGATTTCCCTTCTGATTATTAATAAAAAACAAAACTTGCTTTAAAAGTTTAAAATGTTTCTTTGAAAGTGACATTCTAAAAGCTGCCTCTTATTTCTGACAAACTTTAATAGAAACAAAAAAAGCTTTGAAAAAAAATCAATCATTTCAACAAATAGATTTTGTTAACAATGTAATCTAATTCTGGTAGGAGCTCAAATATTTCAACATAATCATATCAAACTGTGATAAATAAAATTTACTGAAACTTCAAGACAATAAAGGATATTTTTGTGATAAGTACAAGTATAATACTGACCTTTACATTTCATGATTACACTCAGTTAATAGCTCTCCTTTGTTGATGGTAATTACTTAGAATGCCATACTGTAAAGGCTATTATCTTTATGTAAGATTTCCAACATCAAAGAAAACTAGTCCAACAAACTTTCTTTTAGGGTTCTATTACTTTAGGAGGAATATTTTTATCTGATAATCAATAAGATTCATGAAAACAGAAAATAATCATCAAAAATGGCAGTGTTTACTATTCCATTTTATAAGTCCCTTACCAATAATGAGGCCATTGCATGGATTTTAGAAGCGGTGAACAGAATTACTTTAATTTTTACTGCTTGGAAAAAGCTTCTGTCAACCTTAAGCCACACAAAGAAAAAGCCAGCATTCTACCTCTAGGAGATATAAAAAAACAATAAAACAACCAAAAGAATGAAAAATAGAAGAAAGTATTAAATATCCCCTCAGAAAAACAACAGACCTGGAAAATAGGTCAAGGAGAAATAATTTAAGGATTGTTGTACTATATGTAAGTCGTGATTTAAAAAAAGGCATATAAATATATGAAAAATTATCAAGGAAAACTGTCTTTATATGCTAGAACCAAAGTGTAAAATGATAATTGGAAGAATTTATCAAATGCCACTGAAAAGATATTTCAAAATGAAAACTATGAGAAATATTATGGCCAAGTTCTGGAACTACCAGGTTAAAGAAAAAAACACTCCAAGAACCATGCAAATAGCATGAAAACACAATCATGATAGCACAAATTTTAGTAACTACAAATATAAATCATGGAGGGTTTATAATATGATATTCTAGAAAGCAAATTAGCTGGGACACCAAATATAACCAATTCAGTCAAAGTGAGTATAGTTCTTCAATGAAAAGATTAATTTCTAATGAAATAAAAAACTTTTAAGCATTCCCAGATAAAAAGAGCAGAGCTGAATAGAAAATTTGACTTTCCAGTAGACAGAAGTATAAAAAGGAAAACATGAAAGAGAAATCATAAAAAAAAAAAACTCAATAAGGTTAAAGTATTCACTTTTCTATTTGAAAAGCTGATATTATGTATACTATAAATTTTGTTATTGTTAAGGTAGCTAAAAGGATTTGACATTGAAAGATGGTACAAGGGAGTCCTAATTGATAATATAAAAAAATGGATAGACAATAAAGAGATTCCCTGGGAGAAGAGAGAAGGAAGAGAAAGAGCCAGGGGAATTATTTCACATGAAAGAGACACACAAGAAGTTTGTAAAATGGAGGGGAAAATGATTAAGAGGAAGGTAACAGTTCAATCTCACATATAAGTTGTTTCTAAGAGAGAAATTACATATATATGCATATGTAAATATATTAAATGTACATATACACATATATATAAACAGGCATCCATTTATATTTTCAATTGATAATAGAAATATCTTTGTCTTATTCAATACATACATATACACAGATGTAAATTTATGTGTGTATATTCAATTGATAATAGATATGTCTTAATTATGTCTTAATAATGAAAAGGACAAAAGAAAAAAAAAAAGGAAAGTGATATACGGAGTCCAGATTTTATAAAGCAATTACCAGAAGAAAAGAGTGTTTAGAGAGGGAACAGGATAAAGAAAAGAAAAGAATAAACAGAAAAAAAGTAGGATGGAGGGAATGGCAAGTAATCTTAATTGTGAATGTGAATAGGATGAGCTAACCCATCAAATAAAAGCAGATAGCAGAATGTATTATAGAGTAGAATCAAAAAATATGTTGTTTACAAGAAACATACAGAACATGAGGCTAGAACAGAATCTATTATTATTTATTCAAATGAAAAATTTTAAAAAAGGTGATAGTCATAATCTTATACAAAACAAAAGCAAAAATAAATTTCAATAAAAGGAATAAGCAGGGACATTATATCTTGGTAAAAAGAATCAGACAATGAAGTAATATCAATACAAAACATGTATGGACCAAATTGTATGGCATCCAAATTCTTAAGGGAAAAATTAAATGAATTACAGGAAGGAATACACAGCAAATATTTAATAGTGGGGGATTTCAACTTTCCCCTCTCAGAACTAGATAAATCTAACAAAACAAACAAGAAAAAAGTTAAGGAAATCAAGAGAATTTTAGAAAACTTAGATGTGACAGACATCTGGAGAAAACTGAATGGACAAAGAAAAGAGCACAGCATTTTCTCAACTGTACATGGCACCTTTACAAAAACTGTAGTAAGGCATAGTACTAAGGAACAAAATATTACAAACAAATGCAGAAAAACAATATTAAATGCATCGGAAAACATTGGAATAAATGGAGCCCTTCTTAAATTAAGTAATATCTATCAAAAACTAAGAATAACATTATATGTAAAAGGATAAACCCTGAATAAGGGAAGGGATGAAGTAAGGATGTCCATGTCACCATTATTCCATATTGGATTATTAATGCTAGCCAAAGCAATAGGACAAGAAAAGGAAATTGAAGGAATAAAATTAAGCAATGAGGAAAGCATGCTATCATTCTTTGAAGGTAATATGATGTTGAATTTATGAAACCCTAAAGGATAAACAATAAAAAACCTAACTGAAACAATAACTTTAGCAAAGTTCCAGAATATAAAATGAACCTACATAAATCATTAGCATTTTTTAATATTATCAGCAAATCCCAATAGCAAGAGATAAAAAGGGAAAGTCCATTTAAAATAACTGCAGAGGTTTTTCGAGAGCAAAGTTGGCAGAGTGAGCAAATCACTGTAACCCTTCCATGTTTACCACTGGGCAACAATAAAACAGCACCCCATACAAATCCTAGAGCTGCAGAACTAGTAAGAGACAAATTGAAACGGGAATGGGTCTCTCTCATTCTGGTAAAGGTGGGAGGGTGGGGGGGAGGAAGGAATCAATTCAAGACAGTAAGCTTCTAGTAGCAGCCCACAAAGCCTACCTGAGCAAATCAGCAGGAGATCCTGAGCCCCAGAGAAATGGAACAGACAAATGACAATACCAGGACCCCATATGCATCTTGGAAAACTAGGGGAGCCTGTGAACTCCAGATCTACTGGGCAATTAAGCATCCTCCAATACTCAGACCTCTGGGAACCTCAGCAAGGCTCTGGGAATTAGGAATCCTACAACACCCAAATCATTACTTGCCTCGGCACAGCTCCAAGCAATTAGGAATCTTCCTGCAGACAGAGTAACCTCAGTGTAGGAGAAACACAGAAATGCCCTGCCTAGCCTCAACACTCTTTAGATACTTACAGCTTCCATCAGCATTAGCAACATACCTTCCTCCCTCCTAAGCCAGCACCAAATACAAAGGTCTCCCATCATCTTCAGGGCAGTATCAGTGCAGCACTGGGTAAACAATCAGGAACTATAGCTATTGGCACAAGAAGCATAAGACAAAATTCCTTCCACTCTAAGAGCAGGGCTCAAATTCAAAACAAAAGGAAAAGGCCAAAAGGAGAGAAGGACAGAGAAAGACAGAGAAACAAAGACACAAAGACATAGACAAACAGAGACAGAAAGAGATGAAGAGGGAGAGAGAGAGAAGCAGAAGCAAACACTACCCAAAAAAGATGTTATCATAAAAAGTCATGGGGACAGAAAAGACTGAGATCCAAACACATAAGAAGACAACAATGTCAAAATATCTGTGGATAACACCCCAAAGATAAACAGGAAGTGGTCTAAGAAAGAACTTAATGAAACTTTCAAAGAGAAGTTTAAAAATCATTTAAGGGAAGTAAAACAAAGAATGGGAAAAGAAATAAAAGTATTACAAGAGAATTATGAATTAGCTTGGAAGATTGCTTGAAAAGTAGAATTTGTTGAATGGAAAGAGAGGTACAAAAATCCACTGAAGTAAACAACTCATGGGGAAAACAACTGACTTGGAAAATAGGTCCAGGGGAGACAATATCAAAATCATTTGACTTCCTAAAAGCAAAAGGAAGACAGATGTAGAGTGGTTTAAATTTGTTCCCAGTGGAGGGAAAGATGTAAGGGTGGGTGATGATGAGCATCACTTTAACTTTATACACATCAGCTCAGAGAGGAAATAATATACATGACCAGTTGAATATAGAAATCTAACTTACTCAACAGGTAATTAAGAGGGGAAGAGATTGAGAAAAGAGTAGTTAGAGATTGACAGAAGAGAGAGGAATTTGGGAGAAGGGGTAGATAGGAGGAAAACATTAATAAGAAGGGAAAGGGTGAAAGGAAAAAAAGGATAAACAAGAAGGAAAATAGAATAGAGTATAGGTAGTACACTGAATGTAATGGGATGAAGTCTACCATAAAATTGAAGCAGATAACAGAGTGGATCAAAAAACAAAATCCCACAATATGTTATTTACAAAAAACACATTTGAAGCAGAGACACACACACAATAAAGATAAGGGGCCCAATGCAAATCTATTGTACCTAAGCTGAAGTTTAAAAAAAAAAAAAAAGCAAAGGAAAAACAAAATTGAATTTAAATTAAAGAGATAAGGAAGAAAAATACATCTTGCTAAAAGATATCATAAGTAATGAAGCAATTTCAATACTAACCATATATGTACCAAGTGGTATATTTTCCAAATTCTTAAAAGAGAAATTAATAAACTTATAGTAAGAAACAGACAGCAAAGCTATATTAATAGAAGAACTCAACTGCCACCTCTCAGAACCTGATAAATACAACCAAAAAATAAACAAGAAGCTAAGAAGGTAAAAAGAATATCAGAAAAAATAGATATGACAGACTTTTGGAGAAAACTAATTGGGAAGATAAAAGAATATATCTTTTTTCTTGGCAGGGCTTTGCACCTACATAAAAAGAGATCTGTTTTTTTTTTTTCCATTTTGTTGATATAAGAATTTAGAGTTATAAATTTTCTCCTAAGTAATGCTTTGGCTATGTCTCATAAATTTTGACATGCTATTTCATTATTGCCATTTCATTTAATAAAATTATTAAAATAATTATTCTTTAGGACTAGTTTATTTAGCTTCCAATTAATTTTTAATTTATCTTTCCACTGCCTTTTGTTGGATGTAATTTTTATTGCATTGTGATCTAAAAATCAAGGAAGAACTAAAATAGAGAAAGAAAATTATAGAAAAACTTCCCTAATAAATATCAATGCAAATTTTGAACAAAATACTAACAAGGTGATTTTAGCAATAAATCAAAAGAATTATGTGCTACAACCAGTTGGGATTTATACCAGGAGTATCAATTATTCATGAGGAGGCTAAGCAAATTTAACAAAAATGATGATGATTCTGTTTAAACTAATTTACTTATTCAGTACCATACCAATTAAACTACCAAAACACTACTTGATATTGGTAGAAAATGACAAAAAAAATTTATCTGTAAGAATAAAAGGTCAAAAATATCAAGAGAATTAACCAAAAATATATAAAGCAAAGTAGACTAGCAATACCAGATCTCAAACTACAGTATAAAACTATCTGGTACTAAGAAACAGACAGATAGATCAGTGGAATAAATTAAGTACACAAGACACAACATTCAATTACAAAAATAACCTATTGATCGATAAACCCAAAGACTCCTGCTTTTGAGATGACAACTCACTATTTCACAAAAATTGCTGGGAGAATTGGAAAACACAGGACACAAACTAGATATAGACCAGCATTTCACACTGTGTCACAAGATTAGGCCTAAACAGGTATGTGATTTAGACATACAGGGGAAAACCATAAGCAAATTAGAAGAGCAAGGAATAGTCTTATCTATGGGATCTATGGGTCAGATCTATGGGAAGGGAGAACATTCTTGATCAAATAAGAGATAAAGAGCATTACAAAAAGCAAAATAGATAGTTTTGATTAATTAAATTAAAAGCTTTTTATACAAACAAATTCAATGTAGACAATTGATTAGTAGGAAAGCAGAAATCTAAGAAACAATCTTCACAAAAAATGATTCTTATAAGGCTTCATTTCTAAGATATACATATATACATACGTATGTGTGTGTGTAAAAATAAGTTAAATTTATAAGAATACAAGTTATTCCCCAATAGATAAATAGTCAAAGTGTATGAACATTCCATTTTCGGATAAAGAAATCAAAACTACTCCCAGTTGATAAATGGTCAGAGGATATGAACAGACAATTTTCAGATGAAGAAGTTAAAGCCTTCTATAATCATATGAAAAAATGTTCCGAATCACTATTGATTAGAGAAATGCAAATTAAAACAACTCTAAAATTTATCTCAAACCTCTCAGATTGGCTAAGATGTTAGGAAAAGATAATGATAAATGTTGAAGAGGATGTAGAAAAACTGGGATCCTAATGCATTGCTTGTGGAGTTGTTAAGTGATTAAATAATTTTGCAGAATAATTTAGAATTATGCTCAAAGAGCCAATAAAAGTGTATATATCCCTTAATGCAGCAATGCCTCTACTGGGTCTGTATCTTAAAGAAATCATAAAAGGAGGAAAAGGACCCACATATGTAAATATGTTTGTAGCAGCTCTTTTTTTTTTTTTGGTGGCAAAGAATTGGAAAATGCATAAATGTCCATCAATTGGAGAATGGCTGAATAAATCATGTATATGAAAATAATTGAATATTATTATTCTATAAAAATGATAAGCTAATTTTTGAAAGACCTAGAAAATTTATATGAACTTAGGTTGAGTAAAACAAGCAGAACCAAGAATACATTATATACACTAACTGCAAGACTGTGGGATAATCAACTATGACAGACTTTGTTATTCTCAATGGTTCAGTGATTCAAGGGAATGTCAATAAACTTGGGATGGAAAACATCATAGGCAGAGAGAGAACAATGGAGACTGAATGTATCAACTTATGCTATATTCATTTTTTTTCATTTTTCTTGTTATTTTTCCTCTTGCGATTTCTCCCTTTTTGTTCTGATTTTTCTCAAAATGTACACATATAACCAATAAAATGCTGTTTTCACATGTAACTGGAGAAAATAAAAAATATTTTTTTTAAAAGTAATCAATTGTTAATGGGTAGGCCAAGCAAATATAATAAAAAATAATAACGAATTTGCTTAAGCTAATTTACTTATTTACTACCATACCAAATAAATTACTTCCCCCCAAAAAAAAACTATTTGATAGAGTTAGAAAATAACAAAACTCAGCTGGAAGAATAAAAATTCAACAATATCAAGGGAATTAACAAAAAAAATACAAAAGAAGGTGGTTTAGCAATACCTGATCTCGAAGATTTGTTCTTATGAAGTGAAGTACGTATGAAGAAGTATTCTAAGTAACCTATAATCAGAAAAATGCAAATTAAAACAATTCTGAAATACTATCTCATATCTTTCACGTTGGTCAATGTGACCAAAAAGGAAAGGGATAAATGTCGGATATGATATGGGGAAGTTGAAACATTAATGCACTGTTGGTGGAGTTGTGGACTAAGCCAACCATTCTGGAAAACAATTTGTAACTATGCTCAAAGAACAACCAAAATGTACGTACCTTTTGACCCAGAAATAACACTACCAAGTCTGTATCCCTAAGAGATAATAAAAGGGGGAAAGGACCTACATGTGCCCAAATATTTATAACAATCCTTTTCATGGTAACAAAATATTAGAAATTTGGGATTTGCTCTTTAGTTGGGAAATGGCTGAATAAATTGTGGTAAGTGAATGTAATAGAAAAATTGTATGCAATAAGAAATGGTGAACAAGAATATTTCAGGAAAACCTGGAAATATTTGTGAAAACTAATGCAAGGTAAAATGAGAAGAATCAGGAAAACACTGTACACAATATTAGAAACATTGTTTGATAATCCTCCATTGACTCAATTCTTCTCAGCAACATGGTAATCCAAGACAATATATAAAGACTCACAAAGGAAAATGGTATCCATAATAAGATTAACAACTGATGGACTCAGAATGCAAATTGAAGCATTTTTTTTCATTTCATTTTCTCATTTTTTTTCTTTTCATCGTCATATGTCTTACATGATAGGCCATGTATAAGCTAAATCAAACTGACTCTCTTCTTTAGAAGAGAATAGGGAAAGAAGGGACAAAGAAAACACTGGAATTCATATTTTTATAAAACTGAATGATAAAAATTTTCTTGTTTTGTATTTAGGGGAAAAATAAAATACTATTGTGTAAAAAATAAGATAATTAAAAGTAAAACAGAATTGATTTGATCTAAAAAAAAAAAACATAACTGCAGAATATACATTTTCCTTGGGAATCTACTGCCAAGACAAACCAGGGGTTTATATGAGCATTATTATTAAAACACTTAAATAAAAACAGATCTAAAAAAATTGGGAAAGTATTGATTACTAATGGGTTAGCTAAGACAGTTTAAAAAAGCAATACAATACTATGTAACTTAATTCACTTACTGAGTGCTACTGCCACCAAAATACCAATAACGATTTTACAGGCCTAGAAAAAAATGGCAAAATTCATCTAGGAGAATTAAATGTCAAGAGGAACAATTAATCAATGGAAAAAAAATGTGAAAAAAAGACAGCTGATCTATTAAACATTTCAAACTAGAGTACAAATTGAAAATATTCAAACACTCTGGTACTAGCTAAGAAATAGAGTGGTAAATCAGTGGAATAGATTAGGTACACAATGTACAGTAGTAAATGACTGAAGAAATCAGTTTTTGCCAAACCAAAGATCTATATTGATTTAGGGCTTTTCTATGACTATAGATAGCTTTGATTATGTCATCTGATCTATTCAAATACTTTGATCATTTATTAGAGAAAGCTTTTATTTTAATAAATTTGACTGTTCTCTATATTTTTGAGAAGTTGTCTTTATCCAAGAAATTTATATAAGAAAACTTTCAGTTATTACTTTCTCCTTTCTTCCCTTCATATTTCTTCTGTGTTTATCATATTCTCGTTTCATGTTATTATCAAAATATTTTACTTGTTACTACAACATCCCCCACGTTGCCCTTTTTTCTATTAGTCCTCACTTCCTGTTTTCCTCTTTCCCTCCTATTTTCCTGTAAAGTAAAATAGATTTCTATATTCAACTGAGTGTATATGTCATTTTTAATTTTAGCTCATTCTACTGAGAGTGAAATTGAAGCACTCCCCTACAAACCTTACCCATATTAACTTCCATTCTAAAATTTTTCACACCTCTTTTATGTAACATGATTTACTCAATTCTAACTCTCCCTTCTCTCTATGCATTCCTCTTTTCATCTCTTAATTTCATATTTAATATTATTAGATGTCATCATATTCAACTCACATTCTTGCTTTATGAATACTATTTACTGTCCTAAGGATGTTTAATCTCTTAGGAGTTCCTAATATCTCCCTACATAGGAATTTAAAATTTAATCATATTAAATCACTTATGTTTTCCGCTTTCCTATTTATCACTTAATGCTTCTTTGAAATCTTAGATTTCAAAACCACATTTTTTATTCAACTTTTTTTTTTTATCAGGAATATTTAAAAGTTTCCTATCTCATTGAAAATCCATTATTCTCTGAAGGATTAGACTCAATTTCATTAGATAAATGCTTCTTGGTTGTAATCTCAGCTTTTTGTTCTCAAGAATATCATATTTCAGGCACTTCTATCCTTTAATAGTGAAGCTGCTTAATCTTATGTTTTCCTGACTGTGTCTCCCCAATACTTGAATTGAATTGTGGCTATCAGTATTTTCTGCTTGACTTGTGAGCTCTAAAATTTAATATAATATTCCTGGGAATTTTCATTTTAGAATATTTTTCAGGAGATGATTGATATATTTTTTTCATTTTATTATACCCTCTAACTCTAGAATATCACAGCAGCTTTTCTTGATAATTTCAAAAAAGATAATTTCTAGGCTCTTTTTTAAACATGGATTTAAGGTAGCAATAATTCTTAAATCATCTCTCTTCAATTTATGTTTTCTAGGTCCATTGTTCTTCTGATGACAAATTTCACATTTTCTTCTATTTGTCCATTCTTTTGAGGTTTTTGTTGTTTCTTTATATATCATAATGTGAAAATTTTTGTTTCCACTTGTGCAATTCTAATTTTTAAGGAATTAGTTTCTTCAAGGAATTGATCTTCATTTGATCAATTCTACTTTTTTAGGAGCTTTTCTCTTCCATGAATTTTGTGTGCTTCTTTTAATATTTTACCTTCTTATTTTCTTATTTTATTTTTCCCCAATTACATGTAAAAATTTTTATGTTCTTTTTTTTTTATTTTGTGATTTCCAAATTCTCTTCTTCCCTTTTACTCCCCTCCCTTCACTGGAAAGGCAAGCAGTTAGATATAGGTTATACATAGAGAGTCACACAAGATATATTTCCATATTAGTCATATTGTGAAAGAAAACAGACAAAAACAAACCAAAAAAGAAAAATAAATTAAGAAAAAAGTATGCTTCAATTGTCATCCAAACTCCATCTGTTCTTTTCTGGAGATGGACATCATTTTTCATCATAAGTCCATCAGAATTTTCTTGAATCAATGTATTGCTGAGAATAGCTGTCATTCATAAATCATTATACAATGCTATTGTCACTGTATAAAGTTCTCTGGGTTCTACCCACTTCACTTTACATCAGTTCTTATAAGTTTTTCCATGTTTTTCTGAGTGATCATCATCCATTATGGTGCAAGAGTATTTCATCAAAGTATATACAACTTGTTCAGCCATTCCCCAATTGATGAAATTCCTTTCAATTTCCAATTTATTGTCACCACTGGGAGAGAAGCTATGTTTCTATATATGGGTCCTTTTTATTTTATCTCTTTGAGTCAAAGGATATGCATGGTTTTATAGCCCTTAAGGAATAGTTAAAAATTGCTCTACAGAAAGTCTAAAGCATTTCACAACTCCACTAATAATGCATTAGTGTCTTAATTTTCCAACATCACCTTCAACATTTGTCATTTTCCTTTTCTATCATCTTAGCCAACCTGATATGTATGGAGTTATAACTCAGAATTATTTTAATGTGCATTTCACTAATCAACCAAGATTTAAGGAATTTTTTTCATATGATTGTAGATACCTTTGACTACTTTGTCTGAAAACTACCTGTTCATATTATTTGACCATTTATCAATTGATGATGGCTCTGCAAATTTGACTTAGTTCTCCACATAGTTAACTGAAAAAAAATTACTCAAATTTCTCAACTATGTATTTCTCTCACTCTTGTATTCCCCTGTTTCTTCTATCCTTATTTCTTTCACCCTGTCCATTCTCAAAAAATGTATTGTTTATGACATTTACCTCCCTCAAAATGTCCTCTGTTCTATCAACTTCCTTTTACTCTTATCCCTTTTCCTTCCAGTTTTCCTGAAGAGTAAGACATATTTCTATTCTTAGCTGGGTATGTTTGTTATTCCCTCTTTGAGCCAATTCTGATGCATGTGCACACCCACATACACTTTTCTCATCTTCTCCTAAACTTTTTAAGTATTTTTACCCTATTTTTGCAAATAATTCACCATTGTACCTCTTTTTTTTCTCTCTGGGTTCATTACTCTTCCTCATTCTTAATTTTATTGCTTAGATAATCATCTCTTCTTACTAAATCCACAATGCTCTAATGTATACTCCTGCCAATTATACTAATAAAGAGAAAGATTTTTAGGCACTATAAGTATCTTTTTTATTATGTAGAAATGTAAACAGTTTAAACTTATTGATTTCCTTATGATTTCTCTTTTCTGTTATGTATCACTTGAGTTTTTTTTTTTATTTGAAAGTCAGATTTTCTATTCAGCTCTGGTCTTTTCATCAGGAACACTTGAAAGTCCTTTTATTTCATTGAATTTTATTTTTTTCTCCTGAAAGAATATGCTTAGATTTGCCAGGTAGGTGATTCTTGGTAGTAAACCTAGCTCTTTTGTACTCTGGAATATCATATTCTAGGCCCTCTTATCCTTTAAATATACAAAATGCTCAATCTTGTGTTATTCTGACTGTAGCTACACAATACTTGCATTATTTCTTTTTAATTGCTTGTGATACTTTTTCTCTGATGTAAGCAATCTGGAATTTAGCTATAACATTCCTGGAAATTTTAACTTTGGAATTGTTTTCAGGAAATGATTAGTGGATTCTTCCAATATCTCCAATATCAATGCTTGCTCTAGATTTCTGGTACTTATGTTCTATCATTTTACCAATCAAGGGTGACAGATTCCTACTCTTACTTTTGTTTTTAATGAGAATGGATAACGTAGTTGCCATTTTCAGGTTTTGTATTTTGTTTCTGGTTATGGTCAGTAATTTTTCTCAAATTTTACCTTGCTTGCCTGCCTGGCATAAATCCTATGTAATTATCCTCTATGATCTTGGTGAGATATAGCTGCAATCCCCTTGCTTTGGTTTAATTTAATTCATTAATTTTATTCCTTAAGATAATTGATCCAATCTTTGGGCCTTGGCTTTGTCTGACATAAATGCTATCTTTGCCTTGATTCATTTTTTTTTTATTGCAATTGAGATATAGTCAATGCCACATCAACCCATTCCTTTAACTTTCTGTATGACTCTCTAATTCAGGTGTGGTTTTTTGGTACAAAATATATCATTGGTTTCTGGTTTTCAATGCATTCTGTGAGTTGTTTCCTTTGGTAGGTGAATTCATGACATTTACACTTATGATTACAAACTGTGCAACTTCTTCCATACTATTTTTTTTTATATTTGTCCTCCATTACTTTTAAAAACTACTTTTTCCCTCAACATACTTTTTTTTAATCTATCCTCCCTTTTATTCTCATCCCCCTTTTCTCATCCCCTTACATTCTTATTTCTTTCTTGGCAAAGGGAAATATGTGCATATGATGCAATTATTCAGTGACTTTGTGTGTAAAAGAGATAAATAGACACACAGAGACTTTTATTTAGAAGTGAATTTATTTTGAACATCCATAGGTTCAAAAATTTCCCTCTTCCCACACCAATTTCCCATCTACTGTTAAAGTTATGTCTGATAAGCTGCTTTTACAGGAGAAAATTTCCCCCATTCTCTCTCTTCCTCTCCCATAATGGCATCCCTTTTTTTGTTTATCTGTTTTGTGCAAACCATTTCCATGTAATGGAATTACTTTCATGCCTTCTGTTCAAGTCAGGTGCTTCTCACTTCCTTCGTGAGGATAAAGTTTTTTGGAATTCCAGGGATTATCTGGAAAGAATTATTTTTATTTTCTAATTCACAAATTCTGTTTTCCTGGGAGTTGTGTATCTTTTCCAGTCTGCAAATTCTATTTTTCAGGGAATTGATTTCTTTATTTACTTTATCTTCTAATGAGCAACATGACTTATCCTGACCCTCTTTCAAATCTTCCCTTTCCTTTCCCCATTTTTCCTTCTAGTTCTCTTGTAAGAGTGTTTTTAATTTCTTCTATGAGAGCCTTGTGTGATGGGGATCAGATCATATCCACCTTTGGATCTGGAAACAAACTGTTTTTAGTCTCCTCAGGATTTGAAATCTGCTATCTTTCAGTATAGAAGCTATCAATAGTTAGAGCCTGCTTTGCCTTTTTACTCATTAAAACAAACAAACAAACAAACAAAAAGCTTTCATCTGCTTATGGGGGGCAGTGAGGCATTTCCAAGCTGCCTCTACAGACAACAGGAAGGGACAGTGAAGGGGCAGTGGGACAGCACCCACTGGCTGCGCTGGGATTAGCAATTGTACTGAAATCAGCAGCAGCAGAAAGGCAGCTACTAGGGCTGTGCTGGGACCAACAACTGTGGCTGTACTAGGAACAGCAACTGTGGCTGCACTTGGATCACGCTAAGTCACTCCGGTGTTGGGTGGGTGTGGCCAGGTCCAGCGAGACCTAGATTTTCAGGGTTATAGTCTTTACCCCCTGTGTTTATAGCTTCTCTGCTGATCTACTGGCTTGCTGCCAGGGCATAGAAGCCACACTGTGGTAAAGTTTTCTCTGAAGATTTTCCACTAGCAGAGACCACACCCTTCCCTCCTCTGGTCTTCTCACTCAAGTGCTAATTCTGAGGCTGAGTTTCATAAATAGTGTGAGGGAAAAGGAGAGCTGAGAAAGACTCCTATATCTTCTCTGGCATCTTGGTTCTGCCCCACCCCAGATTGTGTTTGTTTTTACTAGAACCCATGTGGTTATGATGCCAGTCAAAATAGACCACATATTTGACACCATTATAATAAATAAAGAATACCCAGTAGCTCACAGGACTAAACAATGTATCAGTTGTGTCATTTTAGATATTAAACTGTTGGTGGCCCTCATTGCACTATTTCATTAGCAATATCTGAGGTACAGAAGAGCATAGTGCAGGCACAATATGTGGAGGAACTAGTTAAAAATGTGTCAGCAGGATTTGCTAAACAAGCCCAAATAGACAATCAGTTTTATATGATTATAAAGAACCTAAGAGAAACTACTTTAGAAATGGGAACAGAAATTGACCTGCTTAAATTACAGAGGACCTTAAAATGCAAATACAGATTCACAAAACTGTGTGTAATGAATCTTCAATACAATGAATATGGGTCTGATTATTCTTGGGCTGAGACCAGAAATCATTTGAATTGTCTGTTCCTTAATAACACTATAGCAGACAATATAGAAAGCTTATACAAATGACCTCAGACATTGAAAAGGCTTCTCATGCAGATTTAAATCTGAATAAGACAGCAGAAAATTATACATTGGTTTGACAACTCCTCCATTTGATGGTGGGATATTGAACATTGGATTGTCATAAGTGCTATTGTTTAACTCATTTTGTTGGGTAGACCCATATATTGTAGATATCTCTTTAAGAGCATTGTTTAACACTGTGCAGGAAATCTCTACTGAAATAAAACTAATGCACCTAAAAAACAAAAAGGGGGAACTGTGAGGTGAACTGATAGGAATGAAAGTTGTTTCCTTTTTTCTCAGGATATGACAAGAAGTTGATACATATACATGTGAATGGGGAAATAGCTGAGGGTCACAGCTAGTTGCTGACTATGCAAGTATGTTCCCATGGACCACTGGCTTGGCGGTCAGCAGCTGACATGCTGGATAAGCTTTCCTCTGATGGTATTCCTTCACTGTCCATGAGATGCTCACACTGGTCCTCTGCATAGTGATTGGAGAATGCTCACTGATCATGCTTGCTGAATCACGTAAAACAAAGGCTGTACTACTCAATAATGTGAAGTCTTTTTCCTACCATCACTGGCTTCTATCCCATCAATCCATTCCTCAGAAAAGGAATTTGAGCTGGTCTCATGCTCTTCAACTGAACCAGCCATGACAATGATGAGTGCTGTCAGATTTTAAAATTAAAATTAATCTAGTCAACTAGCTTGTATGCCTCCCAAAATGAGTGAATGATGAGCTCATGACAATGTGATTGCCACTTATGAGAAAATTCCCAGGTCACCATCATCAATGTTCATGCTCCCATCATGACAAATCCTGTGAAAAAAGAAAAACTTATCAGATATGGCAGAAAGTTCTTGAAAGATGGAGTCAGAAACAGAAACAGCAACAGTCATTACTGAAGATGTGTGCATTTCATGACTTTCTAATCACCAACATTGTTTTAGGTTTACCTAAACACAATAAAACTTCATGAATGTACCTTCATAGCAAACATCATAGCAAACAGATAGGATGTGGAATTAATTCAAACCTATGATTACAAACCTATCATCCCTAAACATTCACATTCAACAAAAAATGGCATCACCAAATCAAGACAACTACTAGAAGACTTAATTTTTGGCATTAAGCTTAATAAGTAATCTATTTTACAATAGATAAGAGTACTTCTAGTGTAAGCAGTTTGTTGTTGACTTGAAGAGAAATCTGAACCAACAACAACAGCAACAATGAAACAGAAAAGGAATGAGCAGCTTTGAGAGATTTGGTGTACAGCATCACATTTACTCTTCTCTGCCAGAACACGTGAAAACATCAAGACTGACTTGACAAAAATGTTGGGGAAAGAGAGATGCTGCTAAATGAAATATAATCTGTCCATCTCTAAAAAGGTATTGTTTAACTTCATTAAAAGGAAAGTGTAAGAAAAACTTGAGAGATGAAGGATTCTTGGCTCAGTTAAAAAAAAAAGCCAGATGAAATTTAATTTTACACTGATAGTGTTTTTCCTAAATATTATCTATGGGGTTAAAGACATATGATGAACTCGAAACTGATTAAGCCACATTGATTAGTGATAAAAGACATAATTCTGGAGAGATGGGCTGAACACCTCCATAGTTTTCTCAACAGACTGCCATCAATCAATGTTGAAGCTTTTAACTACATACCTCAGGTTGAAGTCAATTCCTCTCTAGCCAACTTTTCAAGAAGAGATTTTCAATGACATTAGACTCCTCTAGGGTGGAAAAGCACCTGATGCTGATTTTAAATCAGTTGAGATTAACAAATTATGGAGGTCACTGTTCATACAAAAGCTGATTAAAATCTTACAAGTTACATTACAAGAGAAGATTATCCCAGGAATTCAAAGATGCTTCCATTATTCAATCTCTATAAATGAAAAGAAAATAGGTTATTCTGTGACAATCACAGGGATGGAGTGGGGGATCTCTCCCAATAATTGCTGACAAGACTCTTACTAAAAATTTCTTTATTAGGCTGATCTTTCACCTGGAAAATGGTCATCTACCTGAGAGCCAATATAGCTTCAGAATGGACCAAGGAACAGTTGCTATTGTATTTGCTGCCCAACAACAATGGAGAAATACCAGAAGTAGAACAGAGTTCTGTACACAGCATTTGTGGATATAATCAAGGTTTTAATGTTGTCATTCATGAAAGCTTTTGGAAGGTCATGGCAAAATTTGGTTGCCTGGAGATGTGTCAGTATTATACACAAGTTCCACAATGGCATGCTTACATGGGTTCTGGATACTGGATGATGTGTTAGTATTTTCCCAGTTACTAATAGAGTGAAGCAAGGTTGTGTGCTTGCTCCAATACATTTTAACAATATTTTCATTGCCACATTTTTTTTCAACAGTATGGTAAGATGCCTTCAACAAGGGTGAAAATGGCATCAGTCAGCTATCACACTTATGGTAAATCATTTAACTTGAAAAGGCTATAAGCCAAGACTAAAGTAAATCCATTTGAATTGTCTTAGGAAGATTTTAAGATCATCTGGCAAGATAGGGTTCTGGACATTGAAGTCCTTTCTCACGTTGAACTGCCAAGCATTCTAACTCTACTTCAGAGAGCATAGTTCACATGGTTTGGCCACATTTGCTTAAGCTTGCCTAAAAGACTATTTTATGAAAAATTCACACAAGGTTTGTCTCACACAGAGGTCAGAAGAAACAATATAAGAACGCTCTTAAATTTTCTCTGGAAAACTTTGGAAATGATTGTAAGACATGAGAGACATTGATATGAGACTGCCCAGCATGCTTTGCCTGCATCAAAAAATATACTGTATTTTATGAGAAAAGCAGAATTGTGATATCTCAAAAGAAACATTAGATGTACAAATTTAGAGCACATATTTTCAACTCCACTCCAAATTTTCACATGACTCTACCAGTCTTCTAGGAGAAATGTTTGAGCTTGTATTGGTCTGATCAGACACACTGAACTTTAACTCTGACAAAGTGACCTTGTTTTGGTCCTCACCCATAACAAGAGATAATCACCAACCAATGATTTTACTTTTCATAGGTTCCTAGCATATTACTAATTTCTTTTCATATTTTTCTCTACTACTCTTATTTGATTTTTAAAATCTTTTTGAGGTTTTTTTTTTTTAATTCTTTAGTTTTTCTAGGAATTCTTGTTGGGCTTGTGACCAGTTTAATTTTGTTCCTAGAGAGGTTGCTTGTAACTGGTTTCACATCGTTTTCTTCCAAGTTTATGTCTTGAGCTCCTCTGTCACAATAGCAAATTTTTATGGTCATGTTCTTTGTGATGTTTATTCATTTCCACAAAGTTCAAAGTCAAAAAACAGGCTTGAAAAGTGAGCAAACATCATAAAGCCTATTTCTTGACTTTTAACTTTATGTTAGAGTTGTACTTTGCTCATCTTGGGGCAAGGAAGAATGGCTGGTCTGAGTTTCTGTTTTTTATGTCCTTTTGTTGTTTTTTCAGCTTGGTTTGTAGGTCTGTAATACTTCTGGGGAAAGGTCTTTTCATTATTGTCCTAGTCTACTCTCTGGTCATTACACTGGTAGACCTTGACTCCTGCTTCTTCAGACCTTGACTACTTCTCCACAATCTTTTAACATGTCCTTTACTAGAAAATGAATGACAAATTTGGCAGAGGCAACAGATTCTATATCCAGTGATAGTAAAGTGTCCTCTGAAATCTCTTCCTGTTCATATTTCTTCCTCCCCCATACTATCTCTGAATACTGGACTTCTCTCCACTGATGTTGCTATTTTTTCTGCTGCCACTGCTGGTGCACTAAATTCCTAGGTTACCACCATACCTGTGTCTATAGACCTGTGTTTCTCTCTGAGCTCGAAAAATGGATCCCTTTGACTTTTTCTAGGATTTCCCACTCAAAATTAGGTTTGACATTTTTTCTCTGGTTATCGCAGAAGTTTTAAAGAAATTTGTAAGTTTTGATATTTAACTTTGCCATCTTTAGCCTACTCCTCAGTTATTGTTTAAATATTATACTGTCTTTTATTACCAAATAGTTTCATCCACATAAAGTCACAGAATATCACTTGATAAATGAAATCACTATAACTTTGTTACTTTATATCAAATAAAGTTTAGTGCAGAGAGATGTATATTTTCTGAAGTCTCTTGGAAGATTCTCAGCACAGGGTCCAAATGTAACAGGTATCTCCTAGAGAGCATAAAGTTCTTTTTGCTATGCACCATAATAAGCACTTTGACAAAAATTATCTCATTTAATCCTCCCAAATCTATGGAGTAGGTTTTTATTATTCCCATTTTACAATTGAAGAAACTGAAGCAAAGATAGAGAATGTGACATGTCCAACATGATGTGTCTGAAGTGGATCTGAACTCAAATATTCTTAACTCTAGGTCCAGTGTTCTATCCACTGTGCAAACAGCTGTTTCTGCTATTGATAATTTAATCATGAAATACCAGAAAAGAGGGTAGCTAGGAGGCATTGTAGAAGGAATACCCTTGAAGGCAGGAAGACCTGAGTTCATGTCCAGACTCAGACATAATAGCTATGTGAGCCCAAGCAAGTCATTTAATGCCAATTGAGTCCAAAAAGAACAAAAGGAAACACTAGAGTTGGCAAAAGACCATTAATATAGCAAGAGTCAGTGGTAACAGATGGAGAGCCTGAGTATTACACTGATATCAACAAAATATTAAAAATTCTAGAGACAAGCCCCCAGTCCTGTGGTAAAAGTTCAGTTCTGGAGGAGGGAGGAGAGATGTCTGGATGGACATGGTAAGAGTCCTGCAGGATTAAAAATTTTGTGGAGGTATCATCCCCTTCACTGAGGTCATAGTTCTGCTGCAAATATTTGGCTTGTGTTGAAACTTCTGAAGTCTATGAAATTCAAGGAAAGTGGAATAACATGGCTTCTAACGTTTCAAATAAGTATTAGGCAAGATCATTTATTTTGACTGTGGAAAATAGGACTGAGACAGTAAACATTACAACAGAAAAAAGTATCAAAACAGAAATTAGAGAGAAAAGTTAAGTCCCAATCTCTATTTGATTTCAATTCTGATTAGATTCATTTGCATAAAATATTAATATTTAGCAACTCATTCCACCTATAGGAAGTTAATTTTTATATACTATGATATACTTATTCTTCCCTCCAAGTACAGTAATAACAATACAGTTATTGTGAACTCTGTTAAACACAGATTTAGAATATAATAAATTGAAGTTATTATAGCATTGTAGAAGCTGAAAGCATAAAATTGACATATAGGAGTCATAACAACTTTATTCAAAGTAGCTCAGGTTCATTATATTGTAGATTATTGTTTTGAATCAGTACATTTTAGTAGTGCTAAAGAAGCCTGCCTAGTTACTCTGAAAGAAAGCTGAAGAAATTAAAGCTTCTCAAATCTATGTGGAAGGAAAACATACTTTGAATTAGTCTGTTTCCCTCTTTTTCTAATATTTCTCTCCCTGTCTTCATCTCTTATCCAAACTAATTGCCTCTAAATCTTTGAATCTTTTCCCTTTCCTTGTTGAAATGATTTTGTTCCACTTTTACCTTTCTGATCTTTCCATAACCTAAATGTTTTGGGGAAATTTTAGTCACTTGGATTTGTTTCAAATTCAATGGAGTTGCATAATTCTCATCTCAATAGGCAAACTGGGGTGTCACTTTACATGAGGGAGTAATAGAATCCATAAAAGTTGTCTGTGTGGTTGCCTCTGAATACTGGTATTACAGTCTTCCAGCATGTTCACATGGGAAATAGAAATTCTCTCATAATTTTCTTGTAGATAATGAAGTGAGAAATGCCCTACATGCTATTTTGGTCAGGTCAATTTGTAATTGGTTTTATGACTGGTTACAAATAGTAGACAGTAATTGGTCTATTTCAATATGGAGAGAGGGTTCTAGGAGAATATCCCAGGGATCTATCTGTCCTTGGTCTTGTTCTGTTCAATAATTTTATCAATGACTTGAATAATGACAGTTGACATAATAATCCATTTTTCAACTGACAAAATGCTTATGAAGTTAATTGACATATTGAATGATAGAGAAAAGATCAGGGAAAAAAAGATACCTTGAAAGTCTAGAATATTTTAATTAAGTGAAACAGAAATACAAAATTCTATACAGGCTAAGAAAATCTGATTTACAACTATAGGTTGAAGGAGTGGTTAAATCATAGTTCCTACGAGAATAAGATATAGGAATTTTAATGAACAACAAAAGATATAACAAGCAGTTTATAGAAGAGGAAATCAAAGCTATACATAGCCATATAGAAAGATTTTAAATTACATTTGATTATAGAAATGAAAGTTAACATAACTCAGAGGTACTACCTCATACATAACAGATTGAAAAACACACACAAAAGAAAAAACAACAAAATCTGAGGGAAGGAAAAATATGTACAATAGAATACTTTTTGATTTTTTTCCCATTAAATATCTCCAAATTACATGTAAAATTAAGAATAATATTTTTTAATTTCATTTACAAATTTTCTTCCTTCTTCCCTCTTTCCCTTCTCAAGGCAAGTAGTTTGAATTAAATTATACAAATGAGATCACACAAAATATATTTCCATATTAGTCATGCTACAAAAAATACCAAAATAAAGTAATAAAAATAAAGTTTTAAAAAACATGTTTCAATCTTTATTCAGAGTTTATATGTTCTCTCTATGAAGGTAGATACCATATAATTAAGCAAAATAAGTCCTAACAATTGCTTCATTGGTGGATCTTGCACACTTTTCATTTCTTACACTAAGCAATTTGGTTTTATTTCTTTTTAAAATCAGATTAAACAATCATTTATCTATTTTATTGTTTATTTCATAAAATGATATCCTAGTTTTATTTGTCAATTGAATATTTTCGAACTTTCAATTTTATTAATCTTTCCCTTGATCTTCACAATTTCCATTTTGGTGTTTAATGGGGAATTGTTCATATGGTTGTCTTTTTTTTAGTTGCATATCCAATTCATTCATTTGTTCTTTCTCTCTTTTATTGATGTTTGCTTTTAGAATGTCAATTGGATCAAATAGGCCTTTATCCTGTGAATGGCCAGAGCCAAACAAAACAGGTTAGAAGCAAAAGAGCAGGGAAACAAACAAGTTTAATTTCTAAGGAAAGGAAATGATTTTTAAAAAGTAGGGGATCATTAGTAGCATCTATCTAAAACCATCAACAAGCATTATATGTAATGGGGATACCTAGAAGCATTCCAATAAGATCAGGAATTAAATAAGAATGCCTATTATTCAATGTAGAACTAGAAATGTTAGCTTCCGCAAAATGAAAGAAGAAAAAAAAGAAGGTATTAGAGTAGGTAAAAAGGAAACAAAACTATCACTCTTTGCGCAAATGATATGACAGTATATTTAGAAAATCCTAGAGAGTCAACTAAAAGTGATCTGAAACAATGAACAGCTTTAGCAAAGTTTCAGGACATAAAATAAATCCACATAAGCCTTTGGCATTTCTACATATTATCAACAAAGGCCAGCAGAATGAGAGAGAGAGAAATTCCATTTAAATTAATTTTAGAAGGGGGTAGAGCTAAGATAGCAAAGTACAGGAAGGATCTTGAGCTCTCCCCATTTCCCTCTAAAATCTCATGAAATCAAGCCTCTGAACAGTCTAAAGGAATGAAACCTCTCTTCAGCTCAAGATAGAATGAAAAACTTCAGCAAAGGTCAATCTCACTGGGGTGAAAAGGTTGTTCAGCCCAGCTTAGATAGACTGTGGGAAAGCTGGGTCAGAGGGTCTTAATCACAGCAAATCAGCAACTATAATCCTTGGTCCTGGCTCAGTAGAGGAGTAAACAAGTGGGCAGCCTCCAATCCCAGCTTAGAAGGCAAATTCTGGGAAACCAAGCTCTTTCCTGAGCAGAGCAAGCAAAGCTACCCCCTGAAACATGAAGGGCTCTGTGCTCAAAGGCAAGTTCAGAGCTGCCCAGGAAGCTTGGGACAGAGCCCTCTTTAACCCAAGAACAGAGCTCTACCTTAAAAGTAAAAAAAAAAAAAAAAAAAAAAAAAAAAAAAAAAAAAAAAAAAAAAAAAGAGGAAATACTAAAATAAAAGGAAAGAAAATGAGCAAGAAACAGAAAAGAACCTTGAATATAGAAAACTACTAGGCAGACAGGACAGACCAAAACATAAACTCAGAAGACATAATGTCCACAGAAGAAATCTCCAAGAGTGAGGTAAATTGGTCTCAAAACCAAAGAAGCTTCTTGGAAATGCTCATAAAAGGCTCAAAAGGCAAATAAGAGAGATAAAATGTTAGGGGAATTCCTCTCTCCTAGATATGCCATGTAGCCTGTTTGCCATATCAGTTTGGGCAAGGTGGGACCCAGGGAAGTAAAAAGGGATATGCCCTCTGAGGTGAGAGGTTGTGTTTTGAAGGAGTTATAGGTACTTTTAATAAGTTCCTTGAGGTGGCAAAGTGCGTGTCCTCTTGCGAGATCTCCTCCTTGGGTGCAATATCACTCCACACACCTATGGCAATGCTGAGTGGACTGGGCACAGGTAATCACAGAAAAGGGAAAGCATAAATAGACAGCCCTGAGCAGAACGTGCCCTCTTGCTTCCTGCTACCCCTACTGATATGAAGACTGAATAAAGACAGACTGCACCTCTCCATCGGTTCATCTCTGTGTGTATCTGGTAGGGCACTGAAGACTTGTAAGTATGGCTCTGGCAGAAGAAGTGTGCTTGGACAGTGCAGCACAATAGAAGAAAAAAATGAGAAAAGGAATGAGAGGTATACATGAAAGAGTCAACAATTTGGAAAAAGAGAAAAAAAATTGTCTGAAAAAAGCTACTTAAACAATAGAATAAACCAAAAGGAAAAAAGTACAAAAGATAATTGAAAAAATCACTCATTAAAAACTAAAACAAGGCAAATAGAAGCCAATGACTTTGTGAGACAGGAAGAATCAGTCAAACTAAAAAGAATGAAAAAAAGAAGAAAATGTGAAATACTTCATTGGCAAAATAACCAACCTGGAAAATAGATCCAGAAGAGATAATTTTAGATAATTTTAAAATTATTGGCTTACCTGAAGGCCATGACCAAAAAAAAAAAAAAAAAGAAGATGACCCTGGATTGCATATTACAAGAGGTCCTTAAGGAAAACTGCCCAATATTCTAGAAACAAAAGTGGAAATAATCATTGACAGAATCCACCTAGTAGACATTAAAACCATTTCTAATCATATGAAAAGTGCTCTAAATCACTACTGATCAGAGAAATGCAAATTAAAACAACTCTGACATACTACCATACATCTCTCACATTGGCTAAAATGTCAGGAAAAGATGATGACAAATTTTGGAGGGGATGTGGGAAAACTAAGACATTAATATATCATTGGTGGAGCTGTGAACTGATTCAATCATGGGCATTTTGAGGGCAATTTGAAACTATGACCAAAGGGTTACCAAACTGTGCATACCCATTGATCCAACACTGTTTCTACTGGGCTTGTATCCCAAAGAGATATTAAAGAAGAGAAAGGGACTCACATATGCAAAAATATTTATGGCAATGCCCATCAACTGGAGAATGGCTGAATAAGTTATGGTATATGAATGTTATGGAATATTGTTGAAGAGAATATAAAAAAATGATCAAATGATTTTTGAGAGGCCTGGAGAGACATGAACTGATGCTGAGTGAAATGAGCAGAACCAGGAGATCATTATACATGGCAACAGCAAGATTATACAATGACAATTCTTTTGTATGTGGCTCTCTTCAACAATGAGATGATTCAGGCCAATTCCAATGGTCTTGTGATGAAGAGAACCATCTGCACACAGAGAAAGGATTGTGGTGTGAATGCCCCCAATGGCATTCACTACTCTTATGAATAACCATGCTAATGCCCAATCTGCATTCACTACTGCCAGTCTTTCCTAATACCCAAGCCCTCAGAGAAATCTCCGGTCATTCTCTTTTGCAGTGCTTAAATCAATTTTACCAAGCTTACCTCTGTCTAAGATCTTCAGAGCTCTCTGGCCATCATTTCATAGAACAATGGCTTAAATGTACAGCAGAGGGAGGAGGCAAGATGGTGGAGAAGGCATACATGCCTTTCTAAGCTTCTCTCATACAAATTATTAAAATTAGCCTCAAAAATAGTGCTTGACTGATAAAATTCACAAAGACTGGAAGTACAACAACTTACCAGTCAAAGATAATCTGGAAGATCACCAGAGAAGGTTTGTCCTGAGTGGCCAGAGCAGATGAGCACAAGCAGGAAAATAGGAGAGGCTAACAAATGGAGCAGACCAGGGGCAAGGGTGGTCTCTGTGGCTGGAAAAATTACAGGGTGGACTCTATCACATATTGGCTGTTCTGCTTTGGTTGCAAAGCAGTAGACCAGCAGGGAAATTAAAGCCAAAGATAAAGGGCACTCTAAAAAATGCAAGAACTTAACAGGATCTGGCTACACCCACTCAAAACCAGAAGTGAGTGACTCAGCACAGACCATAACACAGCTGTGCAGCAGCATTCTGCAGCCTGGGCTTTCACTTTTGACTCAGCCAGTGGACTTCTTTGTGATATAGAACATCTTCATACTCAACATTTAGCTGAGACAGAAATTCCTAAAATTGTCTGTGATTTAGTGCATTAGCTCTAATAAAGTTAACACAAGATACCACAATTTTCATAACAGAGTTCCACTGCAGTGATTTACCACACAGACCTTGTTAGTGGATGAGGCAGTGTACGGCTATTGGATGAGAACAGTTATGTTTGTCCATCTCTTGGTTAATGCGAGCAATTGCTCCTTTCTTAGACCCCACCATGCTAGGAGCACCATCAGTTGTCACACTGGCTAGTTTAGCCCAGTCCAGCTCCAAACCATTCATACTTTGGCAAACCTTTTCATAGATATCCTCTCCTATAGTTGCTCCTTTGATGCTTTGCAGTGCAGCAAGCTCTTCTATGACTTCAAAATACTCATTTGTCCCACAAATAAAAATTAGAAGTTGTGCAGAATCACAAACATCATTGCTTTCTTCGAGTACCAAGGAAAAATATGAAATTTTTTTTATGGAGTTTTGCAAATGCTGATGCAGATTGTCTCCCATTTCTTCAATCCTCCATGTAATTGTAAGTTCTGAAAGACTCATTGTACTAAATAAATAGGCCTTCTCTGGACACATCTAACAGAAAGAAGGCCTTCTTTAACAAATTCTCCCTCCACAAATGGTCTGCCAGTGCATGCTATTAGCTTGGCAACTTGAAAACTTGCTCACAGTGATGAAATATTTATCTGCTTCTGCTTCACAAAGTATTTTGCCAAGTTGTCAATGTATTTTTCAGTTTTAATATTTTATCTTTTCTCACTTCTCCAACCAAACAATCATGTTTATCTTTACACTGAGTTTCATATTGTCTATGCAAATTATATTCTTTGATATATTGTCTGGCATATCAGACATACAGCTCTTTCCTTGTACTGCATGAAAAAGTAATCATAAGTCCACTGTTCTTTGAATATCTTACACTCCAATTGAATTTTTCTTTTTCTTGTCATCATTATTTCCTAGGGATTCCAAATTTCTATTAATAAAATACATATATATGTATGTACATATGTACATACATATATATGTATACAGTGCTACAAAAACAATATACCATCAATAACTTTGCCCCCACAGAGACATACAGACTGCAATGCCCAACTTCCTCCAAGCTGCCTCTGTGCTATGATGCCTCTGTTTCCCACACTCTCTCTCCCGCTCTTTGTGCTCCCACTTCCAACCTTCACTGCTGCAGTGAATTCCCTCTGCAGCGGCTGTGACATGCGCAGCATGCACTGTACATCCCCCACGTCTGTCTGTTGTACTGTATTGTTGTTACTGTACAAGGCCAAGGGCCATCAGTTCTCTGTCTTCTGCATCTCTCTCTCTTCCCCACACCACACACCCCAGCCTGGGAACTCACCTCACCTCGATATCACCTCACACTCTGTCTCTGCCACCTCAGCCCAGTGCCAGAAGTGTACATTGCTAACACGAGTTTAGGTCAAACGTGACTTCCAGTCTGATTTTGCCATAACATGGTGGGCTGCATAAACATCCTCAGTGGGCTGCATCTGGACCACGGGCCATAATTTGAGGACCCCTGATCTAGATCTATGTCAGCTATTAGGAACCTCTTGGAATTTTCCCCCCTCTGGCCAACATTGTTTTATAACACACATGAAAAACAATCTCTCCACACTGAAGGAAGGGAGGTAGTGTGGGAACATGACCCTCACCTCATATGAATGTGGGTCCTTGAGCATGGAGAAAGAGTTGAGGAAAACCCAATACTATATGTGCCCTTCCCACTATCCTGTGCTGGCTTGATAATTTGGTGTATACAGAGAACTATAGGAGGGACTAGGGGGTGGGGTAAGACTAGCTAGTTTCTCAACTCTTATTACCAAGGCTAGTATTTCTAATACAATATTTAATAATAATGGTGATAGTGGGCAACCGTGTCTCATTCCTGATCTTACTGGGAAAGAGTCCAGTTTTTCCCCATTGGATATAATACTTACTGATGGTTTTAAATATATGCTCCTGACTATTTTAAGGAAAAGTCAATTTATTCCTATCCTCTCAAGTGTTTTTATTGGGAATGGATGTCAGATTTTATCAAATGCTTTTTCTGCATCTATGGAGATGATCATAGGGTTTTTGTTAATTTGGTTATTGATATATAGCCAATTATGCTAATAGTTTTCCTAATATTGAACCAGCCCTGCATTCCTGGTATAAATCCTCCTTGGTCATAGTGTATTATCCTGGGGATGATTTTCTGTATCTTTTTGCTCATATTTTATTTAAGATTTTAGCATCAATATTCATTAGGGAGATTGGTCTATAATTTTCTCTGTTTTTAACCTACCTGGTTTAGGTATCAGTACCATGTCTGTGTCATAAAAGGAATTTGGTAGGATTCCTTCAATCCCTACTTTTTCAAATAGTTTATATAGTATTGAAATTATATAGCATTGGAGTTATACAGCATTGTTCTTTAAATGTTTGGTAGAATCCACATGTAAATCCATCTGGTCCTGGGGATTTTTTCTTAGGGAATTGGTTAATAGCTTGTTCTATTTCTTTTTCTGAAATGGGACTGTTCAAACAATTTACTTCCTTCTCTGTTAATCTGGGAAGCCTATATTTTTGGAGGTAGTCATCCATTTCACTTACGTTATCAAATTTATTGGCATAAAGTTGGGCAAAGTAACTCCTTATTACTTCTCTAATTTCCTCTTCATTGGTGGAAAGTTCTCCCTTTTCATTTGTAAGACTACTAATTTTATTTTCCTCCATCCTTTTTCTAATCAGATTTACCAAAGGCTTATCTATTTTATTGTTTTTTTTCATAAAACCAACTCTTAGTTTTACTTATTATTTCAATAGTTTTTTTTTTTTTACTTTCAATATTTTTAATTTCTCCTTTTAATTTTAGAATTTCAAGTTTAGTATTTGATTGGGGGTCTTTTTCTAGCTTTTTTAGTTGCAAGCCCAATGCATTGATCTTTTCTTTCTCTATTTTATTCAAGTAAGTCTCTAAGGATATAAAATTTACTCTTATTACCACTTTGGCTGCATCCCACAAATTTTGGTATGATGTCTCATAGTTGTCATTATCTTGAGTGAACGTATTAATTGTGTCTATAATTTGCTGTTTCACCCAATCATTCTTTAAGATGAGATTATTTAGTTTCCAATTACTTTTTGGTCTATTTACAACTAACTTTTTGTTGAACATAATTTTTATTGCATCATGATCTGAAAAGTGTTCGGGGCCAAATCGTGGTATTCACAGCAAAAGCAGGTCTCCTTCCTCCGCACTCTAAGTCCGTCCACCGCGAACTCAGCCTCGGGTGTCCCCGGATCCCTTGAAAGGGAAATGACTAGACAGGGAGCCGGAGTTACTGCAAGAGTTTATTTAAGCAAATGGAGAGGAAAGAAAAGTCTGCCTGCAAGTCCGTGCTTCTTCCTTTTATCTCTCTAGGCTTCTCTTCCGGTATTTTCGGTGGCTCCTCCTAGATCCTCCCCGAAGGTGGAGCTATGTTCCTCTTATGCCTTCCCAGCGCCCTAGGTTCTTGTCCATGTAAGCCTTAGCCAACGTGGCAATTCCGGGTGGGCAGGTTCAGACATGGAACCGCTCACTCCCCATTCAAGAGGTCTATTCTGGAGCCCCTCACAAAAAGAAAGCATTTACTATTTCTGCCTTCTTGCATTTGATTTTGAGGTCTTTATGTCCTAATATATGGTCAATTTTTGAATAGGTTACATGAACTGCTGAGAAGAAAACATATTCCTTTCTGTCTCCATTCAATTTTCTCCAAAGATCTATCATACCTAATTTTTCTAATATTATTTACCTCTTTGATTTCTTTTTTATTTGTTTTGTGGTTTGATTTGACTAATTCTGAGAGTGCAAGACTGAGATCTCCCACTATTACAGTTTTGCTGTCTATTTCTTCTTGCAACTATCTTAACTTCTCCTTTAATAAGTTAGATGCTATACCACTTGTTGCATATATGTTTAGTACTGAAATTGCTTCTTTGTCTATGCTACCCTTTAGCAAGATATAGTTTCCTTCCTTATCTCTTTTCATTAGATCAATTTTTGCTTTTGCTTGATCTGAGATAAGGATAGCTACCCCTGCTTTTTTTTACTTCACCTGAAGCAAAACAGATTCTGCTCCAGCCTTTTACCTTTACTCTGTACATATCTCCCTGCTTTAAATGTGTTTCCTGTAAACAACATATTGTAGGGTTCTGACTTTTGATCCAGTCTGCTATCCATCTCCACTTTATGGGAGGGTTCATTCCATTCACATTTACGGTTAAAATGACTAATTCTCTATTTCCTGCCATCTTGTTATCCCCAGATTATATTTTTCTTTTACTTCCCCCGCCTTACCATCTTTCCCATTTTTGAACTTATGTGCCCCACTTATATTACACCACTTACCCTCTTTAGTATCTCTCCCTTCTCCCTTTGAATCTCTTTCCCTTTCTTGTATCCTTCCCTTATTACTCTTTTTCTTTTCCCTTTTCCTCTCCCCTTTTTTAATGAGGTGAGAGAAGATTTTCTGTAAAACAAGTATGTCAATTATTTTCTCTTTGAGCCAACTCTGATGAGAGTAAGATTCACACAATGTTCCTCCCCCTCCCTGAGTTCCCTCAGATAGGATAAGTTTCCTTTGACTCTTCGTGGGATGTAGTTTCCCTCTTTTTATCCCCCCTTTCCCCCTTTTCTGACATTATCCCTTTTCCATTTCTACTTGTCTTTTTTTATGTTATTTCAGTAAAATCAAATTATACATGTAGTCTTTTTGTATATCCACAACAGAAATACAATTCTCAAGAGTTTCTTTTTCCTTTTCCGCTTCTCTTGAGTTCTATGGTTGGAGATCAAATTTTTTGTTAAGTTCTGGTTTTTTCTTTAGAAATAAATGGAATTCATTTGTTTCATTAAATGTCCATCTTCTTCCCTAGAAGAAAATTTTCAGCTTAGTTGGGCAGTTTATTCTTGCCTGCATTCCAAGTTCTTTTGCCTTTTGGAATATTAGATTCAGACCCTTCGATCCTTTAATATGGAGGCAGCCAGATCTTGGGTGGTCCTTATTGTGGCACCTCGGTATTTAAATTGTTTTTGTTTTTTGTTTTTTGTTTTTTTCTGGCTGCTTGTAATATTTTTTCCTTAATCTGATAATTCTGAAATTTGGCCACAATATTCCTTGGAGTTTTTATTTTAGGGTCTTTTTCAGAAGGTGTTCGATGAATTTTTTAATGCCTATTACCTTCTGATTCTATTATCTCTGGACAGTTCTCATTGATGATTTCTTGTAAAATAGTATCTAGGCTCCTTTTTTCATCACAATTTTCGGAAAGTCCAATAATCCTCAGATTATCTCTCCTAGATCTATTTTCCCAATCTGTCATTTTTCCAAGTAGATATTTCATAGTTTCTTTTCCCCCAATTTATCATTTTTTTTGGTTTTGCTTGACTGTTTCTTGCTGTCTCAATGAATCATTAGTTTCTATTTTTTCGATTCTGATTTTTAATGAATTATTTTCTTCATTAGCTTTTTTTACTTCTTTTTATATATGTCCAATTGAGTTTTTAAATGAATTGTTTTCCTCTATGGAATTGTTTTCCATTTCACTAATTTTTTTTTTTTTTTTTTAGTGAATTATTTTCTTTTTCCAATTCACAGATCCTACTTTCTTGTGAGTTCGTTGTCTTTTCCAATTCACAAATCTTACTTTCCAGGGATTTTTTTTTTTACTTTTTCCAATTCACAAATTCTGTTTCCCTACACTTCCTGGGAATTTTTTACCTTTTCCAATTCATATTTCAAAGCTTCTCTTTCCTATCCCCATTTTTCTTCTAACTCTCTTTTGAGACTTTTAATGGTCTCTTCTATGAGAGTGTTATGTAAAGGGGGACAGGTAACATTCCCCTTTGGAAATTGTCTGGAGATTTTTGCTATTAGTCTTCTCAGGGTTGTAAACCTGCTCTTTTTCTGTATAGAAGCTATAGATTATCCTTTTAATCTTTTTATTCATTCTTTAAATCCTTTAGTGTCTGCCCTCAGGGCAAGGGGGTTACCAGCTTCCTCTGCAAAGCAGGGAGAGCTGTAAACAGGCTTCAAGCAGTAAGGTATGGGAGTGCTCTGGGCAAAAGTTCCCCCTTCCCCAACTGGAAGTGATTCAGCACAGCCAAGCTATGGAAGCGCCCAGTGGAGAACCCCACTGTGTGGTTTAGTGACTGCCCTAAGGCTAGAGACTAAGCAGTGAAAGTGTGACTACCTGAGGCCAAAGTCCCCCCCCCTCCCCCCAGGGCTGTGGTTATTAGCAGCTGACCAGCTAACAGCCAGGCTCAGACAGCAAGTGTCTCTGTCTAGAAGCAAATCATCCTGTGAAAGTTCTATTGCCCCAGGCCAAGCCCCTCACTGTGCAGTTTAGAGGCTGCCCGGGTCTGTGCCTCCCTGCCTTGCAGGTTCGCAACTGCCCCAAGGAAAAGCCCCATACTGTGAATTGGGGCTGCAAGTTTGTGCTGAGATCTGTGCTGTCACTTCCGATTTGTGTACACACTCCGGCCAGGTCAGTTAGCCTCTAGTTCTCTCCCTGCCTGTGCTGATCTTCTCCCCGGTCCCTCAGGACTAATCTTTTCTGGCAAAATTCCAGATTATCTTTGGCTGGTGAGTTGTTGTACTTCTAATCTTTATGAATTTTAGCAGTCAAACTATATTTTTGAGGTTGAATATAATGTTGGTTGTCCAGGTAAGAGAGGAGCTTAGAAAGTTGTGTGTGCCTTCTCTTCCATCTTGGCTCCACTCCTTCACTTACTTTTTAAAAATCTTTTTCTATTTGTCCAATTGAGTTTTTAAGTGAGTTGTGTTGTTCTGTGGAATTTTTTTTTCCATTTCACCAATTTTATTTTTTAGAGCGCTATTTTCTTTTTCCAGTTCATTAATACTGTTCTTCAAGGATTTGATTTTTTTTTATCCACTCTATCTTTAAATGAGTGATATGACTCCTCCAGGCCCTCTTGCCAAGCTTCTCTTTCCTTTTCCCATTTTTCTTCTAGCTCTCTTGTGAGAGCCTTTTAAATTTTTTCTATGAGATTCATCTGTGTTGAGGACCCGATCATATCCTCCTTTGGGGATTTATCCAGAGACAGTCTGTTTTTAGTCTCCTCAGGGTTTAAAGTCTGCTCTCTAGCCATATAAAAGCTATCAATGGTTAAGGTCTGTTTAAATTTTTTGCTCATTTTGTCAGAGAAGAATCAAAGAAGAGAAACTAGGAATAAACACACACACACACACACACACACACACACACACACACACAACAAAAAACAAATACAATCTACTTTTTTTTTTTTTGGGGGGGGGGGGCCAGGGCTGGATGGTGTTACCAAGCTTCCTCTACAGATTGTCGGGGGCATCAGGAAGGCACTAGCAGGCATCTGGACTCTGAGTTCTGAGAGCATGCTGAGACACTGTGGGTGGGTGTGGACAGGTCCCGAGAGATGCTAGCTTTGGGGGATTATAGTCTTCACTCCCTGTGGTTTTAGCTTCTCTGCTTGTCTATTGGTTTGCTGCCAGGGCAAAGTTATCCAGTACTGTAGTGAAGCTCTTCCCACAGAGATAGCTGATAACACACGCCAGCCCCCTCTGGTCTGCTCAGCTGTGAGCTGCCTGCCATGCTCTCGCTGCTGCTGCCTGCCCTCAGCCTGCACCTGATCTAAAACATCCCCACCCTTGAACAAAAACAGACCTTTTCTGGCAAATTTCAAGGATGTCTTCTGCTGGTAATTATTTGTGGGGTTCTTTTTTTCAGTCAAGCACTAATTCAGAGGCTTGTCGTGAATTAAATTGTGAGAGAAAACACGGAGCTTAAGTAGATGTGTATCTCCTCTCCGCCATCTTGGCTGGAAGTCTGCTACATATTAGCTCTTTAAGGAACTTCAAGAGCAAGTGAGAAAGCATCCAGGTAAGATTTATATTTTGCATTTCCACTTTCATAGTGGACTTCCAGGTCCTATTTTTGATGATAATTCTAAGGCAGATAGCCCTCTAACCATGTTGGCCAATACTCCTTTATTTCAGGAAGCCCAAGAATCTCATTTTAAATATCACCAGGCTGCTCGAGCTTTATGTTTGCATTTTGGAATAATAAGAGAGGAAGCTAGAAGCATAGTAAAAGCCTTTACAGCTTGCATTCCTTTCCATGCTCCTACACTCCCTCCAAGGAAGAACCCTCGTGGTTTGAGACCCAGTGAAATTTGGCAAAGGGATGTGACCCATTATAAGTCTTTTGGTCTTCTGTCTTTTATCTATGTTGTAGTAGACACTTTTTCAGGATTCACTTTTGCAATACCAGCAGCAAAAGAGACAGCCTGGGTGGTCATTGAAGCATTTGCCGTTATGGGTATGCCACAAGCAATAAAAACAGACAAAGGACCTGCATATATTTCTAAACTTTTTGTGCACTTTTGTGCACAGTATAAGATTTTACACACCACTGGCATACCTTTTAATCTTCAAGGACAGGCAACAGTAGAGAGCAGAAACAAAGACATTAAGATGCTCTTCCAAAAACAAAAGAAAGGGAGAGCCACAGGTAACCCTAGAGAACTTCTAAATCTAGCTCTTTATACTATTAACTTCTTGATTTTTGACAAAGATGCACTGGCTCCGGCAGACAGCTTTTATAATCCACTGGAAGGGCAGTGTCCAATGCAAGCAGCTCCACGATCATTAGATAATCGCCAGGTGATGTGGAGAGACTCAGAAAGTGGTGAATGGAAAGGACCAGATAGGTTAACTGCTTGGGGAAGAAGGTTTGCTTGTATCTCCACAGATGGAGAAGGAATCAGATGGGTGCCAATGAACTGTTTTCGCCTTTTCCATCAGAGAGAGATGGAGCAGACCCTTGAAAGAAAGGAGAAGACCCAAGAAATATTGGGTGGTTCCATTGCTGATTGTGCCCACCACTGAAAGAGCATGGCAGTTATGGCATTTAACTCATGGACATCAAAAATTATTGGACTTCAAAACCCTCAGGAGTCACTGGATTCTCTGAGACATGATAAGACTGTTGCAGGACTTCAACATCTGCTGGAATCATTGGATTCCCTAACACATAAAAAAGCTGTTGCAGGACTTCAAAAACTTGCAGGGATCATTGGATTCCCTGACACATGAAGCAATGGACAACAGATTGGTTTGGGACTATCTCTTGGCTGCTGAAGAAGACGTATGTGTGACTTTTGTTTACATACTCTCCTTCTAGGACTTCTGGAAATCTTTTACAATACCATGTTGATTTATATTGTTTGTTATACCACTATTTGTGTGTACAATTCATGTTTGTTATACCACATTGAGCCTGCACTGGCTGTGGGGAGAGTCACCACTAATAGCCTGTGCGTTATTGCTATGTGCTTGTGTAATACCTCCCATGGTGATGGGTTTGTGCATACCTGTTTCTTATTAGAAATAAGACCCTTTAGCCCAGAAACCCGCTAGCAATCCCCACTTCCCCTTGGCACTTTTCATCTCCCTTCCTGAGAAGTCAAGGAAGGCGTGATTACTCCTTTTTGGGGTTCTCACCTCCCTGAGAATTTAGGGATGGTGTAACCACCTGTATTCTAAAACAAAAGAAAGCAGGAGATGTAAAGGTCTGAAACTCTTGAGTTAATGCACTGAGGTCAGACAACCTAGCACTTAAGGCTAATTACCAATTGGCCAATACTCTATAAGCATGTGCTTAGAAAAGGGCCCTTCCCACTATCCTGTGTTGGTTTGATAATTGGTGTATACAGAGAATTGTAGGAGGGACTAGGGGGTGGAGTAAGACTGGCCAGGGTCACTTCTGGGCAGGAGACAAAGAGGAGAGGCCGTGGAGATTCTGTGTCCATCCAATTCACTCCTATCTCTAAAGACCAAGAATAAAGACCAAGGACTTTTACTTATCCTGACTCCAGCTAATTCTAAGATATCCAGGGTTTTAACTCGGTCTTCACAGTTGGGGCTTAGATTGACTCTATCTTAAGCAAGGAGGAGTGTGTATGGCCCTTGGGGAAACTTGCTGTTTCTCTTCTAACAACTCTGGGGTAATAAGAGCATCCCTCTCTGCAGTAAGACAACAAATTGAGGACCAGGACATGGCTCAACACCAATCAGTGTCTTGGTACCAGTCACTTTTCAATTGATCCCCCTGGGTAACCTCTCTTATGACCTCCTTGATAGACCCTCTTACCCTATTTCTGCTGGCTCTACTGATTACCCATTGTTTGATTAATTATTTAACCACATATATCAGGAAAAGGATCCAGTCTGTTAAGTTGTTTGTCGCCAGGGTCACTTACTCTTCCCCTGCCTCTGATGAGTCCAGTCTCTAATGGTCTCAAGAAAAAGCAGGGAATGAAGTAGAAAAGCATCCCAGATGGGACTGTGAGAAACATGATCTTGACTCTTTATAGTTAGAAGTTTATTACTAATTCTTCACACTCTAATGCAGATAGTATTTTTGTACCCCTAGATGTGCTGTCCTAAAAACCTAAGACCTTGATAACTTGATAAACGGAAAGACTGTCTTATTGCTGTCTGGGAATGACCCCCTTAGAATGATAACCTTTGCCTTCTGTCTAGAATAGAAATTCCTTTTATTATGATAAATGTATCAAGACACATTTTGATCTCTCTCTCTCTCTCTCTCTCTCTCTCTCTCTCTCTCCCCCTCTCTCTCTCTCTCTCTCTCCTTTCTATAAATATGTGGCCCTGAGACCACTCATTACTGATCCCTCCTGTCTTGGTGTTGGGAGATCAGTCCTGGCCAGTAATAAATGCTCTTAAAACTTTCATTATTTTGGCTATCCTGTATTTTCTCTTACATGAGCACTTCAGGGTATACTCTACCTTTGGCATTTGGTTAACTTCTCTGCTCATCTACTACTTTGCAACTAAAGCAGAGCAGCCAACCTATGGTAGAATCCCCCCTGTACAATCTCCACCCACAGAGAACACATCCCACCCCCAATCCACTCAGTGTAGTAGCCTCTGTGTTCTGCTTCCCTGTCTGTGCTGGCCTCCTTCTGCTGGATAAAGACAGACCTTTCCTGGAGATCTTCCAGATTATCTTCAGCTCCAATATTCATAGATTCTACCAGTCAAACACTATTTCAAAGGCTGAATTTGGTAATCAGTAGTGAGAGTTGTAGGGAGCTCAGAATGAAGCATGTATCCTCTCTGCCATCTTGGCTCTGCCCCCAAATTCTCTTTATTTTCACTTTGTTCTTTAGTTTTAGATGATCTGGGCAGTTTTCTTTTATAATTTCTTGAAATATAATGTCTGGATCCTTTTTTTGTCAGTGTTTAGATAGTCCAATAATTCTTAAATGTTCTCCCTTCAATCTGTTTTTCAAGTCAGTTGTATTTGCTATGAGACATCTTAATTTTCTTCTTTTTTAGTCTTTTGGCCTTTGTTTTAATGTTTCTTCTCATTTCATGGAATTACTAGCTTCAGTTTAGTCCATTCTAATTTAGGGGAATTTCCTATTCAAGCAAGATTTTGTACCAAGTTGTTAATTGCCTTTCAATTCTTTCTTCCATAGTTCTATATAAATATCAGAAAAATCAGAAGCTCTGCTGGTTCTGAGGTACCAAACTATAACTTGCTCTTTCTTTGGGGATTTCTTTCTTGGTTATTATTCTGCAAGGTCCAGATTGGGCTAGAAGTTGAGACTGAAACCCTACCCTACTCCTGGGGGTGAAATTATATTATTGTTTTTTACTATTAAATCTGCTCTTCTCAGCCTATAGCCTGCATCTGTACCCCACCACAAAATACCATTTCTAGGTATAAGCCCACTTCTACAGTATCTGTAGATCTGTGATTCTGAACTGGGGACATTTGACATCTGTTCCTGCATGCCCTGGATTGCAATATAGGTCTGGAATTACCTCTTGCTCTTTTGCATAGCCTATTCTTTTAAGAGGATTTCTCAAAGCTTCTCCTAAATAAATCCAATCTTTGATTTCTGCAGATTTCTCTTTCTTCTTACACAGACCTGGATTAGAAAAAATGGTTTATCATGACTTATTTGAATTTCTCCAATAGGATTCAATGTGGGGAATTTTCTAGATATTTTTGAAGGAGTTAAGGGCAGGATGGGATTGAAACTTCCTCTACACTATCATTTTTGCTCTGCCTCTCTTTTCTTGCCTTTGTTCCCTGAATGGCTTGTTAAAAAGAGGTATATATTCAGCAATAAAAGATATCAACAAAACCCACCCAACCCCCTCTTTCTAACCACTACTAGACATAGCTCAGGTTAACTTAAGAAAATTGAAACTTTAGAAGATCCTACAAACCCACAGATTATTAAAGATATAAAGAACCTTAAAGATAATTAAATCCAATCCATTCATTTTAATGATAAGAAAACTCGACCAGAGAGGTCAAATGATTTCTCTAATGTCATCTTATTATTAACTTCTGAAAATGAAACTGACATTTATTTCTCCCAACCATTACTGTCTGCTTGCTGGACCATCATTTTTCCTTTGGGCTTCATTTTTGACTGAGCTGGTACTAACTTCCTTATTTCAAATAAACTATTTCCATCTCTCACACATTCTCTGGTGGTAGATTAATCTTGAACCCACAAAAACCATATCAAAGACACTTCTATAATTATCCTGAGTCTTATCTTATGCCAAGACTAGGTTGGGTTAGGATCAACAGCACAGGACAGTAAGATAGGAAGCCATTCAGATCTCAAGTCTTACAGCTATTTACAAATTTCAACACAAAACAATATTAAAATTTTTATTTAAGGGGAAAACATTTTCTCTGCTCTTCAATTATGTGGTTTTCTATATTTCATCAAATACAAATGTTTAGTCTTTTTACAGATAATTATGCTTATACATTTCTTTTCTATAGTTGGAATGAGGCAATAATTTAAGAATTACAAAAATTGAAGGAGCAAGGGTGAAAATTGGCTTTTTAAAATGTATAATATCTTTCTGTTCTAAACATAGGTTATTATTATAACCTCAGAAACATGACTATGGATAACTATCTCATTTTGATTCTGACATTTAAATCTTTAGACCTCTTTTCATAAGAAAATAACATAATTTGTTTTAGAAAATAAATGCAGTCCATGGATTATGCATATGTAACAAATGCTGTCTTAACACATAATATACATTGAAACCTTTCAAGTCAAATCAGCAAATGTTTATTAAGTGCTTATTGTGTGCCAAGCATGATGTTCCATACCTAGAATGCAAATATAAGCAGAAATAAAGTCTCTGACCTCAAAGAGCTTATATTATGGAATGAATAGCATGATAGCAAAAGGCCCAAGGGTTAAGAGTTCAGCCTGTGTAGGAATGAAGACACTGCTCCCCTGGACACTGAAAATAAGAATTCTGGAAAAGCCTTTCACAGCCAAATGAAGAAAAATATTACAGAGATACAGGGTACTTGCAATGTGAGAGAAAGTGAACTTGCAATGTGAAGAGATTTTGAAAGCATAGGAGATAAATTTCAAATAGTCAAGAGTGAAGCCCAGAGATTAAGCTCAGTAGTAGGAAAATTACTTAAAGGCTACACACTAAATTAAACATGAATCATCTAGTCACAATACATATAAGTTTAGATTTTAGTTAAAAAAACAAAACCATCTCTGTGTTCATTTGGAATGTTGAGTATGATTGTCCCTCTTCATCTGTACTATCAGATTAGTGCTGGCATTACTACTCTTGTGTTGACCACTATTACTACTACCACCACCACCACCACCACCAATAATAATAATAATAGCAAAGTTTTTTTTTAATGTTATCTACCTCTTGGTATTACAAATCACTGGTTTGCATATACAAATTATTACCTATATGTGTGTGTTGTATCCTCCCAATAGTATATTTTGAATATAAGAACTATTTCATTTTTTTCTTTGACAAACTGGAATAGTATATAGAGCAATGGACTCAGAGCTGGTAGGATCTATGTTTAAATCTGACTCTAGATATATTACAATCATTCAGACTTAGTTTTCTTGTTCATTAAAATGTGGTTAATTACAGCAACATAATTGTTGGAAGATGAAATAATATGCATAAAATTCTAGTTTTTAAACACTATATAGATAAGTTATTAATTTTGTCCCTAACTTTTTCCACACTTCCACACTCATATCATAAATGTTACCAATAAATATTGAGAAAACTGAATTATATTGAGTACATTCCATGTTTGAAATATGTTTTTTACTCAGGCTAATATACCCTTCAGTATCTGAAACTCAATACAATTTTGAACTGTAATATGATAATAATGAATCATCCCTCTCCTTGACTCTATCTTTCCCTATTTTGTTACCCATTTATCCTAGTGAGAGAATATATGTAGAACATAGTTGTAAAATACATATAGAATTTATTTATGGAATGCATCATATCTTTATCTAGATCTTCTAGTGACTACTTCCAAAGTTGATTGAAACTCCATCAATATATTCCCTTCAAACCTTGTCCACATATCATCGCCTTTAGCTCCCAGCCTTTGTTTTGATGCATATTTGTCATTTCCCAGCATAAATTCAGACCATGCTCTTCCTGACAGTCTAATTGTAACCAAATTTATAACCATTGTCATAGAAAATAGATAGTAGTCTATTCTAGCATAGTAGGGTAATTACTCCTGCAGTATCCAGATTCAAACAACATAGTAACAGCAACTTTAAAAGGGAAATAACTTTTAGCTGTAACCTTTTCTTTTTTCATGTGGCAAATACTTAGCTAATTCATTCATGTTTTGTTTACCCTATACTTTTTTAAGCTTATATGCTACCATTAATTCTATAGTAAACTCAATCACTTGGTTTATAGGCAATTATTAAACAACAATTGTGGACCTAGGTACTGTGGTAGGTATGGTTGATAAAAAGACAAAAACAAATTGATCCTGGCCTTTAAGGAACTTAAGTGAAGGAGGAAGAAGAGAAGGACAATAAGTCATAGTCAAGAGTAATTAGGTGAGGGTCACCAGAGGAAAAATCACAATCATTATTTCCATTGGAGTAATCAATAAATCATTAAATAAAAAGGAAGTGGATAAAGATATTGGGAAATAAAACAAACATTAGAACATGCTGTCACAGAGATAGGCAATTTCATTATTTAGATATTGAAGCAAAAAAGCAGAGCTGATGATAAACTTGAGACTTACATGATTAAAAATTCATCTTTCAAAAAGTGAAGAAAGTGATAATGGGAATTATTGTTTAGCCCACCTGGTTCAATTTTGTTTAGCTTTTACAAAGGAATATTTGTTGGTGGAGTTATGAACCAATATAACCATTTTCAAGAGTAATTTTGAATTATAGCCTAAGGGCTATAAAAAACTGGAAATATACTACTAGTTCTTTATCCCAAAAAGATCATGAAAAAGGGAAAAGGCCTCATATTTGCAAAAAATATTTATAGTAACTCATTTTTTGATGGCGAGAATTGGAAATTGAGGGGATGCCCATCAAATGGGGAATGGCTGAACAAGTTATGATATATGAATGTAACAGAATACTCTTTTGCTTTAAGAAATGATGAACAAGACAATTTCACAAAAACCTGGAAAGATTTATATGAACTAATGCTGAGTGAAGTGAATAGACCAAGAGAATATTGTATTGCAATACATTTTTGATTAATTTAGCTCTTCTCAGCACTACAATGATAAAAGATAATTCCAAAAAATTCATGATGGAAAGTGTTATCTACATGCAGAAAAAAGAACTATGGATTCTTAATATAGATTGAATTTCAATATTTTCATTTGGGGAGATTGTATTTTTTTTCTTTCTCATTTTTTTTCCTTTTGTTCTGATTCCTCTTTTACACGACTAATGTGGAAATGCTTAACAAGTTTGCATTTGTTTAACCTGTTATCATATTGCTTGCTCTCTCACGGAGGGAGAAGGGCAAGGAAAAAAATTTGGAATGGAAAATCTTATATAAAACAAATATTGCAAACTATCTTTATGTGTCATTGAAAAATTAACATACTATTTACAAGAAAAATTAAATATAAAACATCACTGAGAGAGCAAGGGAGGTGTAGAGCAGGCAAATAAGTATCTCATAATTAGAGTACATAATATCAGCAAATAAAGTATGACAGAAAAATATGGACTAGTCATGAAGAATAGCCTATGGAGATCCCATGTGCTTCAATGATATCATGAGAAACTAAGGAGAACATAAGATTTAAGTTCCCTAGCAAAAGCATTTTGAATGAACTGTGATCTATCTCACTAGCAGAAACCTTCTCATCAGTGGAGTCAAATCCATTTGAATAGTTGAGCAATTAAATGATCCAGGCCTCATTGTGGTGGCTAACTTGACTGTGATTTTACTCAATTTCTTCAAAGCATCTATGATTACTACATCCTCTTCTATCCATTCATTCTACCTTTCCTACTTATTTTTGAGACTTTTTTTTCCATAGTAATTAAGGATATAATATTAATCAGCATTTACAGACAGGCATAGTCCTATTTGAAGGACCAACCTTGAAGATTTAAGTTTTGGAATGTTTCATTTGTGTAAGATGACTCTCCAATTGAAGTTATTCACTTCCGATATCCTTACTGGATGAGATCGCAGTCTTCAAATCCAATTTTCATGACTCATGGCAGATACGTACTTTTGAGATCCTTAATTTCTAAGCTTTTGCAACTTTCATTTTTTCCTATATCCTTCTGTAGTTGAACAATTATTTCTTATATCTTACCTATCTCATCCATCCAATGGTCATTAGTGAGCCATCAAGAAGTGATCTTGATCAAAAGATTGGGAGAGAGGTGCTAATTATTTTTTTTTTAAATCCTAGTAGATTTTTTAAAAATTTTACTGAAGCAAGTCATAGAAGACCCCTATTTTCTAAACCTCAACCTCCAAATCCTAGAATTATTGCCCAGCTAATATCCTAATCCTGGCACTGGCCATACCAGTAAGATAAGTACAGGGGTTTCCTTAGGAGTGAGGATCCCCATCAACTATAGTCTTACTAAAGCTCTGAGTATATATATTGCAAACTTAGCATCCTCTCAAAGCATTAGAATTATATCAGTGGAAATGTTAAGCCAAAAATTATAAACAGGTTCTGGCTACCACTTGGGTATATAATAACTATATTAACTATATTAAATTAATTCCTAAACAATTCAGCACAGTTTTTTTCTGATATGAGGCATTGAATCATTTATTATGGCTTTTTGCCATTCACACTAACCAATAGGTAAATTTGTCCTACTCATGAGGAACCCATAAAGAGATAGAGCCTCAATTTCCTTTGGTTCCAAGTTGATAAAAATCAGTTCCATATTCTCTAAAGAACATTAGCTTTCTATAGTTCTTAAATCAAAGTGGCTGAACCCAGTATACTTGAAGGAAAAGACATTTAGCTCTGCCTACCAACTGTACCATGTGTCATTTACATCTGGATAGAAAAGAATAAACCAAGTACATCATAAACACATACATTAACCCTTCAGTACTTTCCCAGAGCCAAAACATATCAGGAATCTACTTGACAATCATTTCCTCATATAGATGTTAATTAAGTCTCCACTAACAGAATGATCTTATTTGGTGAATAGAACAATCATCTTGTCCTCTGGAAAGAACTTTTAGGGAAATTTCTTACTGAATTGGTATGCAAATATAATGAATAATTGTAACTTAAAAGATTCCAAATGTGTCTGAGGCTTCTCCTCCAAAGTATTACGTTTTTCTGAGACTTGTATGTATAAATGGGAAAAGAATTATGAGTGCTGCTTTAATGTTTCTTAAAATAATCTGCTAGGAGCTATCATGTCATTAGGAAAAAAAATAAAGAAATAAAATAATAATAAGGACATCTAGAGTAGAAACTTGAATCCTTGAACATTAGAAAAAATGGCTTGAGAAAAATAAAAGGGCAATGTCCTTAGTCAGGCAATTTCACATTTAATGGCACAAGAGCCAAATCATCTAATATATATAATGATGAATATTTAAAAACAAAAAACTATCTGGGCCTTGAATTGCAATATTTATATCAGATGTCATGTTTTTTTTGTTTTGTTTGTTTTCAAAGCCCTTCATTTAATAACTATTTCTGTACTTGCTATTGTTTTAGATGTTTTTGGCTAGACTTATTAAAATTGGGATATGTATAAACAATGAATGACTGTCGATTGCTATTAGCTAAATGGACACTTATTATCAATATATAAAGAGTTAACCAGGCACACCAAATATATGTAAATAGTTTGATGTGTCTTTTAATACTTGGAAACAGTAAAACTTATTATGTAGGGTCTTTTTTTTTTTTTACAACTCATGTTTTCTATTTGGTCCCTTATTTCCAGTAGAACATTTCTATTTTAATTGACAAACCAATTAGGAAACAATCAGGTACCCAAAATTATTATTTTGGGAGTAAATGTGCTAATGAACCAGTGACCTTACAGTAAATGGAAATTTGAGGGATGAGATAAATATTTTGGGAGTTCTAGAAAGGTCTAATGTAGGAAGTGGTGTTTTGAGATACGTTTTGAAAACTAGCGATTCTAAGAGAGATGAAAAAGTAGCACATTTCAAGAGTAAGGGACAACTTATAAAATAAGAAATGAAAAACCAGTCAGAAACAACTGTTCCTTATACTTAAAAAGAAAACACCATGACTTTTCTCTCAGGTGAGCTTGCCTTGATTTTGTGGTGATTAAAAAGACATAACTTACCAGCTGCTTGGTTCCCATTTAGCCAGAGCAGGTCCAGCACAAGAGAATGCACAGTTTGGAGCAGCTCAGAGTGAGCATCATTGCTTAGTTCTCACCCCAGCCAGGATCAGAGCTGGGAAAGGAACATTCCAGTCTTTGGACACTTGGCTTCAAACCTACCACATCAGCTGACCCCATAATGTCTATTAAAATAGAGATGATCTGTCCATCAGTAGTCTTGGCCCAGGGAATAATGGAGTTTCAGTAATTTCACATAAATGGGCAAAATATTAATTCTTCTCTTCCTTAAAGTAGGCAGAAGATCTTGTATCACTGAATAAAAATTCCTCCCCTTATCCAAAATGCAAAAGACCGGTGTGGCACAGAATGACAAAACTCCTTGGTGGTAAGAGTTATCACTTGATCCTGATTATGGGAGGAGATGACTAAAAATTAAGTTAACTGGGGGGATACTGGAAAATTAAGGAAGTCTTTTGCCAACCTCAAACATGGCCAAAGATTGAACTCTAGCAAAAATGTGCCATTAGTTTAATATCAATAAGTTAATGGACACTCTTGACTTCCAGTGACTCAACTTAGTTTAAATTAATTTAATTATATCTAATCCATTTCTCCGCATTTTGTCCACAAGAATATAGTGAAAGTCATTTCTTTCAATTAAATCTGAGGACATTGTGATGATATGTTAATATATGTATCTGTGTATGTGTGTATATACATATATCCTGTTTAGCACTATTTCCCTTTTTAAATACTTACAACTATTTTTTAAATGATATATTTTAGAGTTTTATCAAAAAGTAAAATCAAACTTAATTGTAGTATAAACATTTTTGTTTCTTCCCCAGTTTGAAAATGGGTTGACATTTATGTATATATAATGCAGCAGTTCTCCCAGTACAGAAAACACATGGGCAGGCAATGTTGTTCAGGTTGTAATTTATCCTATCACTCCAGTTATTATATGATATAAAAATAATAGTAACATTTGAAATAAACAACTTTTAAAAGCACTTTACCCCCTTCAGAACTGATAAAAACTGAAAGCTAAATTGATTTAATTTTGATCTCTTTGTTTTCCCCTATTCAAAGATAAGAAATGTCTCAAAAGATTTAGAACTCCTGCAACTTCTAGTCATCAAGCATATGAGATAGAATTTTAAAATATTCCTGTGAATGGGGTATTCCAATTAGACCATCTGACTACTATCTAGCATGGGGGACATATGACAGTAATTAGATGTAATGTAATCTATAAATTGAGGCACAGATCCTTTGGAATAAGATCCCTCTTTCCCAAAGGGAAGAAAACCAGTGGATGCAGGGGCCAACCCAATAGGACCTAACCCCACCCTCTTTTCCATGTGGAAAGAGAGCCAGAGGGAGACCATGCCAGTAAAAGTCAAGAGTGATCTTTGTAAGCAAAAAACAGACATGATTATGCAAGAAGCAGACATCCTAATCCTGAAATAACTCAGCGAGGGGAAAGTAGGGAGTTGTTTATATAATTTTCAGAGAAAAGGAGACAGAAATGAGCTCTTCTGTGGAAGAGACAAGGCTATAGGTTGTGTTATGGATGAGAAGTTCCAAAAATGAGGAGTGGAGCTTCAGGAATAGGGGCACTGACTTCTTGGTACATTAGAACAAGATGAACACAATGAAGCAGAGAGTCCAAGGCTCCAGTATAGACAGCAAAACAAACTAGATGTCTTAGTAAGTCCAATGCTAGCTGATAGTTCAATGACCACTCAAGGATGTTTGAGTTAGCTTCAAGGTCACTAATTCAGCACTTCGGGGTAGCTGGACTCACTCCTAGAAACCAAAAAGGATTGTCGGTTTATCAAATCATTCTGTCCCCTAATTGGTCAAGTTAGTCCTGTAATATGTATTATTGCAGAGTTCCAGGAAAATAAAGGTAGATTAGCACATTCCTTTTCACATATCCAAAAGCAAAACACTACTGCAGGGATTATTACTGGCTTTTGCTTTTGGCTACATGAACATTCCTTCCACAGAAGCAAATTCTGGATGGTATCACTGTTTGTTTATAAGTCTTCATGTATTCCAGTGTGAAATGCCTTTGCCTGAAATGTTCTCCTTATCTCCACCTATTGGATTATCTGTCCTCCTTCAAGGCCCAAATAAAATCTCATTTTCTACAACAAACCTTTCCAAAACCCTCTTAATTCTAGTGTCTTCCCTGTTTGAATTATTTTTTATTCATCATATGAAATACACACAGACATATTGTACATGGTATTTAGATGTAGATCTATACATAGATATAGATATAGATTTGTAGCTTGTTGCTTCTTCAATTAGATTGTAAGGTCTTTGAAGGAAGGAACATTTTTTTTTTATTTCCAGTGCTTAGAACAGTGCCTATAATAGGTGTTTAACAAATGCCTACTGAGTGATTGACTGTTCTCTCTTCAAACACTGATCATGAAAAATGTATCAAACACATTCCTTATGGAGAAGAAAACAAATTTCAATAATTGTTTCCAAATGAAATAATAATGATTTTAGATTACCTCTAATTCCTTCTAATTAGGTTCTGGAGACAAATTTAATCAGCTGGCAGGCCTAAAAGTACACTTCTTCAAGAAACCTATTCTAGTAGTCAGGCCTTTGACTGAAAACCAAGGAAGTCAGCTAAAATATATAATACTTTCTTGGCCTATGTATCACATTAACAATTGATCTTGTCCAAAGTAGCTTTCTTTTACAAAACTATTTTTATGATTCATTCTAATAGAACAATAGATAAATCAAACAATCAATAATTATCCAGCTATTTGAATTTGCTATGTCTCTGGCTATTTCCTGTAGAGGGCCACAGAGAGTGGGGGAACTCTGGGTGTGATATAAGACCCTTCAGCCCAGAGGGAACCTGCTAACAATGTCTGTTTCAGCTCCCCATCTCCCCTAAGGGCTCTCAGCCTTCCTGAGAAGTCATGGTGCAGTGACAACCTGTGTTGTAATTAAAGCAAAGTGATACCAAATTGCAAATAGTTATCTACATACAATAGCAAGTTGTTTATGTGGTCACAGTGTGCTATAGTTATGTAAGGGTATTAAGGTATATAAGTCTGAGAGAATTTGGAATAAACAGACTCCATGTTTGACTATCCACATGAGTCCCACCTCTTCACTCCTCTTCTAAGACCAAGGACTCAGGCTGGTCCCAAGATCTTCCAGAGAGCTAGTCTGGGTACAATTATTTCCCTTGCTACAAACATCTCTTTTAACAACACCTTGATTAGTTAAGTTTACTAGTGTCCTTGAGAATGCATAGAATGCAATATGCAGAGCACTGGACATGAAATAAGGACCTGCGAAACTTATGGACGGCAGAGCCAAGATGGTGGAGAAGACACATTACTTTTTCTGGGCTTTCCCTATGACCCTCACACTAACAGCAAGCCCAGTCTCTGAATTAGTTCTGGACTGGCAGAACACACAAATCTTGGGAGTATAACAAATTACCAGCAGAAAATAATTTCAAAGATTTACAGAAAATGTCTGTTTCAATCAGGCACAGAGGGAGGCAAGCCAAGCGCAAGCAGTCCAAGCACAAATGCCAGTACAAGCAATGCAGACCCAGAGTGATGCTGGAGAATCTACAGGGGAGGAATCCACTATGGTGTTGGCTATTCTGCCCTTGTTGCAAGGCAGTAGATCAGCAGAGAAGTCATAAAATACCCAACACAAACACAAAAGGTAAATAGTGAACCTTGAAATGCCTGAATTTCACAGCCCTTGGTCATGCCAACCCAGCACCGGGAGTGAGTCAGCACTGACCTAGCACAGTCACTGCTGCCTATAGAGGAAGCTTGGATAACCTTCCCCTTGTCCTAAAAAACAGACCTCAACTTTTTTTTTTTTAAATGAGCATAAAAAGTAAAAAGAACTCACCCCATAGACAGTTTTTATGGTGAAAGAGAAGAACAGATTTCAAAGTTTATGTCACTAAAAGCAGATCATCTCCAGATGAAGCCCCAAAAGGTGATATAAGTTGGAAACCATCTCACAAGGCTCTCTTGGAAGAAATTAAAAAGGATCTCAAAAGAGAGTTAGAAGAAAAATGGGGAAACAAAATGAGAACTCTGCAAAAGGGTTTGGAAAAGAAAACACAAAAATTATCTGAAGAATTATCTATTTCTAGTGAAATAGATTTCACTAAATCTATTTTTTATAAAATTTCATAGATTTAGTGAAATGGAAAAAATATATATAACTCCTTACAAAATAGATTTGACAAAATGGAAAAAGAAAACAACCCCCTGAAAAACAGAATTTGTGAAATAGAAAAAGAAAATACCTCCTTAAAAAACATAATTTGTTAAATGGGGAAAAAAAGCCATAGAACAAACAACTCATTTAAAAATTCAATTGGCCAAATACAAAAAGAACTTAAAATGCCAATTAGAGAAAATAATTCACTAAAAATCAGAATTGAACAGATGGAAATGAATGACTCAATGAGACATAAAGAATTATTCAAGCAAAATCCAAAAAAAAAAAAAAAAGGAAAAACAGAAGAAAATGTAAAATACCTACTTGGGAAAAACACTGACCTGGAAAATAGATCTAGGAAAGACAAATCTAAGGATTATTTGACTTTCTGACAACCATGATGAAAAAAATAAAGAGCCTAAAAATCTTAGCAAACTGCCCTGATGTCCTAGAATCAAAAGGTAAAATAGCCATTGAAAGTATTCACCAATCACCTCCTCAAACAGACCCCAAAATGAACACTCCAAGGAATATCATGGCTAAATTCCAGAACTATTGGAGCAAAGAAAAAATATTGTAAGCATCCAAAAAAAAAAAAAAAAATCAAATATCAAGGAGTCACAACCAGGATTACACAGGACCTAGAAGCTTCCACCTTAAAGGATTGAAGGGCCTGAAATCTGATATTTCAAAAGACAAAAGAATTTGGATTGCAGCCAAGAATCAGCTATACAGCAAAAATTGAGCATTATCTTTCAGGGAAGAAGATGGACATTCAATGATAGAGGTGAATTTCATTTATTTCTAATGAAAAGCCAGAGTTTCACACACAAAAATTAATCTCCAAATACAGAACTCAAAAGAAGCATAAAAAGGTAAAAAGGAAAGAACTCTTGAGAACTATATCTCTATTATGGGTATACTTAGAGAAGATAGGTATAATTTGATTTTATTGTGATAATAAAAAAAGAAACTAGAGGTAGAAAAGGGATTGTAGTGGGAAAAAAAGAGGAAAATGGAGGTAGAATAAGGGAAATTATATCTCATGAAGAGGCAAAGAAGACATAATTGAGGGAAAGAAGGGAGGTGGTGAGCATTGTGTGAATCTTACTATCATCAGATTTGGCTCAAAAAGAAAAGGTGAGACAGAAACAGAAAGAATTAATAAGGAAAATATCAAATGTCTCTTCAGTCACATAGTTGATTTCTTTATTATTATTATTATTTTATTTATTTTAAACATAAATATAAGATAGAAAAAATGTCATGTACAGGAGGATTCAAAATATAAAGCAATACATTTCTATTTCAAGAAAGACTATAAAAACTGCACACATTTTGTTCAGAACTGTTTTTTCTTTGCTTCCTTGTGTGTTTTCTTTTGTGCTCTGCTGTGTGTAATATACATGGATATGCATAAGTACATACATATAGATAAACATGCACATACACATATATAGGTATGTGTGTGCCTTCATATGTGTCATCATATGCTCATATATGTAAAATCACATGTTTGTCCCCTGCTTCTCTGAAGATAGATAACATTTCCCTTCATAAGTCCATGTTTTTTCTTTTTTTTAACCCATTATTTCCCTACACCACAGCAATATTCCAACTTTATACTGTGCAGTTATTTTAAATAATCTAAAACATTGATTAATATGGCTGTCATATAGTTTCCCTCCTTTTATTTTGATTAAATCTATTTTAATTTTTAACTTTGTCCACTACTTTTTTCAACATAATAAATTATATTCCTGATCTTTATTTTATATTCATGTATCTCTTATTTCCTATGTCTATGATTCCTCTGTTTTTTCCACCTGCTCCCTTGCTCTTTTATTTCTTAATTTACCTCAGCTTTAAGAATCTTTTACTTCTTCTCTCCTAGTGCCCTTTGCCCTTGTTGTCATCTATCTGGACTTACAAAACTTTTAAAGACTTTCAAGCATAGATATTGGTCCCTCTTTATCCCATTCCCATTAATCTTTACATCCTTCTATAGCCCACCCTCATTTTATTCCTTTGCCCTCTTATCTCTTTATAATTTTAGAAGACTTTAATTCCCTTCTAAATATATATGTTGTTTTCTCTTCAGATATACAAGTAGGGTTTCCTCTAAAAATTCCTCTCTTATGCTCTCCTCCTTCCTTATTTCTTTCCCCTTTTATTTCTTTTTCAATTTAGAAGACATTTTTATTCCTTCTATATTATATACATATGAATATATGCATTCTTCCTCTTTAACCCATTCCTAATGATAGTAGGGTTCCAGAACTACCAGCCCTTTCCTCCCCAACTGATTTATCTGTGTCAGTTCTTCCTCTCATCTCATTTGCATAAGATATATTTTTTACCTTTTCCTATGTTTTTTTTTCTTTTTAGAATTACATCATACTCCACTCTACCCCAATTTTTCTTTCAAACTACCCAATTACTATGATAATCTTAGACATATAGTTTACAATTCCCCATATAAAAAGTCATTTGTCCTTATTGACTCTCTTGTAATTCGTATTTAATGTTTACCTTATACTTCTCTTAGATCTATTATGTCAGATTTTCTATTAAATCCAGGTCTTTTTGCAACAAAATTCTGAAAGTCTGGCAATGCATTCAATATCCTTTTGTTTTTGTTTTCATTCAGGATAATCCTTAACTTTGCCGTGTATGATAATTTTGTCCATAACTCTAGTTCTTTTGCTCTTCAAGGCCTGTAGTCTTTTAATGAAGCTGATACTAGGTCTTGTATGATTCTAACTGTTGCTCCACTGTATTTGAATTGTTTTTTTTTTCTCATTATTTATAATATGTTCCCCTTGACCTGAGGGGTTTAGAATTTGATTATGATTTTCCCATAAGTTTTCCTTGTAGGATCTCTTTCCTGAGCAATTGGTAAATTTTTCTATTTCTGTTTTTTCCTCTTGTTCTAACACTTCAAAATGATTTTATTTAATTATTTCTTGTATTCTCTTTTGTCAAAATACTAGAAACATTCTTGTTTTCTCTTCTTGATATGAGATATTTGACATTTTCTATATTTTATTATTATTTCTTGATCTCTTGTAACTTCATTGATTTTGTCTTGCCCAATTCTAATTTTCAAGGAATTGTTTTCTTAAGATTCTGGATCCTTTTCCAGTTGGTTGACTTTCTTTTCACAATCTTCTTGAGGCTTTTTTATTGTTCTTATTTTTTTTTAGGGTTTTTTTTAACAGTTCTTCTATGAATTCTTTTGAGGCAAGTGATCATTTTTTATTACTCTTTGGGGTAGGAGAGGATTTTTTTTGCTTCAGTATCCTCCTCTGAAGATGAACCCTGCTTTTTTCTAGTCTCATAACTTTCTGTGGTTGGGTTCATTTTTTCTACTTTGCTCATGTATTTTTTTTAATCTATAGCAGCTTGTTATTGTCACCTCTACTGCCATCATATGGGAGATGGTGCTTCTGGCCTTAAACCCTCCTTCAGTTCTCTTCTCTGGCCTGAAACTCCAAAACCAAGAACTCTGCCCTCCTATAAATGCCCACAGTTAACAACATCCCTGTCCCAGTGCTTCAGCACTCATGGGTCATATGCTGGTTCCTTCTCACCCAGAGCCACTTCTCAGCAGCGTAGTTGAGCCTGACATCCTTTCAACAGTGATTTTCTCAATCTTCCCTTCTCACATAGCCAACTCCCCATACTCTCCACAAGGTAAAAATTCCTGTGGCTGGGCAGAGGCTACTACTACTCAGCTAGCCCCAGAGCTGGTTACATGTTATTTCAAGTGAGTTAGCCTGGAGGTGTTCACACTTCATAGGGGCCAATCTTTTGTCTTAGCATCTTTCTTCAGATGTTCTCAGATTGTGTTAAAAAATATACTGTTCTGCCCCAACCATTGTTTGTTTTTTAAACTGCTCTATGCCTATCCTTAGATGTACTATTTTGTCTTATTTGTAGGGGAAATCTGGAAAGCTTGAAACTTTCTGACCTACTCTGCTATCTTCCCAGAATTTGTTCCTATAGTTCTTGAGAGCAATTTTGTGTCTTGTATTTCTTCTTGTCCCCACAGAACTTATCATAATTCCTTGTACATATACCCCTATGCACACTTATTCACACACACACACACACACACACACACACACATACACACATATAATGAATACCTATGGGTTAGATAATATAGGGATGTAGAATGTCCTTCAGATAAGTAGCACTGTGGATAAGAGTACCAGGCCTGGAATCAGGAAGACATCTTTTTGAGTTCAAATCTAACCTCAGACATTTACTTGTTGTGTGACCTTAGGCAAGTACTTTAACTCAGTACCTTAGTTCCTCATATATATTGAATCACCTCATTATCTTTGCTAAAAAATCCCAAATGACACTGATGCATTGTTGGTGGAACTGTGAACGAATCCAACCATTCTGGAGAGCAATCTGGAATTATGCCCAAAAAGTTACCAAATTGTGCATACCCTTTGATCCAGCAGTGTTTCTATTGGGCTTATATCCCAAAGAAATACTAAAGAAGGGAAAGGGACCTGTATGTGCTAAGATGTTTGTGGCAGCCCTGTTTGTAGCGGCTAGAAACTGGAAATTGAATTGATGCCCATCAATTGGAGAATGGCTGGGTAAATTGTGGTATATGAATGTTATGGAATATTATTGTTCTATAAGAAATGACCAGCAGTGGACCGATGCTAAGTGAGATGAGCAGAACCAGGAGATCATTATACACTTCGACAACGATATTGTATGAGGATGTATTCTGATGGAAGTGGATTTCTATGACAAAGAGAGCTAACTGAGTTTCAATGGATAAATGATGGACAGAAACAGCTACACCCAAAGAAGGAACACTGGGAAACGAATGTGAACTATTTGCATTTTTGATTTTCTTCCCGAGTTATTTTTACCTTCTGAATCCAATTCTCCCTGTGAAACAGGAGAACTGTTCGGTTCTGCAAATATGTATTGTATCTAGGATATACTGCAACATATTTAACATATATAGGACTGCTTGCCATCTTGGGGGGGGGAGGGGGGGGGGGGGGGAGGGAGGGAGGGGAAAAAAACGAAACATAAGCGAGTGCAAGGGATAATGTTGTAAAAAATTACCCTGGCATGGATTCTGTCAATACAAGGTTATTATTAAATAAAATAAAATTTAAATTAAAAAAAAAAAAGAAAGAAATGACCAGCAGGATGAATACAGAGAGGCTTGGAGAGATTTACATGAACTGATGCTAAGTGAAATGAGCAGAACCAGGAGATCACTTTACACTTCCACAACGATATTGTATGAGGATGTATTCTGATGGAAGTGGATTTCTTTGACAAAGACTCAATTTCAATTGATAAATGATGGACAGAAGCAGCTACACCCAAAGAAAGAACACTAGGAAATGAATGTGAACTATTTGCATTTTTGTTTTTCTTTCCGAGTTGTTTTTACCTTCTGAATCCAATTCTCCCTGTGCAACAAGAGAACTGTTCAGTTCTGCAAACATATATCGTATCTAGGATATACTGCAACATATTTAACATATATAGGACTGCTTGCCATCTGGGGGAGGGGGTGGAGAGAGGGAGGGGAAAAATCGGAACAGAAGCGAGTGCAAAGGATAATGTTGTAAAAAAAATTACCCTGGCATGGATTCTGTCAATATAAAGTTGTTATAAAAGAAAAAAAAAAAAAAGAAAAAAAAAAAAGAAAATCCCAAATGAAGTCATGAAGAATTGGACACAATTGAAAAATGACTGCTGAACAACAACAAAATTTAATGGACTTCCTCAGTGGACTGTAACCAAAAGTGTCCAAGTAAGCCTGGATGACCATTTGGAGATTTTGTGGAAAGATTCATCATTCTGATAGCTAGACTGAACCTAGATAACCCCTGAGATTAGTTTCCTGCCTACTCAAAGAAAAAGAAAATTCCGCATATCTAAATTATGGAACTAACATATATAAATTATAATATTAACAAATCAATATCAAAGTGAAGTGATAAAGGACAGAAAGAAAAGCAAAGAGATTCATAGAATATACGATGATATAATTAAATTCAATAATATGAATATTTTAAATGCCTACACTATGCTAAGAACATTATACAAAAGTTTTTGACTACTTCGCTAATTAAAACTCCAAAAGGAAACTCTTAACTTTCAACATACTCTCATCCACAAATTCAATGTATCTAAAGATATACTCCTCAGTTCTCTCCCAGTTAAATAAATTCTCCTGGCTTCCATTTTTCTAGGAATGGGGCTATCAGTTTATTCCAAAATTAATATTTTGCCCATTGACTCTAATATTTCATTAGGTATCAAGTTCAGTCAATTTCTCCCTAACCACTTTCTTTTCACTCTAGTTCAGACTTTCATTACTTTACATATATATCATTGCATCTGCCTTGTATTTCCATTTTCTTTAATGAACCTCTTGACTAACATGTTTTTCTCCTCCAATCCAAACTGCACAATATTGTACAATTTATGATTCTAAAATATCATTTTGATCATGTTGTTACTTTCCACAGATGAGCAATACCCACTCTATATAAGGCACAGTATTTTGTTCAGGTCAGGGACTCAATAAATAAATATTTGTTGTGAAATTATTGATGCTCATTAGCCTAAAATTCAAGAACCACTATGATTTGGTCAATACTTTTCCATTCTTAGCTTCTAGTATTCACCTATATGAACCCTCCAAACTGATATCCTTTCAATTAAACATTTCATTTTTTTATTTTTTTCTCAAAGGATCATAATATCAAGTCTCAATAATCAACAGTGTGTTTCTTTGGGAAAATCTCAATCTAAATTTCTTAATGCATAAAATAAAGAAATTAATCAAGATTATCTCTAAGGTCCCTTGCAGCTATAAAATTCATTGATTCTTTGATTCAGCCTTAGCTTATCATCCCTCCTAGAACTGATCCTCCTTTCCTTCAAATTCCTTTAGCACTAATTGTTAGCTACTTCTGGTATTTTATTCCATATTGTATTTTGATCATAAGATATATACTTATTACTGTAAATCTTAAAGTGTCACAAAAAGCTACTAAAGTGCTTAATATATATTTCATCATTTGATTCTCACAATAACTGTAAAGCAAGTGCTATTATCTTCATTTTACAGATGAGGAATTGTAGTTGAAAGAGATTAAATGTCTGGCCAGAGGACACACACACACAGTTAGACTCTGAGAAATCTATAAAAAACTTGTTAAACACCTATTGTGTGTCAAGTTCTACACTAAACACTATTTGATCATTGAATATCATCCCTCCAAATAGATCATAAAAGGTAGAGGGAACTAATTCTTCATGCATCTAGCATATATCACTAAGCCCAACACCTTGGGAATAAATGACTGACTTATTTGATGAAAGAGTTGATAGAATATTGACCTTGAGTTCAGGAAAATGTAAAGTTGGGAAGCTCTAAATCCTTAAGCGTATACATAAATGTACTTAAATGGATAATTTTTGAGGAAGAATGATAAGTTTAAGGCTAGACAGAAAAGCTAAATGATCTTAAATAAAGTAATATTTATAGTTACTGTTAAAAATCTAAAGAAAAATTCCTGCCATGGGCTCAAAAACAGTCAAAACCCTAACTATGAAAATTAAATGGCAACTGGAAAACTTGATTCAAGAGATAAATACCCCCTCCAAGAGGAAAAAAATACCTCCCCCAACTAAATGTCTGCTTCTCAAGCCAAGGAGCGTGTAGTCACACTCAAATATGACTAGTCAATTCTAACAATATGTGTCTATAAGTGATTGGAAAGTTTTCATTATTATTTAATTCATGATTACCCAAGGTAATCAGAAGTGAATCCCATAAATCCAAGAGAATTTAAAGGTTATATCATTTGTTCCTCTTTTTATTTCAGTTATTTCAGGAGATATATCTCTTTATATTGAGAAAACTATTGTCTGAAAATGCTATTGCTTTTTCTAGGCCAAAAGAGAATGGATCCCACTTTAAAGTTTTATTAGTTTCACTATGCTTCATTCATCCTGTTTGTCAGAGTGCTATTAGAGTGCAATTACTTGATGAACTTCAATGAAAGAGGGAAGAAAATGTTAAATGAGAGTCACTTAGTTGCAACTTAAAAATCTGATCTCATTTCATACTGGAGTCCTTGCTCTAGGAGAAGCCCACAAAATTGTTGGAGAGCAACTTATTAAACTATAAAGTTGTGAAATCTCTGTTGTATTAGAAAATGTCAAATGTCTTTTCCCCAAAGAATCTGACAATTGATTTCATGGTTCATAAAAGTGATCATTTTGTGCAGTTTGCAATTTCTTGATCTAATTTCTAATATTAAAGTGAAAAGTGAAACTAACAGAAATCACTCCTTTTTTTCCAAAGCACTTTTAACCACCAGGGGGAACTGCTGACCATTTGCCACATCTTTTTTAACAATAAGAACCAGGTTTTGCACTTCTCTGGCTATGTTGCAGACATAACAGAGGATATTTAGGAATTCTTTATTTCTCAGTGAACAGAATATCAATATACTTTCTGGGTAGCATTGCTTTAATCAGTCTTAGGATAAAGTCTGTAGATTTATTCAAAGTAGTCTTCTGTCTCTGCCTTCAAGCCTGAGAGACTCCACCCTTCCCTGGGATATTTCATTTCAATAGATATATATTTATTACTGTAAATCTTAAAGTGCCACAAAAAGCTACTAAAGTGCTTAATATATATTTCATCATTTGATTCTCACAATAACTGTAAAGCAAATGCTATTATCTTCATTTTACAGATGAGGAATTGTAGTTGAAAGAGATTAAATGTCTGGCCAGAGGACACACACACACACAGTTAGACTCTGAGAAATCTATAAAAAACTTGTTAAACACCTATTGTGTGTCAAGTTCTACACTAAACACTATGAATACAAAGAAGAATTTTAACAATTTTTGCCTTCAAGGAGCAAAGGAGTAATATAAGACACACACAACAAAAAGACTTTTAAAAGAGATGGGGGAATACTTAGGGCAATAACATGGAAAAATCTTGTGGCTTGGGATGGGAAATGACCTGGCCATTGCTTTTCAGGGTCTGAGGCAATATTCCCGATTTCAATCTGACTTCCTATCCATCTACCAGCAGCCTTAATGAGCATGATGTAAAGAAATTGACACAAAAGAATATGATTGATATAGATACAAATATTAAGAATCAGTACGAGAGAGAAAAAATAGAGACAGAGACACACACACAACACACACAACACACACACACAACACACACACACACACACACACACACACACACACACACCCGAAGACTCATCTTCCTGTGTGTTCAAATTTGGCCACACTCACTATGTAACCTTAATCAAATCACTTAAAACTATTTGCCTTAGTGTTAGAAATAATTTTCTGAACCCCAAAAAGGACAAAGTGAACGAACAAATTCAAGTGAAGCAGCTTAAACTTTTAATATGATCCTGCAGGAAATAGGTATGGAAATTCTGTATTAGTTCACACATCAATAGGAAGGGAGAACAAGTTTTCAAATTCTAAGATTCATTCTACTTCTCCCTTAAGAGTCCTGATTGGTCAGAACTCTTTCTGGGTTACAGCACTTCCTTATACACCCTCTACATGCACTCCTTAATATGTTCCTCTCTCCCTGATCATACATTGAAAGTTATATTAATGAAATCTAAGCTCTTCTTGGAGAAAAGAAGCTAATATTAATAAGATTAATTAAGCTTGTGTAAGATTAATCTAGGTTCAGATTTTGCATTCAACTGTACAAGTACAGATTTAAGGGAGGTGGTACAAGTTTATTACTCCTCAGAATCTTGATTCAAACAAGACATAAAGGAAAAGGAAATTAATAGCATAAAAGTAATACACAATTAACAAACACAGTGATCACCATAACCATCAATAAAGACAATATGACAAAAAAAAAAAAAAAAAACAATATACATTATCACCCATTCCAAGGAAGCACCAGCTTCTGAATTTTTTTGGGCTGAAAGAATTCCTAGTCATAGCTATTCAGAGTTTTGGAGTGGGAAACAGTGCCAAGCAAGGTATACAGTCCTTCCTGGATGAGATTCCCAAAATGCCTTGCTCCCTCGGGTTTTTATTAGCTAAGAACAAAGAAGGTACTATATTAAATATTTTCATTTGATACATGACTCTTGAGATGAAGCAGCCTTCCAGATGCAGAGTTCTCCATCTCAAGGGACCCCCCAAGAAGAATATTTATTTATTCTTATAGGATGACTGTGTTTACTCGGGGAAGTGGTCATATTTCCAAGACAACACAGGTCAGCAATAAAAGAAATTGATTAATCAATGCACAAAAAGATTGCCCTTTCCTTCTTATGTTTCCCAGCATGCCATCAAACAACAGCAAGTACATTCTCATGTTCTCAAAAATTTATACAACATACATGGCCAAGACTAATTAGAATTCCTTACAGTTTGGCCCTAGGATTGGACATGTACCCAATTTGGTCAAATAAAACAATAAGGTTTCAATTGATCATGAATAATCATTTATGCAGCTTGTTATCTAAAAGCAAATAAATCAACATGGCTTCAACTAATCATGAACATTTATTTATACATAGTAAAAGTTTGTAGTCTAGAAGAAACCATAGTTGAAAGACAATTCATAATACAAGGTCCAAAGCAGAGAACAAAAACACTAAAATGATAGAGGATAGGCATAAGTGTTTTATATTAAGTCCCATCCTAATACTGAGGGAAACAATAGTTCTCAGGTCTCATGCATCCAATGTGCAATATTGTGATTATGTATGTTGATTTCAATGACACTTGCTTATTAAGGTAAACACATGAAGTATTTGTGATCATACACATTCCTCCTTCTGCAGTTAATAAGTAATCTGAGGCTATTCAATTATTAAGAATGACACAAGAATGACAAGAATCTAGGGATTCTTGGAAGTTCTGTAAACCTTAGGCAATTTCATTTGTAAATTAATAACAGCCTTTTACATTGGTTAAAACAACTTCATGATGTATATATTCTGCTTGTAGCATCCATATGGTTAGCAATACCCTTCATTGCCTCCCCAATATAATTGATTCAGTAATAGTTACCCACCAGAATAGGAATGATCTACCTCTAAAACTAATTGGATTTCTAGTTTTGACTCCACCAAGTACTACCCTTGACTTATTTTTTCCCCATTTATTGTTGCAGTCTGTAGAGGGCCTAAACTCTGAAAAGGTGTACTTGAACCAAGGACAGCAGGGTGCTTATAGTTAAGTACCTACTCAGTTTGAGATAACCATTATCTCAATACTTAATGTGATATGGTGATGTAACTGTTGCACAAGATCAGTTGCTGTAATGTAATTGTCCTGAAGTATTAAAGGGCTGATCTACATTTTCTAGATGTCCAGTACTTGCAACAAAACAAACTAAATTGTACAGGCAGTTCTGGAAATTCCTCTTTCTCCATCAGAGCACAAATACTCATTGTAATTACTTGTTCTGTGATTAGTTACATCAATATATATTCTATAATTTGACAAACATTAAGCTGAATTGTATATCCTTTTTCAGTGATATCTTAGCCCATATTTCCCATCCTAAGTCCCAAATTCTATTGTAACAGGGGACTCACTCAGACAGTAGATAATTTGGGGTCCATTCACCAATCAGTTGCTGTCACCCCCTAAACCAATGGAGCCCAAAGTCCTTTGGGAGAATGGGAAGATGATCTCAGCTTCTGAAACTATTTCTTGCTGAAAATGATCAATGATCTAGGTCTTACTGCAGCTTCCTATTTTGGGGGATTTCCATTTGAAGGATAAGCTAGAATGATTGAAACATCCAATGAGCTGATCGATGCAGCTATAACTGACCAAGCTCTAGGACAAAACAAATCTAATAAATAGAATTAGAATAGCTGAAATAGAAAGACAAGTTCACAAGGACAGCTATAAAATAGAGAAGAGAAGAAGGAGGAGGAGAGAGACAGAGAGACAGAGAGAGACAAAGACAGAGTGATAGAGAGAGAGAGAGAGAGAGAGAGAGAGACCAATATAGATTGGCCAGCAGCTTTTCATATCAAACAAGTTTATTCCTAAGAATGTTTGTACCACAGAACACACAGTACAGATGTTAAAGATGTTTCAAGTTTAATTTTAATAAACAATAAAATGACAGTAATGTCTCACAGACAGTTGTACTAGTTGTTCTTGCATTATTTTGAAACCATTAAGGATCTTATTTCATACAGACACATATACCTAGTGACAGATAGATGACTAGACCAAATATTCATTTACCTAATCATTCAAGATATAATGACTACATATTTTCAGATTGAAAATAGCAAGATATTACATAATTAAATTCATGAAGCCATGTTCATGGCTTCTATTGACTATTTGCTCTGATTATAGAATTTGCTTTTAGAAAAAAAAAAAAAAAAGCAGGGGCATGATTATAATATCATCCCAGGCTTCAGCCTGAGAGCACACACATGATAGGATACAGATAGCCTTACCTTGCTTTGACAGCCAGTCATACAGTAACAATTCTACCTTATAGCCAGACTCAGGAATAATCAAGTAGGTTCTTATTCAAAAAAAAGACAAGTGGGAAACTGAGTCAGAAGGATTCCACCTTAAGTGGAGGCCAAGGATGTCCTCCCAACTTTTGTCCAGCTACAGACCTGGAACAGTTCAGGGTCACATTCTTCTGAGTAGGTATTTTTCTCTTAATAATTCATCGATCATTCTCAAATTCAAAACTCAAAAAAAAAAAAAAAATCTTACAATCCCAAGAAATTTCATCTCAATAGCAAGTTTCACCAGAGGCTTCAGATCTGTATTTGTTTAAAAAAAAATTTTTTTTAAGGGGGAAGAGGGAGGATAGGAGGGAACAGAGCCAAGATGGTGGAGAGCAGACACAGCTTTCTGTAACCTTCTCCAACCTTCTCTCAAACCAACAGCAGATTAAGTCTCTGAATTGATTTTGGAGTTACAGAACCCACAAATATTTGAAGTACAACACATTTCCAGAAGTTACTTTGGAAGAACTTCAGAACAGGTCTGTTTCAGTTGAACAGGGGGAGAGGTTGCCAAGGCCAGACCACAGTGTAAGGAACCCAGGACAAGGAACTGGGGCAGGGAAACACAGTCCTGCTGCATCCACACAGCAGGGAATTTTCTTGAGGCTCTTAGGGCTACTCTGCCCTGGTTGCAAGCGGGTGCTTTACCAGAGTTGCTATAAAACACCCAAAAGGAAATACAAAAGGCAAATTGTAAGTTATTGAGCCCTGAAGAATGTGGGACCTGGCCACAATTACTCAGCACCAGAAGTCAGTCAGCAGAACTGCCCCAGGGCAAACTAAAGTGACTGTCAAAAAAAAATTAGCCAAACATTTTTAAAAATTCTGAACATAGACTGTTTTTATATAAAGAGAGAAGAACAGACCTGAAATCTTAAGGTTCCTACAGCCAAAGCAATTTTAGATGAAGCTTTAGAGGGAGATATGAGCTGGTCCCCATTTCACAAGGCTTTCTTGGAAGATTTCAAAAAGGATCTTAAAAGAGAGTTAGAAGAAAAATGGGGAAGGGAAATGAGATGTTTGCAAGAAGGTATGGAAAAAGAAAAACATAAATTATCTGAAGAAAACCTCTTAAAAATAGATGTGATGAAATGGGAAAAGCATATAACTTTCCACAAAATAAATCTGATGAAATGAAAAGAGTATATGACTCCTTACAAAATAGATATGGAAAAGAAACCAATTCGTTGAAAAACAGAATTTGTGAAATGGAAAAAAAATGCAATGGACAAAATAACTCATTTAAAAATTCAGTTAGGGAGCAGCTAGGTGGTGCAGTAGATAGAGTACCAGCCCTGAAGTTGGGAGGATCTGAGTTCAGATCTGAATTCAAATCTGATCTCAGACATTTAACACTTCTTAGCTGTGTGACCCTAAGCAAGTTTCTTAACCCCAATTGCCTCAGGAAAAAAACAAATTCAATTTGTCCAATTCAATTGGCCAAATATAAAAGGAGCTAGAAAAGGTAACTGAAGAAAATAATACACTAAAAATCAGAATTGAACAAATGGAAGTGAATGATTTAATAAGACTTCAAGAATCAAGAAAAGAAAGAAAGAAAGAAAGAAAAAAGAAAGAAAGAAAGAAAGAAAGAAAGAAAGAAAGAAAGAAAGAAAGAAAGAAAGAAAGAAAGAAAGAAAGAAAGAAAGAAAGAAAGAAGGAAGGAAAGAAGGAAGGAAAGAAGGAAGGAAGGAAGGAAGGAAGGAAGGAAGGAAGGAAGGAAGGAAGGAAGGAAGGAAGGAAGGAAGAAGGAAGGAAGGAAGGAAAGAAGGAAAGAAGGAAGGAAGGAAGGAAGGAGGAAGGAAGGAAGGAAGGAAGGAAGGAAGGAAGGAAGGAAGGAAGGAAGGAAGGAAGGAAGGAAGGAAGGAAAGAGAAAAATAGAAGAAAATGTGAAATACCTCAGTGGAAAAACAACTGACCTGAAAAATAGCTCTAGGAAAGACAATCTAAGGATTATTGGATTTCCTGAAATCCGTGATAAAAAATAGAAACCTAAAAAATAGAACCTAGACATCATCCAGGAAAACTTCTGATGTCTAGAATCAGAATGTAAAGTAGCCATTAAAAGAACTCTCACCAAGCACCTCCTGAAACACACCCCCAAAATGAAAATGCCAACAAATATACTAGCTAAATTTCAGAATTATTGGATCAAGGAAAATATATTGCAAGCAGCCAGAAACAATCAATTAATTATCAAGGAACCACAATCAGGATTATACAGGACCTAGCAGATTCGAGCCTGGAATCTGATATTCCGAAAAGGCAAAGGAACTTGGATTGCAGCCAAGAACCAACTCTATAGCAAAAATGAGTATTATATTTCAAGAAAGAAGATGGGTATTCAATGATATAAGTGAATTTTATATTTTCTGATGAAAAGACCAGAGTTAAACAAAAAATTTTATCACCAAATACAGAACTCAAGAGAAGCATAAAAAGGTAAAAAGGAAAGAACTCTTGAGAACTATGGATATAGATGTCATGAGTATACATAGGGAGTGCATGTATAATTTGATTGTACTGTGATAATATGGGGGAAAAAACTAGAAGTGGAAAGGGGATTGTACTGGAAAAAGAGGAAAATGGAAGGGAAAATTCATCTCACAAAGAGGCAAAAAGACCTATTATAATTGAGGGAAAGAAGGAACGGGGATGAACATTTGTGAATCTTACTCTCATCAGATTTGGCTCAAAGAGGAAATAGCAAACATATTTGGGTTCACAGAGAAACTTGTCTTACCTTATAGGGAAGTGGGAGAGGGAAAGGGGAAAGGGAAAAGAAACGGGAAGGCTAATAGAAGGAAAGAAAGAAGTAATAGGGGAAAAGTGTAAGAAAGGGGGGAGGAGCTGTAAAAGAGGAAAGCTGTTTGAGAGAGGTAATGGTTAGAAGCAAAATACCGGGAAGGAGGGAAAGAGGGAAAGGAAGAGAAAAACATTACTTGGGGTAAATAAGATGGCAGGAAATACAAAAGGAAATACAAAAATTATATTAAGTTTAAAAGCTTTTATACCAACAAAACCAATGCAGACAAGATAAGAAGGGAAGCAATAAACTGGGAAAATATTTTTACATCCAAAAGATCTGATAAAGGCCTCATTTCTAAAATATATAGAGAATTGACTCAAATTTATAACAGTTCAAGCCATTCTCCAGTTGATAAATGGTCAAAGGATATGAACAGACAATTTTCAGTTGAAGAAATTGAAACTATTTGTAGCCATATGAAAACGTGCTCCATATCACTATTGATCAGAGAAATGCAAATTAAGACAACTCTGAGATACTACAACACACCTGTCAGATTGGCTAAAATGACAGAAAAAAACAATGATGGCTGTTGGAGGGGATGTGGAAAAACTGGGCCACTGATACATTGTTGGTGGAACTGTGAACAGATCCAATCATTCTGGGGAGCAATTTGGCACTATGCTCAAAAAGTTATCCAACTGTACATATCCTTTGATCCAAGAATGTTTCCACTGGGATTATATCCCAAAGAGATTTTAAAGGAGAGAAAGAAACCCACATGTGCAAAAATGTTTGTGGCAGCCCTCTTTGTAATGGCAAGAAACTGGAAACTCAGTAGATGCCCATCTATTGGAGAATGGCTGAATAAGTTATGGTATATGAATGTTATGTAATATTATCGTTCTAAAAGAAACAATCAGATGGATGATTTTAAAGAAGCTTAGAGAGAATTACATAAACTAATGCTAAGTGAAATGATCAGGACCAGGAGATCATTATGGCAACAGCACCATTATACAATGATCAATTCTGATGGAAGTGGCTCTTCTCAACAATGAGACAATAGGCCATTTCCAATGATCTTGTGATGATGAAAACCATTACAACCAAAGAGAGGACCATGGAAACTGAGTGTGGATCACAACATCGCATTTTCACTTCTTTTGTTGTTGTTTGCTTGAATTTTATTTTCTTTCTCTTTTTTCTCTTTTTGATCTGATTCTTTTTCTGCATGAAAGTTAATTATATAAATACATATGCCTATATTGGATTTATATATATTTTACCATGTTTAACAGATTGAATTACTTGCCATCTAGGAGAGGGAGTAGGGAAAGGGGGAGGAAATTTCAACTAAGGTTTTGTAGGGGTCAGTGGTGAAAAATTATCCTTGAGTATGTTTTGAAAATAAAAATCTTCAATTAAAAAAACTTAGAAACCACTGTGCATAACTTAACACATCTTCCTGAATGGCACAATCAAAACTAAGTGTAAGGATATCAAGTTACAATCCTGCTCTATGTACTTCAAGAATTCTGTAAATCATATTTGTTATACTCATTAAACAATGAAATTATGATGCACTTAAAATAAATGTTAAATAATTTGCTGAAGACAGAGAACTTGGTAAACATAATCATTTTCAGAGAACTTGCAGTTCTAACAAACTCTCTTAAAAGTTCCTTGCATTGCTAAATAGAATCTTGGACAGCATCACAAATGACTTTCGACATAAAACTACAGACTTAAAAAATTAAAAAAAAACAAACATTCACTTATTAATCCCGTGTAAGCATGAACTATTCATTTAAACAATAGAAGTACTTAATGTTAAAGGAATTTCATATAAACAGCAGGGGGCCCAGAGCAGGGGCTGTGTTCGTAGATATTTCCCTCATTCTCTAAAGAGGTAGGGAGGAAGGGCTCAAATCAGGGTATTCCACATTTACTCCTGTGTATTCCAATTGATTCAAAGTGTTACCCTGAAATCCTGCAATTTACAATTACCCATTTCATATAACTTCCAAAAGAATTTAATCTATAAATTTTCAGGAGTGATAACCAAATTGTCACTTATATTTCTTTTTTGGATGGAAATTGCATATTTTATATCAAACATAATCCTATACACATTAGTTACACTAGTTTTATGTTTTAAATTCATAACTTAATAAAATTTATAAATTGTATAATAGAAAACAATAAGACACTTTACATAAACATGTGACCTCATCAGATTGAGTAAATTTTCAGAGACAGACTTAAATTTCTAGTAATAATACTTCAATATTTGCACACAAATTTCTAAGATCTTGTGACAAAAATAAACAAATTCACAATTTTAGCACTCACCAATTAATAGTGATTGCTTATACAATTGTAATAGTAAGAGATTTATAACAGAAAATTCACAACTCATCTTGATATCTAAGGAGAAGGTTTTAAGCTCAACATTCCTGTTACAAAAATCCATCATTAGAAGTCATTTCTTCGTAACTTACAGATTATCAGAAAACTCATTCTTCATGGGACATATATAATTCAAACAAGTTCTTTTCTCAGGGAATAATCTTCCTCTCAAAATAGCTTTAAGAAATCTAACAAGTTTACATTTTAAGGTGAATTTCCAGGATTCCAGGGAAAATACCTTACTTGCTGCTTTCCCAGGTGCAGGTGCTCCATCTCAAGGGATTTACCAAAGAGAAATATTTGTTCATTTCTTTAGGATGACTGCATTTACATAGGGAACTGGCCAAGTTTCCAAGGCAAACACAGGTCAGCAATAAAGGAAACTTATTAATCAATGCACAAGGAAGCTGGTCTTCCCTTCTTATGTTTCCTGGCATTCCATCAGATAATTACAAGCATGGTCTCATTTTCTCAGCAAAAAGGTGCAAAAAAGACGCGGGCAAGACTCACTAGGATTTCTTACAGCATGCACAGTAGCAAGAGCACTGTGACTATACTTTGAACCTGGCAGGATTTGAATGTCATATCTTCTGGTCTTTGAATTACTGATGGGTCACAGCCTAGAGTCTACTCCAAATTTTGTGTCCAGTTGACGAATGTATGTGGAGCAATAAAAACTCTTTATCTACCTCCAGCAGAATCCTCATCCTGACTTTGTGTTTGAATAAATTATTTTGTGACTATATGCCTTACTGCTGGCCAAAATCAGAGAGATTACTGGTTTGACTCCCCCTTCCCCAATTCCTTATTTTTGTAGCCAAATTACAACATCTGTGGAAACAGAACATTACCTTCCCACTATTCCTTACATCAGTTTACTCTTATGTAAAATGATCTGGAGAAAGAAATGAATGATGAACCATTTCAGTATCTTTGCCAAGAAAACTCTAAATGGGGTCATGAAGAGTTGGACAGGACTGAAGCAACTGAACAACAACAATATGTTGCAAAGAGTTGGACACAGTTGAAATAAATGCACAAAAACAATATCTATGCCTATATCTATCTAGTCAGATCGGTAGCAAAACCAATTTAGAGAAGTGACTCAAACCCAAGAGTTCTAGTAGCACAATTCAGATAGACTATCCCCATCTACGTTTTCCAACTGCTTTATACTTATGGTCCACTAGGTCACTGTGCACTTAGCAGGAAAACTGTGGACCCCGGGTACTGATTTCTTCTCCAGTTACTTCATTCAGTGCTCTATTACTGGCAAGGACTTTGGATCTTGTTTTCCAACTATTTCTCAGAATAGTTGGCTCCTCACTGAGAATGCATAAGACCCCAATGAGATTTCATGACTTTTTCATTACTAGTGGAGTAATAGAGTAGGACTCAAGTGTTTGCCCAGGCAAGAAAAGTCTTTCCCTCATGTCCTATACTGTAATGACCATGCTAGCTCCCCAGGACACCCTAGAATCAGCCGCAGTCAGGATAAGCAAAAGTCCTCAATCTTTATTCTCAGTCCCCAGAAGTGGGATTGAACAGGATGGAAGCAGATTCTCTGTGACCGCCTTCCCTCTTGCTGAGGGTGTGTCCCTAGCTAGCTTTTCTCCACCCCCTAGTCCCTCCTACAATCCTCTATACACTAATCATTGAGCCAGTATGGATAGTGGTAAGGACCATTTTCCAAGCATATGCCCAGAGAGTATTGTCCAATCAGTAGTTAGCCTCAAGTGCTTGGCAGTCCTGACCTCAATGCATCAACTCATTAGTTTCAGCCCTCTACACTATAACCTTTATTTCTCTGTGCTATCCTTGAATTCTTCCCCTTTTGTATCTACTTGCCACTTCTGCCATCTAAGGCAGTTGCTCCAATATCCGACTGTTCATTCCTTTCTCTTCTTGCTTGTAGTTCAATATGTTCCTGCCTCATTAGTCATGTTAAGGAAGAGGCAGTCAAGGTGGAGTCCCATATCCACATATTATTTTGAATGCAGTTTCAAATCTATTGATAAGACATTTTTTATTTTCGTATGTTTCACTGTTTTTGATTTATTACTTTGTTTTTTTTGACTTCTAGAGAAAGATGCCAGATCAAAAATATCTGTACAAAATCTGTATATTTCAGGTTAGCATGAATTGAAAGAGCAAAGATTTATATTAATTGATAAGGAAATAAGAATCTGTTTTTTCTCTTTGGGGAAATACTGGTACATTTGTTTCTAGTTTTCTGGAAAACTCTGTCTCAAAAATTACTGGTAACCATTCTGATATAATCATATCTACAAGTTTTGTCTTATTTTCAGTTCCCTGGGATGTGGTAAATCTGAACCCAGAAACTTGAACTCAATTTTCTTCTTAAAAGTGTTCATTCCTTTATTCTGTATTTACCTCACCAATCATGGAATGCATAGTTATTGAACATCTATTATGCATTGTAAGGAACACATAAGTTCCAAGGAACAGGATGAAGGAAGGATATCAGGGTGGGACTCGGAAGTTGAGAGGTAGAGGTTCAGGTAAGTGCTACATGGAGGTAGGCTGTGGCCCTATAAGGCAGTACTTGTTATCCTGACTATCAGACTCCCTCCTTAACACTCTGAAAAACCTTGCACACCCCTCCTTCCTTCTTCACAGGCTCATCCCCAAATGACCTGATCCCTCTTACTCTCGGAAGACCTCCCAATCCGGAAATAACAAGGGATAAAAGTGAGATGATTCATGAAATAAATTCCCTTCCATGCTTGCTTCACTCTCTACCTCCTGGTTGGTCTGTCTCTGTGGGTAAGCTGGCCTCCGGCCACTGGCGGGTTGGCATATAGGTTACCAGGTGGGACCAGAACAATGCATCCTGCAAGGTAATTGTGGGTGGGAGGAGGAAGAGAACTATAAATTTTATCAGGACTAAAAAACTGTAAGAGAAAGTCAGCATCTAATTCAGAATTTAGATTTGATGTTTAGATTATCTATACTTCAATAGCCTAGAAAACAGTATCCATGTGGGATAAGCAGTCCAGGAAGACTTCACAGATAAAGTTTATGGGATATAGGGTATGGTCAGGAAAGACTAGTAACTCTGAGATGAGAGCTTCCAAGCCCTTTCAGGGCTGCTTTCTACCTGCAGTGTCCACCTTATCCACTTCCCATCTGTGGCTCCAAGAAGCTGTAGTATGGACATTAGACACATCCTAATAAACCATCTTGGCAAGTGGGCTAAACAAAATTGAGATTAAAAGAAAGGATCTCAAACCTATCAGTGAATTTGGAGGCAGTGGGTGTCTACCCCAAACTCTGAAGACTTCCTCTGGTGTGATGAGTGGATGAGAACAATTTGTTCCAATGAAGGCAGCTGAAGCAGGCTCTGTGGAATGCTTAGATCTTGGTTAGACAGCAAAGACACTAGTCATCCACTGCATCTGAAGCCATAATCAGTCATTTTGATCCTGTCCTGCCACTATACTGTGACAACTCTACAAGAGGCCCAAGTCTTTGCTCTACTCTGCCTGACTTAAATCCAATTTATACACGAATCAAAAGGCATGACCCAAATCATTTTACCATTTTTTATATCTCAAAGTTCTGCAGTGACTGACTGTCAAGTGATGAAGCAGTAGGTGCAGATACACCGAGAGCTATAGTTACAACCCTGTACACAGAAGGCACAAACCATAGGGTCATCTTTTCACAGGAAGTAGCAATGGGATTCAGCAGCCCCTTTGGTGTCTGAGCAGCCTTTTAAGGATTGCACTGCTCAACTCCAGGTGTGAGGAAGGGGCTAAGAAAGATGCCCTACAATTTGTTTGCTTACTTAACCCAGTCTTAATTAATGTGTGAGGTAAGGATTTTACACTACAGTTGAAACACACAAAAAATGTACAAAAACTTCTGCAAAGATGATTCTAACCACCATCAATACATGAAATGTGCCCACACTTATGAACAATACAAAATCCAGTAGGTTCTTATTTCAAGAGAACTTGGCAGATATTGCATCCAAAAACAGCCTTGAGTGAAACAAGAGCAGATGAATAAAGACCAGCTTAATGAAATCAGAGCTGGCTATACATTTTTCTGGAGTAGCTGCAGCTAAAGGGAGCACTGTGAGGCTGGTTTAAGTTTTTCAATCAAAAGTAATCTAGTCAACAAACTTGTGTGCCTATCAGGAGGAATGAACAGGCTCATGATAACGCAATTGCCACTTGCAGGAAAATACCACATCACCATCAATGCCTATTCTCCCATCATGATGAAGTAAAAAGAAAAATCTTATGAAGATTTGGAGACTTTTATCATCAATATGCCAAAAGAGAGCAAATTTATAATTCTGGATACCTTTAAAGCTAAAGTAGGCTAAGGCTACCAAACATAGCAGGAAGTCCTTGGAAAGAATGAGTTGAAAATAGCAACAACAATAGTCACTTACTACTGAAGACTTGTGCATCTCATGATCTCATCACCAACCTTGTCTCCCATTTATCTAAATGCAATGATACCTTACAGATGCATACTTGTAGCAAGCATTGGCATTTGATATACTGTGCTTATAATAACAGATAGGCTAAGAGAGTGATGA